>NC_090931.1:1359994382-1360300140 GCF_040938575.1 Ambystoma mexicanum | reverse complement strand
TACAAAAAGTTCAAACAAAACAGCTAATACAGTCATTTAGCAAAACAAAACAATCTTCCAGTACAGAAGCTTTGCTGCCTCTATAAAAATGTAAAAGAAAACAGAATATGATTAACAAGAATGCAACTACCACTACTGCTAATACTGCTCCTATAAATCTTGATATAGTAGCAAGTAACCATACTAAAAAAAGTATATTAGCAAAAATGTACCGACGCAGAGTCCTTCAGAATCTTATAAAAACAGGAGACAACTCATGCACGACCCTTAAAAACTACCGTAGAAAATTAATCTTAGAAGCTTTGATAGACAGTGCAATCCTTCTCAAAAGAGTTATTTGTTTTAGTGTTAAACAGAATGAAACCACTATCAAAACTAACTACTAAATTACAAAAAAAGACTTCTCAACAAACGGAAGATTATTCATAATCTTCCCATGTTGAATAGTGAAATGATAAATGCTTTCTTATTAGAGTTTTGTGTACTATGCAACATGTAATAAATAGCTAATAAAACTACTTACTACATAATTTCATTATTACATACAAAACACAAAGACACAACACACAAATATGAGTATATATAGAGAAACTGAAGTATGCAAAAAAGCAGCAGTAGAAGCAGAAAGTGTTCACAACCTAACTGATTATCTTTATCCACAGAAAGGTTTACTCTGCTTCAAACCTACTACTTCCCTATGTGCAAATATCACACGATGTGGCTGCACCCTAAAGAAAGTAATGCAAATACAAATATGAGCATATCCAGAGAAAGTACAGTAATTAAAAAAAAACAGCAGAACAATAAGAAAGTGTTGATAACCTTACTGATTCTCTTCATACACAGAAAGCATTGCTGTCTTTAAGTGTGTGCTTTCCTTATGTATATGTTTCATATGCTATGAGTGGACCCTAAGTGAATTATACGTTTACAAATATATTACTTTTGATTTTTTTCCCCAACCTATTACTGGCCAAGATATATCACTAAAGGAAAAAAGAGTGAGTCAGACATGTGATGTCATCAGTGATGTCATCAATGCCATGTGTGATGTCATCTTTGATGTCCTGGGTGTTAGTCTTAGCAATGCACGGTTGTAACACGAGTTATGGTTGCTTAGCTTACCATAACTAGTGAATTTCAGGGTTCTTTCAGTTTTACTTGGAACCATAACGTCCCTTTAACAAAGTGTTTTACTGAATTTCATAGGTTTTTAGTAGCGCAACTTAACAATAATGTCCCTTTAACAAAGATTTTTTAATGAATTTCATAGGTTTCTAGTAGCGCAACTTAACCATAATGTCCCTGACTTTATATACATGTAACATAAACCATACTGAACCCCCAGCTAGTGATTTTTATGTCTACGGACTGTGCGTATGTCCGCAGACGGATGCGGACATCAACACTACCAAAAAACTCAGGGGGTATCTTAAATTGTTCTATCAAGTCATATAAACACTGCACAAGTTCAAAAAGCAGCATATAAACACATTATACGTAATAATAAATAAGAAATGGAACCTATATATGTAACACATCAACCATCCATTTAAATACCATATGAACTAAAATGGAATATACCAAAACAAAAAAGATATGCCTCCAAAATAATAACCTCACAGAAACTGCACAGCTAGGAGCAACAGCAGACCTACACATCAGTAAGAACACAATTTACCAGAAGCTAGTAAGTAAACTTCATTTTTCTTATATAAGTCTAAACTTTCTGTATTAGGTACACAAAAAGTAATATATTATTATTATTTTTTACACAGAAATGGCCAGTACTTTGGAATGCCTTGAGGAACATTTTCCACGTGAGGAAATGACTGAAGATAATGATACTAATGGTAGACACTTCTCTATATAACCAAATTAATAATCGTAACTTTATTTGTACCTAACATTTTTATTTTTTTTCACAGACCATACAAACGTTGAGAATAATACACCTAAAGACATCTTAGAACATACTCTGCACCGCATGGAAGAAAAAATTGACATGCTAATGGAAAATTTCAATCTTTTGAAACATTTTGTGGAGGACCACATAAAAGAAAAAATAAATATCATTGTCCCACATGTACCTGTTCCGCCTCTCCATGTCCCAGTCAACTATCCCCAAACCTTCCCCACCAAGAAAACCATTACAATGAGACTTCCATCCCTTCATCTCCTCCCATCCATCCTCTCCAAACCCCCAATTGCCCTGTGTTTGTGTCAGTTTCTGCTTCCCCCTCTCTTTCATACATTTTATATCTGTATATAATTTAAAAAAAATATTAGATGTCCTTTAATTCAGTCCTGTGTGTCTTATTTTTTTTTAAAAAGGCAGTTAAGATGTCTGCAGACAGCGCAGGTGTCCGGAATGTTCGTAATTAACCAAAATGGGGGTGTCCTAAGGACACTACACCCGTCCGTACTGTCCGCAAGCAAGATGGAACTGTTCTAAGAACACACTCGGTGGCCGGAATTTCCGCAATTAACCAAAATGGAGGTGTTCTAAGGACATTATGCCTATCTGTAATGTCCGCAGGCAAGTTGAAACTGTTCTAAGAACATGCACGGTGTCCGGGTTGTCTGCAATTAACCAAAATGGAGGTGTTCTAAGGACACTATACCCGTCCGTACTGTCCGCAAGCAAAATGGAACTGCTCGAAGAACACACTTGGTGTCCTGAATGTCTGCAATTAACCAACATGAATGTCTCCTAAGGACACTATACCTCTACGTACTATCTGCAGGCAAGTTGAAACTGTTCTTAGAACACATTCAGTGTCCGGAATGTCCACCATTAACCAAAATGGAGGTGTCCTAAGGACACTATGCCTGTCTGTAATGTCCGCAGGCAAGTTGAAACTGTTCGTAGAACACGTGCGGTGTCCGGGTTGTCCACAATTAACCAAAATGGAGGTGTCCTAAGGACACTATGACTGTCTGTAATGTCTGCAGGTAAGATGTAACTGTTCTAAGAACAGGCGCGGTGTCCGGGTTGTCCGCAATTAACTAAAATGGAGGTGTTCTAAGGACACTATACCCTTCCGTACTGTCCGCAAGCAAGATGGAACTGCTCTCAGAACATACTCGGTATCCTGAATGTCCGCAATTAACCAAAATGGAGGTGTCCTAAGGACACTATACCTGTCCTTACTATCCGCAGGCAAGTTGAAAGTGTTCTTAGAACACATTCGGTGTCCGGAATGTCTGCAATTAACCAAAATTGAGGTGTCCTAAGGACACTATGCCTGTCCGTAATGTCCACAGCAAGTTGTAACTGTTCTAAGATCACGCGCGGTCTCCTGAATGTCTGCAATTAACCAAAATGGAGGTGTCCTAAGGACACTATGCCTGTTCGTACTGTACACAAGCATAATGGAACTGTTCTTAGAAAACGCGCAGTGTCTGGGTTGTCCGCAATTAACCAAAATGGAGGTGTCCTAAGGACACTATTCCTGTCCGTACTGCCTGTCGAACATCTATGCACATGCGCACCACACCCATAAGTCCTACGAACATCGCGCCTGTCCATAACTCTTTGTCTCACTTGTGTCGCACTTTTATTTAGTTTCAGGACCCAAACACTGTCCGTAGAACACCCACACGCATGCGCACAGCCGTTCCTGTACATTTGGTGTCCTGCGGACACCCGTTCCCTTCGCGGACGGGTTCGTGACGTCATCATGTGACCGCACCCACGCTGAGCGTGTGTCCTGAGTTGCAGACTCTGTCCGGGTCCCCGGACATTTTAAAAGTACCTTTTCAGGCAATCCACAATATTTTATAGTAGAAATTCACCATAGCACATGTCCCAGACAATGACCCTGACTATCTACATACTTTTTGCAACCTTTTGAGCCTTTTTGAGGGGTTCGATCTGTCCGAGGACAGCGTGGCTGTCCACGGAGTGAGCACCAGCACCCCTATAAAAGGCCACACCCCAGAGCTGATCTTCATTGTGCTTCTGGCTATCTCACAGAGTATTATCTACTTTGTCTTGAAATCTTACAGATGTTGCTGCCTTTGCTGAAACCTGATTGCATCCATGGCTGCTGTTCTTCCACCTGGTGCTACATCTGGATCAGCACCACCCCAAAACCCTCCACCTCCACCATCTCCCCAAGGGCCTGAAGAGGGGAACAGGCGTGAGGATGTAGTGGCGGATGAAGAGGATGAAGAGGATGAGGTAGTGGAAGTCCCTACTACCAGCACTTGCCGTGAGTCTTGGGTGTGGTGCTTATTTACCATTCATAGTGACGTACCCAAAGCACGTGCGAACAAGGTCACCTGCAACCACTGCAAAATGCTGCTGAGTCACGGGAGGCATGGTTTGTACAGCTTTGGTACGACATCAATGAAGCGACACCTAAGGTCGTTCCATGGTGGGGCCATTCGCAAGGTTATTCCTTGTGATCAACGTAGTAGGATGAGTTCCTCTACTACATCCTCTGTTTCTGCTCCTCTCACCACAAGAGACACTCCTGTGGGAGAGCGCATCCCTCCAGCTGCCTCACAGGCCATTCACAATGCTAATGACCTTTACCTTTCGAGGGTCATAATTTTGTGTATGTACTGTGACGCAGTACTCTGCAGGGGGGGAGAGACTTCGAAGTGCTTTTGAGACTGTGGTCTCGGAGCACTAGAAGACCTGATACCTACCTAAGTAAGGCCCACCCTACATCTTCCTCTCTCCACCTGCCCTTTCTTATCCCTGTGGTTGGTGTTGCCTCCTTACCCTCCTTTCCCCTCCTCTCCTAGTGTGTCATGTGTAAAAAAAACAATAAAAATATAAAACAACAAAAATAAAAAAAGTCTCTTTTCAGAGCCACCTTTCACAGTCTAAAAATAGAAGTGACAAATAAATGGAGCAGGGCCCTGTGCATTTTTTAGAAGTCCGCAAACAGTCCATGGACATCTAACATTTTGGGGTGCTGCCCTATCAAAACCATTTCACTTTTCTCTGGGAGGAAGTGAGGAAGTGGTGGCTCTGAAAATAGCTTTTGGTGGTGTTTTTTTGTGTTTCAAAAACTTGAAATAGTTAACACCTACTGCAAAATGGATGGCTGTAATTCCACAAAAGGTTGCAATGCACTTTGTTCATTTCTCAGAAAAATCTGATTACCAGCATAAGTAAAATGAACTCCATCTCTGCAAAAAATGTATGTGCTACGAACCATAATATTTTCATTGTGGAAAGAGGAAATGCCAACATCTCTTAGAAAGGCACAAACAGCCTTATTAACATTTGTGGAACAAATGAAGAAGAACGCAGTCACATTTGTCTCTGCGCAATACGAGAACAAATTACTTGCAAATTTGGAAACATGTCCATGACCTTCCCAAGTCCTTCTTTCATCGCAAATTACAAAGAAATTCCTGACAGTTGTCCTAAACTGTTCCCTCCACAATGAATTATAATTATGTCTGGATGAAGCTCTGTCTCCAAATTAGCACAGAGAGGTACCAAGTCCAACCACTTCATTCCACGCACTCCATGCCAGTGCACTTCCACATGAGGGAAGCCAAGATCTGCAGCTACTCCACAGCGTTCTGCATGCACCTCCAACCAATGTATCCATGAGTCTTCCAAAATCCAGATAATCTGTTTTCTGAAACACAGAGCCATAGCTAACGGTTCTTCTCTCAGGAAAAAAGACTTTCTGACAAACTCTCTCCTTACACAACACATCCACTACACTTTACTGACCAATCCCTTGCTCTGCTCATTCTCATTTGCATGGCTCTATTCCCCAAAATCCCTGTATGTATTATGCGGTGTCCGTGGACTACTGCCATTTCCGTGGACATATAGTAATTCGGACAGCCCTTCTACCATATCCACTTCACTCTCTGTGCCATTCCCTCATTGGATACAGCTAACCAGTCACACAACCATCCACCAATCACATCCAAGACCTCTACATCTAACTCCATCATTAGAGTTCAACACTTCAAATGTACTGTTGATCACTCTGAGTACAAGTCTAATTTCATTGGAAAGCACCTACTACAAAAACTACTCTACAAGTCTCCAAAATGTCTACTTGCAGCTGCATGCATATCCACATGCATGAATACAAACTACAGGTATGCATATTTTCTGCACAGTACATGTACTATTCGTATAATGCATATAAAAAGAGTAACTGCCACTTAACCTGTATAGCCTATAAAATGAACTTACTGTATTTTTTTCCATCTGCTATAACAACTGTCACTTCCAAACCTGTCTGCTATCTACATTATTTTTACACACACATCTATCTAAAAAGTTGTAATATTAAAAGATGGAAGAAATAACAATATAATTGTAGAAAAACACTTAGTAGTGTATCATAAAATTACACACAGCCAGTAAAAGGTTGTGCATCTTCACACACTCACGCACACATAGACACTATCATTGAATAGCTCCCAGCTGCAATAACACCAATACCTGTAAATCACATCCTTCTGCTTTATCACCCACACCTTCACAAATGCATATATTCCATGCTTTTCTGTACAGTTTCTGCCATTTACCTTATCAAAATTACAAAAGGAATATATCATTATTTCTTCCTTCTCCTAACATTCTATAACACAGCTTTAAAAAACCAAGTGAATTTCATACATTTAATACTCTACTCATTTGCAAAGCAAGTTGAACTAACATAATGTAAATAAAATATAAAGGCTGCACATAGTCAAATGAAACTGCATGCATACACTATGTTCAGAAATCAAACAAGAATACTACTATAAAGACATAAAAATGAACCTTTCAATTAACATCAGTGCTATAAACACACACAATTACTAACTTATTAATTTTACAATTGCAGTGAAGACCACTCTCCTGGAAAACAGCAACATCTGAACTACAAACACCAACTCCAAAGAAACCTGCTCACTCCACAAAAATAGAGTAAGTACAATAAAACCTTAATTTCTCTGCCTAGTCTTTAAATCTCTCCACGATTTTTCTCCCCCTTATCTCTCCTCTCTCCTCTCTTTCTACACTCCCTCCCACTCCCTTTTGCTCTGCTGACCACTTTCTTCTCACTGTTCTTCCTTCCCATTGTGCCACATCCCGTTTCCGCTCCTTCCATCTCCTAGCCCCCCTGCACTGGAACTCCTTACCTCTCTCAGTCTGATCTATTTCTACCTTTTCCTCATTCCGCACTTTCCTCAAATCTCTCCTTCTCCACTCCCCACCATGAAACCCCTCCACCCTTCTTGCCCCCTACCCCCTTGCCTTATCTCCTTAATCATATCCCTCCCCTCCCCCTTAACCCCCATTCTCACCCTTCACCCCATCTGTTTCCCTCCTCCTCCGATTCCCCACCCCTCCCTCTCTCTCTCACTTCTACTGCTCCTTCTCCCCTTCAGTTTAATTGCTCTACTTACTGTTTTGTTGGTCTGATTCTTTATTGTAAATTGCTTCTACTGTTACTGTTATAAAGTTAATTGGTATATGTATCCTGTTGTTGTTAAAATGTGCAGCACTTTGGTGTAAAGCACTATATAAACTAAATAAATACAAATACAAATACAAATATTCTTACTGTTACTCAAACACACTGTGTGGGTGATTCATGTAATTTGTGCACCAAAAAAACGAAGATGTGTGCACCATTCTGCCTACATATCACCATTTATTAAACAGGGATTACCACGCAGAACGGCACACAAATCCCCGTTTTTTGGAGCACAAATAACATATCTCAGCCCCTAGAATGTTAGTATTACAAAACAAAGAATTCTTTTAATTGTATACCATTTGATTTACTAATAGTGCTTATCCTCACCACTAGCTTACTTTCTACTGTCATCTGAACCACAGTATAGTAACACACAAATAGAAGAATAGCCTTCCCAACTAATTGTAGTTGCCCAATGCACAATCACACACCACCAGATACATCTTTACCATCATACTCAGACACTAATGCATACAGCACACATACATTGCACAACAGCCCAACCCATACCTTCTTTTTTTTGTTTATACAGACCCCACAGAATGCCTACTAGAAAGCAAGTCCATAGAAAGCAACGCAGAAATAGAGCAAATGAAAATAAAAATGTCCAAAATAAGCATCCATCTCTAGCAGAGTTTGTACAAAAAGTTCAAACAAAACAGCTAATACAGTCATTTAGCAAAACAAAACAATCTTCCAGTACAGAAGCTTTGCTGCCTCTATAAAAATGTAAAAGAAAACAGAATATGATTAACAAGAATGCAACTACCACTACTGCTAATACTGCTCCTATAAATCTTGATATAGTAGCAAGTAACCATACTAAAAAAAGTATATTAGCAAAAATGTACCGACGCAGAGTCCTTCAGAATCTTATAAAAACAGGAGACAACTCATGCACGACCCTTAAAAACTACCGTAGAAAATTAATCTTAGAAGCTTTGATAGACAGTGCAATCCTTCTCAAAAGAGTTATTTGTTTTAGTGTTAAACAGAATGAAACCACTAACAAAACTAACTACTAAATTACAAAAAAAGACTTCTCAACAAACGGAAGATTATTCATAATCTTCCCATGTTGAATAGTGAAATGATAAATGCTTTCTTATTAGAGTTTTGTGTACTATGCAACATGTAATAAATAGCTAATAAAACTACTTACTACATAATTTCATTATTACATACAAAACACAAAGACACAACACACAAATATGAGTATATATAGAGAAACTGAAGTATGCAAAAAAGCAGCAGTAGAAGCAGAAAGTGTTCACAACCTAACTGATTATCTTTATCCACAGAAAGGTTTACTCTGCTTCAAACCTACTACTTCCCTATGTGCAAATATCACACGATGTGGCTGCACCCTAAAGAAAGTAATGCAAATACAAATATGAGCATATCCAGAGAAAGTACAGTAATAAAAAAAAACAGCAGAACAATAAGAAAGTGTTGATAACCTTACTGATTCTCTTCATACACAGAAAGCATTGCTGCCTTTAAGTGTGTGCTTTCCTTATGTATATGTTTCATATGCTATGAGTGGACCCTAAGTGAATTATACGTTTACAAATATATTACTTTTGATTTTTTTCCCCAACCTATTACTGGCCAAGATATATCACTAAAGGAAAAAAGAGTGAGTCAGACATGTGATGTCATCAGTGATGTCATCAATGCCATGTGTGATGTCATCTTTGATGTCCTGGGTGTTAGTCTTAGCAATGCACGGTTGTAACACGAGTTATGGTTGCTTAGCTTACCATAACTAGTGAATTTCAGGGTTCTTTCAGTTTTACTTGGAACCATAACGTCCCTTTAACAAAGTGTTTTACTGAATTTCATAGGTTTTTAGTAGCGCAACTTAACAATAATGTCCCTTTAACAAAGATTTTTTAATGAATTTCATAGGTTTCTAGTAGCGCAACTTAACCATAATGTCCCTGACTTTATATACATGTAACATAAACCATACTGAACCCCCAGCTAGTGATTTTGATGTCTACGGACTGTGCGTATGTCCGCAGACGGATGCGGACATCAACACTACCAAAAAACTCAGGGGGTATCTTATATTGTTCTATCAAGTCATATAAACACTGCACAAGTTCAAAAAGCAGCATATAAACACATTATACGTAATAATAAATAAGAAATGGAACCTATATATGTAACACATCAACCATCCATTTAAATACCATATGAACTAAAATGGAATATACCAAAACAAAAAAGATATGCCTCCAAAATAATAACCTCACAGAAACTGCACAGCTAGGAGCAACAGCAGACCTACACATCAGTAAGAACACAATTTACCAGAAGCTAGTAAGTAAACTTCATTTTTCTTATATAAGTCTAAACTTTCTGTATTAGGTACACTAAAAGTAATATATTATTATTATTTTTTACACAGAAATGGCCAGTACTTTGGAATGCCTTGAGGAACATTTTCCACGTGAGGAAATGACTGAAGATAATGATACTAATGGTAGACACTTCTCTATATAACCAAATTAATAATCGTAACTTTATTTGTACCTAACATTTTTATTTTTTTTCACAGACCATACAAACGTTGAGAATAATACACCTAAAGACATCTTAGAACATACTCTGCACCGCATGGAAGAAAAAATTGACATGCTAATGGAAAATTTCAATCTTTTGAAACATTTTGTGGAGGACCACATAAAAGAAAAAATAAATATCATTGTCCCACATGTACCTGTTCCGCCTCTCCATGTCCCAGTCAACTATCCCCAAACCTTCCCCACCAAGAAAAACATTACAATGAGACTTCCATCCCTTCATCTCCTCCCATCCATCCTCTCCAAACCCCCAATTGCCCTGTGTTTGTGTCAGTTTCTGCTTCCCCCTCTCTTTCATACATTTTATATCTGTATATAATTAAAAAAAAATATTAGATGTCCTTTAATTCAGTCCTGTGTGTCTTATTTTTTTTTAAAAAGGCAGTTAAGATGTCTGCAGACAGCGCAGGTGTCCGGAATGTTCGTAATTAACCAAAATGGGGGTGTCCTAAGGACACTACACCCGTCCGTACTGTCCGCAAGCAAGATGGAACTGTTCTAAGAACACACTCGGTGGCCGGAATTTCCGCAATTAATCAAAATGGAGGTGTTCTAAGGACATTATGCCTGTCTGTAATGTCCGCAGGCAAGTTGAAACTGTTCTAAGAACATGCACGGTGTCCGGTTTGTCTGCAATTAACCAAAATGGAGGTGTTCTAAGGACACTATACCCGTCCGTACTGTCCGCAAGCAAAATGGAACTGCTCGAAGAACACACTTGGTGTCCTGAATGTCTGCAATTAACCAACATGAATGTCTCCTAAGGACACTATACCTCTACGTACTATCTGCAGGCAAGTTGAAACTGTTCTTAGAACACATTCAGTGTCCGGAATGTCCGCCATTAACCAAAATGGAGGTGTCCTAAGGACACTATGCCTGTCTGTAATGTCCGCAGGCAAGTTGAAACTGTTCGTAGAACACGTGCGGTGTCCGGGTTGTCCACAATTAACCAAAATGGAGGTGTCCTAAGGACACTATGACTGTCCGTAATGTCTGCAGGTAAGATGTAACTGTTCTAAGAACAGGCGCGGTGTCCGGGTTGTCCGCAATTAACTAAAATGGAGGTGTTCTAAGGACACTATACCCTTCCGTACTGTCCGCAAGCAAGATGGAACTGCTCTCAGAACATACTCGGTATCCTGAATGTCCGCAATTAACCAAAATGGAGGTGTCCTAAGGACACTATACCTGTCCTTACTATCCGCAGGCAAGTTGAAAGTGTTCTTAGAACACATTCGGTGTCCGGAATGTCTGCAATTAACCAAAATTGAGTTGTCCTAAGGACACTATGCCTGTCCGTAATGTCCACAGCAAGTTGTAACTGTTCTAAGATCACGCGCGGTCTCCTGAATGTCTGCAATTAACCAAAATGGAGGTGTCCTAAGGACACTATGCCTGTTCGTACTGTACACAAGCATAATGGAACTGTTCTTAGAACACGCGCAGTGTCTGGGTTGTCCGCAATTAACCAAAATGGAGGTGTCCTAAGGACACTATTCCTGTCCGTACTGCCTGTCGAACATCTATGCACATGCGCACCACACCCATAAGTCCTACGAACATCGCGCCTGTCCATAACTCTTTGTCTCACTTGTGTCGCACTTTTATTTAGTTTCAGGACCCAAACACTGTCCGTAGAACACCCACACGCATGCGCACAGCCGTTCCTGTACATTTGGTGTCCTGCGGACACCCGTTCCCTTCGCGGACGGGTTCGCGACGTCATCATGTGACCGCACCCACGCTGAGCGTGTGTCCTGAGTTGCAGACTCTGTCCGGGTCCCCGGACATTTTAAAAGTACCTTTTCAGGCAATCCACAATATTTTATAGTAGAAATTCACCATAGCACATGTCCCAGACAATGACCCTGACTATCTACATACTTTTTGCAACCTTTTGAGCCTTTTTGAGGGGTTCGATCTGTCCGAGGACAGCGTGGCTGTCCACGGAGTGAGCACCAGCACCCCTATAAAAGGCCACACCCCAGAGCTGATCTTCATTGTGCTTCTGGCTATCTCACAGAGTATTATCTACTTTGTCTTGAAATCTTACAGATGTTGCTGCCTTTGCTGAAACCTGATTGCA
The DNA here is from genome assembly GCF_040938575.1 of Ambystoma mexicanum. NCBI lineage: Eukaryota > Metazoa > Chordata > Amphibia > Caudata > Ambystomatidae > Ambystoma > Ambystoma mexicanum. The sequence goes on along the minus strand of NC_090931.1, from coordinate 1,360,287,997 downwards.
TCCATGGCTGCTGTTCTTCCACCTGGTGCTACATCTGGATCAGCACCACCCCAAAACCCTCCACCTCCACCATCTCCCCAAGGGCCTGAAGAGGGGAACAGGCGTGAGGATGTAGTGGCGGATGAAGAGGATGAAGAGGATGAGGTAGTGGAAGTCCCTACTACCAGCACTTGCCGTGAGTCTTGGGTGTGGTGCTTATTTACCATTCATAGTGACGTACCCAAAGCACGTGCGAACAAGGTCACCTGCAACCACTGCAAAATGGTGCTGAGTCACGGGAGGCCTGGTTTGTACAGCTTTGGTACGACATCAATGAAGCGACACCTAAGGTCGTTCCATGGTGGGGCCATTCGCAAGGTTATTCCTTGTGATCAACGTAGTAGGATGAGTTCCTCTACTACATCCTCTGTTTCTGCTCCTCTCACCACAAGAGACACTCCTGTGGGAGAGCGCATCCCTCCAGCTGCCTCACAGGCCATTCACAATGCTAATGACCTTTACCTTTCGAGGGTCATAATTTTGTGTATGTACTGTGACGCAGTACTCTGCAGGGGGGGAGAGACTTCGAAGTGCTTTTGAGACTGTGGTCTCGGAGCACTAGAAGACCTGATACCTACCTAAGTAAGGCCCACCCTACATCTTCCTCTCTCCACCTGCCCTTTCTTATCCCTGTGGTTGGTGTTGCCTCCTTACCCTCCTTTCCCCTCCTCTCCTAGTGTGTCATGTGTAAAAAAAACAATAAAAATATAAAACAACAAAAATAAAAAAAGTCTCTTTTCAGAGCCACCTTTCACAGTCTAAAAATAGAAGTGACAAATAAATGGAGCAGGGCCCTGTGCATTTTTTAGAAGTCCGCAAACAGTCCATGGACATCTAACATTTTGGGGTGCTGCCCTATCAAAACCATTTCACTTTTCTCTGGGAGGAAGTGAGGAAGTGGTGGCTCTGAAAATAGCTTTTGGTGGTGTTTTTTTGTGTTTCAAAAACTTAAAATAGTTAACACCTACTGCAAAATGGATGGCTGTAATTCCACAAAAGGTTGCAATGCACTTTGTTCATTTCTCAGAAAAATCTGATTACCAGCATAAGTAAAATGAACTCCATCTCTGCAAAAAATGTATGTGCTACGAACCATAATATTTTCATTGTGGAAAGAGGAAATGCCAACATCTCTTAGAAAGGCACAAACAGCCTTATTAACATTTGTGGAACAAATGAAGAAGAACGCAGTCACATTTGTCTCTGCGCAATACGAGAACAAATTACTTGCAAATTTGGAAACATGTCCATGACCTTCCCAAGTCCTTCTTTCATCGCAAATTACAAAGAAATTCCTGACAGTTGTCCTAAACTGTTCCCTCCACAATGAATTATAATTATGTCTGGATGAAGCTCTGTCTCCAAATTAGCACAGAGAGGTACCAAGTCCAACCACTTCATTCCACGCACTCCATGCCAGTGCACTTCCACATGAGGGAAGCCAAGATCTGCAGCTACTCCACAGCGTTCTGCATGCACCTCCAACCAATGTATCCATGAGTCTTCCAAAATCCAGATAATCTGTTTTCTGAAACACAGAGCCATAGCTAACGGTTCTTCTCTCAGGAAAAAAGACTTTCTGACAAACTCTCTCCTTACACAACACATCCACTACACTTTACTGACCAATCCCTTGCTCTGCTCATTCTCATTTGCATGGCTCTATTCCCCAAAATCCCTGTATGTATTATGCGGTGTCCGTGGACTACTGCCATTTCCGTGGACATATAGTAATTCGGACAGCCCTTCTACCATATCCACTTCACTCTCTGTGCCATTCCCTCATTGGATACAGCTAACCAGTCACACAACCATCCACCAATCACATCCAAGACCTCTACATCTAACTCCATCATTAGAGTTCAACACTTCAAATGTACTGTTGATCACTCTGAGTACAAGTCTAATTTCATTGGAAAGCACCTACTACAAAAACTACTCTACAAGTCTCCAAAATGTCTACTTGCAGCTGCATGCATATCCACATGCATGAATACAAACTACAGGTATGCATATTTTCTGCACAGTACATGTACTATTCGTATAATGCATATAAAAAGAGTAACTGCCACTTAACTTACTGTATTTTTTTCCATCTGCTATAACAACTGTCACTTCCAAACCTGTCTGCTATCTACATTATTTTTACACACACATCTATCTAAAAAGTTGTAATATTAAAAGATGGAAGAAATAACAATATAATTGTAGAAAAACACTTAGTAGTGTATCATAAAATTACACACAGCCAGTAAAAGGTTGTGCATCTTCACACACTCACGCACACATAGACACTATCATTGAATAGCTCCCAGCTGCAATAACACCAATACCTGTAAATCACATCCTTCTGCTTTATCACCCACACCTTCACAAATGCATATATTCCATGCTTTTCTGTACAGTTTCTGCCATTTACCTTATCAAAATTACAAAAGGAATATATCATTATTTCTTCCTTCTCCTAACATTCTATAACACAGCTTTAAAAAACCAAGTGAATTTCATACACTTAATACTCTACTCATTTGCAAAGCAAGTTGAACTAACATAATGTAAATAAAATATAAAGGCTGCACATAGTCAAATGAAACTGCATGCATACACTATGTTCAGAAATCAAACAAGAATACTACTATAAAGACATAAAAATGAACCTTTCAATTAACATCAGTGCTATAAACACACACAATTACTAACTTATTAATTTTACAATTGCAGTGAAGACCACTCTCCTGGAAAACAGCAACATCTGAACTACAAACACCAACTCCAAAGAAACCTGCTCACTCCACAAAAATAGAGTAAGTACAATAAAACCTTAATTTCTCTGCCTAGTCTTTAAATCTCTCCACGATTTTTCTCCCCCTTATCTCTCCTCTCTCCTCTCTTTCTACACTCCCTCCCACTCCCTTTTGCTCTGCTGACCACTTTCTTCTCACTGTTCTTCCTTCCCATTGTGCCACATCCCGTTTCCGCTCCTTCCATCTCCTAGCCCCCCTGCACTGGAACTCCTTACCTCTCTCAGTCTGATCTATTTCTACCTTTTCCTCATTCCGCACTTTCCTCAAATCTCTCCTTCTCCACTCCCCACCATGAAACCCCTCCACCCTTCTTGCCCCCTACCCCCTTGCCTTATCTCCTTAATCATATCCCTCCCCTCCCCCTTAACCCCCATTCTCACCCTTCACCCCATCTGTTTCCCTCCTCCTCCGATTCCCCACCCCTCCCTCTCTCTCTCACTTCTACTGCTCCTTCTCCCCTTCAGTTTAATTGCTCTACTTACTGTTTTGTTGGTCTGATTCTTTATTGTAAATTGCTTCTACTGTTACTGTTATAAAGTTAATTGGTATATGTATCCTGTTGTTGTTAAAATGTGCAGCACTTTGGTGTAAAGCACTATATAAACTAAATAAATACAAATACAAATACAAATATTCTTACTGTTACTCAAACACACTGTGTGGGTGATTCATGTAATTTGTGCACCAAAAAAACGAAGATGTGTGCACCATTCTGCCTACATATCACCATTTATTAAACAGGGATTACCACGCAGAACGGCACACAAATCCCCGTTTTTTGGAGCACAAATAACATATCTCAGCCCCTAGAATGTTAGTATTACAAAACAAAGAATTCTTTTAATTGTATACCATTTGATTTACTAATAGTGCTTATCCTCACCACTAGCTTACTTTCTACTGTCATCTGAACCACAGTATAGTAACACACAAATAGAAGAATAGCCTTCCCAACTAATTGTAGTTGCCCAATGCACAATCACACACCACCAGATACATCTTTACCATCATACTCAGACACTAATGCATACAGCACACATACATTGCACAACAGCCCAACCCATACCTTCTTTTTTTTGTTTATACAGACCCCACAGAATGCCTACTAGAAAGCAAGTCCATAGAAAGCAACGCAGAAATAGAGCAAATGAAAATAAAAATGTCCAAAATAAGCATCCATCTCTAGCAGAGTTTGTACAAAAAGTTCAAACAAAACAGCTAATACAGTAATTTAGCAAAACAAAACAATCTTCCAGTACAGAAGCTTTGCTGCCTCTATAAAAATGTAAAAGAAAACAGAATATGATTAACAAGAATGCAACTACCACTACTGCTAATACTGCTCCTATAAATCTTGATATAGTAGCAAGTAACCATACTAAAAAAAGTATATTAGCAAAAATGTACCGACGCAGAGTCCTTCAGAATCTTATAAAAACAGGAGACAACTCATGCACGACCCTTAAAAACTACCGTAGAAAATTAATCTTAGAAGCTTTGATAGACAGTGCAATCCTTCTCAAAAGAGTTATTTGTTTTAGTGTTAAACAGAATGAAACCACTAACAAAACTAACTACTAAATTACAAAAAAAGACTTCTCAACAAACGGAAGATTATTCATAATCTTCCCATGTTGAATAGTGAAATGATAAATGCTTTCTTATTAGAGTTTTGTGTACTATGCAACATGTAATAAATAGCTAATAAAACTACTTACTACATAATTTCATTATTACATACAAAACACAAAGACACAACACACAAATATGAGTATATATAGAGAAACTGAAGTATGCAAAAAAGCAGCAGTAGAAGCAGAAAGTGTTCACAACCTAACTGATTATCTTTATCCACAGAAAGGTTTACTCTGCTTCAAACCTACTACTTCCCTATGTGCAAATATCACACGATGTGGCTGCACCCTAAAGAAAGTAATGCAAATACAAATATGAGCATATCCAGAGAAAGTACAGTAATTTAAAAAAAACAGCAGAACAATAAGAAAGTGTTGATAACCTTACTGATTCTCTTCATACACAGAAAGCATTGCTGTCTTTAAGTGTGTGCTTTCCTTATGTATATGTTTCATATGCTATGAGTGGACCCTAAGTGAATTATACGTTTACAAATATATTACTTTTGATTTTTTTCCCCAACCTATTACTGGCCAAGATATATCACTAAAGGAAAAAAGAGTGAGTCAGACATGTGATGTCATCAGTGATGTCATCAATGCCATGTGTGATGTCATCTTTGATGTCCTGGGTGTTAGTCTTAGCAATGCACGGTTGTAACACGAGTTATGGTTGCTTAGCTTACCATAACTAGTGAATTTCAGGGTTCTTTCAGTTTTACTTGGAACCATAACGTCCCTTTAACAAAGTGTTTTACTGAATTTCATAGGTTTTTAGTAGCGCAACTTAACAATAATGTCCCTTTAACAAAGATTTTTTAATGAATTTCATAGGTTTCTAGTAGCGCAACTTAACCATAATGTCCCTGACTTTATATACATGTAACATAAACCATACTGAACCCCCAGCTAGTGATTTTGATGTCTACGGACTGTGCGTATGTCCGCAGACGGATGCGGACATCAACACTACCAAAAAACTCAGGGGGTATCTTAAATTGTTCTATCAAGTCATATAAACACTGCACAAGTTCAAAAAGCAGCATATAAACACATTATACGTAATAATAAATAAGAAATGGAACCTATATATGTAACACATCAACCATCCATTTAAATACCATATGAACTAAAATGGAATATACCAAAACAAAAAAGATATGCCTCCAAAATAATAACCTCACAGAAACTGCACAGCTAGGAGCAACAGCAGACCTACACATCAGTAAGAACACAATTTACCAGAAGCTAGTAAGTAAACTTCATTTTTCTTATATAAGTCTAAACTTTCTGTATTAGGTACACTAAAAGTAATATATTATTATTATTTTTTACACAGAAATGGCCAGTACTTTGGAATGCCTTGAGGAACATTTTCCACGTGAGGAAATGACTGAAGATAATGATACTAATGGTAGACACTTCTCTATATAACCAAATTAATAATCGTAACTTTATTTGTACCTAACATTTTTATTTTTTTTCACAGACCATACAAACGTTGAGAATAATACACCTAAAGACATCTTAGAACATACTCTGCACCGCATGGAAGAAAAAATTGACATGCTAATGGAAAATTTCAATCTTTTGAAACATTTTGTGGAGGACCACATAAAAGAAAAAATAAATATCATTGTCCCACATGTACCTGTTCCGCCTCTCCATGTCCCAGTCAACTATCCCCAAACCTTCCCCACCAAGAAAAACATTACAATGAGACTTCCATCCCTTCATCTCCTCCCATCCATCCTCTCCAAACCCCCAATTGCCCTGTGTTTGTGTCAGTTTCTGCTTCCCCCTCTCTTTCATACATTTTATATCTGTATATAATTAAAAAAAAATATTAGATGTCCTTTAATTCAGTCCTGTGTGTCTTATTTTTTTTTAAAAAGGCAGTTAAGATGTCTGCAGACAGCGCAGGTGTCCGGAATGTTCGTAATTAACCAAAATGGGGGTGTCCTAAGGACACTACACCCGTCCGTACTGTCCGCAAGCAAGATGGAACTGTTCTAAGAACACACTCGGTGGCCGGAATTTCCGCAATTAATCAAAATGGAGGTGTTCTAAGGACATTATGCCTGTCTGTAATGTCCGCAGGCAAGTTGAAACTGTTCTAAGAACATGCACGGTGTCCGGTTTGTCTGCAATTAACCAAAATGGAGGTGTTCTAAGGACACTATACCCGTCCGTACTGTCCGCAAGCAAAATGGAACTGCTCGAAGAACACACTTGGTGTCCTGAATGTCTGCAATTAACCAACATGAATGTCTCCTAAGGACACTATACCTCTACGTACTATCTGCAGGCAAGTTGAAACTGTTCTTAGAACACATTCAGTGTCCGGAATGTCCGCCATTAACCAAAATGGAGGTGTCCTAAGGACACTATGCCTGTCTGTAATGTCCGCAGGCAAGTTGAAACTGTTCGTAGAACACGTGCGGTGTCCGGGTTGTCCACAATTAACCAAAATGGAGGTGTCCTAAGGACACTATGACTGTCCGTAATGTCTGCAGGTAAGATGTAACTGTTCTAAGAACAGGCGCGGTGTCCGGGTTGTCCGCAATTAACTAAAATGGAGGTGTTCTAAGGACACTATACCCTTCCGTACTGTCCGCAAGCAAGATGGAACTGCTCTCAGAACATACTCGGTATCCTGAATGTCCGCAATTAACCAAAATGGAGGTGTCCTAAGGACACTATACCTGTCCTTACTATCCGCAGGCAAGTTGAAAGTGTTCTTAGAACACATTCGGTGTCCGGAATGTCTGCAATTAACCAAAATTGAGGTGTCCTAAGGACACTATGCCTGTCCGTAATGTCCACAGCAAGTTGTAACTGTTCTAAGATCACGCGCGGTCTCCTGAATGTCTGCAATTAACCAAAATGGAGGTGTCCTAAGGACACTATGCCTGTTCGTACTGTACACAAGCATAATGGAACTGTTCTTAGAACACGCGCAGTGTCTGGGTTGTCCGCAATTAACCAAAATGGAGGTGTCCTAAGGACACTATTCCTGTCCGTACTGCCTGTCGAACATCTATGCACATGCGCACCACACCCATAAGTCCTACGAACATCGCGCCTGTCCATAACTCTTTGTCTCACTTGTGTCGCACTTTTATTTAGTTTCAGGACCCAAACACTGTCCGTAGAACACCCACACGCATGCGCACAGCCGTTCCTGTACATTTGGTGTCCTGCGGACACCCGTTCCCTTCGCGGACGGGTTCGCGACGTCACCATGTGACCGCACCCACGCTGAGCGTGTGTCCTGAGTTGCAGACTCTGTCCGGGTCCCCGGACATTTTAAAAGTACCTTTTCAGGCAATCCACAATATTTTATAGTAGAAATTCACCATAGCACATGTCCCAGACAATGACCCTGACTATCTACATACTTTTTGCAACCTTTTGAGCCTTTTTGAGGGGTTCGATCTGTCCGAGGACAGCGTGGCTGTCCACGGAGTGAGCACCAGCACCCCTATAAAAGGCCACACCCCAGAGCTGATCTTCATTGTGCTTCTGGCTATCTCACAGAGTATTATCTACTTTGTCTTGAAATCTTACAGATGTTGCTGCCTTTGCTGAAACCTGATTGCATCCATGGCTGCTGTTCTTCCACCTGGTGCTACATCTGGATCAGCACCACCCCAAAACCCTCCACCTCCACCATCTCCCCAAGGGCCTGAAGAGGGGAACAGGCGTGAGGATGTAGTGGCGGATGAAGAGGATGAAGAGGATGAGGTAGTGGAAGTCCCTACTACCAGCACTTGCCGTGAGTCTTGGGTGTGGTGCTTATTTACCATTCATAGTGACGTACCCAAAGCACGTGCGAACAAGGTCACCTGCAACCACTGCAAAATGGTGCTGAGTCACGGGAGGCCTGGTTTGTACAGCTTTGGTACGACATCAATGAAGCGACACCTAAGGTCGTTCCATGGTGGGGCCATTCGCAAGGTTATTCCTTGTGATCAACGTAGTAGGATGAGTTCCTCTACTACATCCTCTGTTTCTGCTCCTCTCACCACAAGAGACACTCCTGTGGGAGAGCGCATCCCTCCAGCTGCCTCACAGGCCATTCACAATGCTAATGACCTTTACCTTTCGAGGGTCATAATTTTGTGTATGTACTGTGACGCAGTACTCTGCAGGGGGGGAGAGACTTCGAAGTGCTTTTGAGACTGTGGTCTCGGAGCACTAGAAGACCTGATACCTACCTAAGTAAGGCCCACCCTACATCTTCCTCTCTCCACCTGCCCTTTCTTATCCCTGTGGTTGGTGTTGCCTCCTTACCCTCCTTTCCCCTCCTCTCCTAGTGTGTCATGTGTAAAAAAAACAATAAAAATATAAAACAACAAAAATAAAAAAAGTCTCTTTTCAGAGCCACCTTTCACAGTCTAAAAATAGAAGTGACAAATAAATGGAGCAGGGCCCTGTGCATTTTTTAGAAGTCCGCAAACAGTCCATGGACATCTAACATTTTGGGGTGCTGCCCTATCAAAACCATTTCACTTTTCTCTGGGAGGAAGTGAGGAAGTGGTGGCTCTGAAAATAGCTTTTGGTGGTGTTTTTTTGTGTTTCAAAAACTTGAAATAGTTAACACCTACTGCAAAATGGATGGCTGTAATTCCACAAAAGGTTGCAATGCACTTTGTTCATTTCTCAGAAAAATCTGATTACCAGCATAAGTAAAATGAACTCCATCTCTGCAAAAAATGTATGTGCTACGAACCATAATATTTTCATTGTGGAAAGAGGAAATGCCAACATCTCTTAGAAAGGCACAAACAGCCTTATTAACATTTGTGGAACAAATGAAGAAGAACGCAGTCACATTTGTCTCTGCGCAATACGAGAACAAATTACTTGCAAATTTGGAAACATGTCCATGACCTTCCCAAGTCCTTCTTTCATCGCAAATTACAAAGAAATTCCTGACAGTTGTCCTAAACTGTTCCCTCCACAATGAATTATAATTATGTCTGGATGAAGCTCTGTCTCCATATTAGCACAGAGAGGTACCAAGTCCAACCACTTCATTCCACGCACTCCATGCCAGTGCACTTCCACATGAGGGAAGCCAAGATCTGCAGCTACTCCACAGCGTTCTGCATGCACCTCCAACCAATGTATCCATGAGTCTTCCAAAATCCAGATAATCTGTTTTCTGAAACACAGAGCCATAGCTAACGGTTCTTCTCTCAGGAAAAAAGACTTTCTGACAAACTCTCTCCTTACACAACACATCCACTACACTTTACTGACCAATCCCTTGCTCTGCTCATTCTCATTTGCATGGCTCTATTCCCCAAAATCCCTGTATGTATTATGCGGTGTCCGTGGACTACTGCCATTTCCGTGGACATATAGTAATTCGGACAGCCCTTCTACCATATCCACTTCACTCTCTGTGCCATTCCCTCATTGGATACAGCTAACCAGTCACACAACCATCCACCAATCACATCCAAGACCTCTACATCTAACTCCATCATTAGAGTTCAACACTTCAAATGTACTGTTGATCACTCTGAGTACAAGTCTAATTTCATTGGAAAGCACCTACTACAAAAACTACTCTACAAGTCTCCAAAATGTCTACTTGCAGCTGCATGCATATCCACATGCATGAATACAAACTACAGGTATGCATATTTTCTGCACAGTACATGTACTATTCGTATAATGCATATAAAAAGAGTAACTGCCACTTAACCTGTATAGCCTATAAAATGAACTTACTGTATTTTTTTCCATCTGCTATAACAACTGTCACTTCCAAACCTGTCTGCTATCTACATTATTTTTACACACACATCTATCTAAAAAGTTGTAATATTAAAAGATGGAAGAAATAACAATATAATTGTAGAAAAACACTTAGTAGTGTATCATAAAATTACACACAGCCAGTAAAAGGTTGTGCATCTTCACACACTCACGCACACATAGACACTATCATTGAATAGCTCCCAGCTGCAATAACACCAATACCTGTAAATCACATCCTTCTGCTTTATCACCCACACCTTCACAAATGCATATATTCCATGCTTTTCTGTACAGTTTCTGCCATTTACCTTATCAAAATTACAAAAGGAATATATCATTATTTCTTCCTTCTCCTAACATTCTATAACACAGCTTTAAAAAACCAAGTGAATTTCATACACTTAATACTCTACTCATTTGCAAAGCAAGTTGAACTAACATAATGTAAATAAAATATAAAGGCTGCACATAGTCAAATGAAACTGCATGCATACACTATGTTCAGAAATCAAACAAGAATACTACTATAAAGACATAAAAATGAACCTTTCAATTAACATCAGTGCTATAAACACACACAATTACTAACTTATTAATTTTACAATTGCAGTGAAGACCACTCTCCTGGAAAACAGCAACATCTGAACTACAAACACCAACTCCAAAGAAACCTGCTCACTCCACAAAAATAGAGTAAGTACAATAAAACCTTAATTTCTCTGCCTAGTCTTTAAATCTCTCCACGATTTTTCTCCCCCTTATCTCTCCTCTCTCCTCTCTTTCTACACTCCCTCCCACTCCCTTTTGCTCTGCTGACCACTTTCTTCTCACTGTTCTTCCTTCCCATTGTGCCACATCCCGTTTCCGCTCCTTCCATCTCCTAGCCCCCCTGCACTGGAACTCCTTACCTCTCTCAGTCTGATCTATTTCTACCTTTTCCTCATTCCGCACTTTCCTCAAATCTCTCCTTCTCCACTCCCCACCATGAAACCCCTCCACCCTTCTTGCCCCCTACCCCCTTGCCTTATCTCCTTAATCATATCCCTCCCCTCCCCCTTAACCCCCATTCTCACCCTTCACCCCATCTGTTTCCCTCCTCCTCCGATTCCCCACCCCTCCCTCTCTCTCTCACTTCTACTGCTCCTTCTCCCCTTCAGTTTAATTGCTCTACTTACTGTTTTGTTGGTCTGATTCTTTATTGTAAATTGCTTCTACTGTTACTGTTATAAAGTTAATTGGTATATGTATCCTGTTGTTGTTAAAATGTGCAGCACTTTGGTGTAAAGCACTATATAAACTAAATAAATACAAATACAAATACAAATATTCTTACTGTTACTCAAACACACTGTGTGGGTGATTCATGTAATTTGTGCACCAAAAAAACGAAGATGTGTGCACCATTCTGCCTACATATCACCATTTATTAAACAGGGATTACCACGCAGAACGGCACACAAATCCCCGTTTTTTGGAGCACAAATAACATATCTCAGCCCCTAGAATGTTAGTATTACAAAACAAAGAATTCTTTTAATTGTATACCATTTGATTTACTAATAGTGCTTATCCTCACCACTAGCTTACTTTCTACTGTCATCTGAACCACAGTATAGTAACACACAAATAGAAGAATAGCCTTCCCAACTAATTGTAGTTGCCCAATGCACAATCACACACCACCAGATACATCTTTACCATCATACTCAGACACTAATGCATACAGCACACATACATTGCACAACAGCCCAACCCATACCTTCTTTTTTTTGTTTATACAGACCCCACAGAATGCCTACTAGAAAGCAAGTCCATAGAAAGCAACGCAGAAATAGAGCAAATGAAAATAAAAATGTCCAAAATAAGCATCCATCTCTAGCAGAGTTTGTACAAAAAGTTCAAACAAAACAGCTAATACAGTCATTTAGCAAAACAAAACAATCTTCCAGTACAGAAGCTTTGCTGCCTCTATAAAAATGTAAAAGAAAACAGAATATGATTAACAAGAATGCAACTACCACTACTGCTAATACTGCTCCTATAAATCTTGATATAGTAGCAAGTAACCATACTAAAAAAAGTATATTAGCAAAAATGTACCGACGCAGAGTCCTTCAGAATCTTATAAAAACAGGAGACAACTCATGCACGACCCTTAAAAACTACCGTAGAAAATTAATCTTAGAAGCTTTGATAGACAGTGCAATCCTTCTCAAAAGAGTTATTTGTTTTAGTGTTAAACAGAATGAAACCACTAACAAAACTAACTACTAAATTACAAAAAAAGACTTCTCAACAAACGGAAGATTATTCATAATCTTCCCATGTTGAATAGTGAAATGATAAATGCTTTCTTATTAGAGTTTTGTGTACTATGCAACATGTAATAAATAGCTAATAAAACTACTTACTACATAATTTCATTATTACATACAAAACACAAAGACACAACACACAAATATGAGTATATATAGAGAAACTGAAGTATGCAAAAAAGCAGCAGTAGAAGCAGAAAGTGTTCACAACCTAACTGATTATCTTTATCCACAGAAAGGTTTACTCTGCTTCAAACCTACTACTTCCCTATGTGCAAATATCACACGATGTGGCTGCACCCTAAAGAAAGTAATGCAAATACAAATATGAGCATATCCAGAGAAAGTACAGTAATTAAAAAAAAACAGCAGAACAATAAGAAAGTGTTGATAACCTTACTGATTCTCTTCATACACAGAAAGCATTGCTGTCTTTAAGTGTGTGCTTTCCTTATGTATATGTTTCATATGCTATGAGTGGACCCTAAGTGAATTATACGTTTACAAATATATTACTTTTGATTTTTTTCCCCAACCTATTACTGGCCAAGATATATCACTAAAGGAAAAAAGAGTGAGTCAGACATGTGATGTCATCAGTGATGTCATCAATGCCATGTGTGATGTCATCTTTGATGTCCTGGGTGTTAGTCTTAGCAATGCACGGTTGTAACACGAGTTATGGTTGCTTAGCTTACCATAACTAGTGAATTTCAGGGTTCTTTCAGTTTTACTTGGAACCATAACGTCCCTTTAACAAAGTGTTTTACTGAATTTCATAGGTTTTTAGTAGCGCAACTTAACAATAATGTCCCTTTAACAAAGATTTTTTAATGAATTTCATAGGTTTCTAGTAGTGCAACTTAACCATAATGTCCCTGACTTTATATACATGTAACATAAACCATACTGAACCCCCAGCTAGTGATTTTGATGTCTACGGACTGTGCGTATGTCCGCAGACGGATGCGGACATCAACACTACCAAAAAACTCAGGGGGTATCTTAAATTGTTCTATCAAGTCATATAAACACTGCACAAGTTCAAAAAGCAGCATATAAACACATTATACGTAATAATAAATAAGAAATGGAACCTATATATGTAACACATCAACCATCCATTTAAATACCATATGAACTAAAATGGAATATACCAAAACAAAAAAGATATGCCTCCAAAATAATAACCTCACAGAAACTGCACAGCCAGGAGCAACAGCAGACCTACACATCAGTAAGAACACAATTTACCAGAAGCTAGTAAGTAAACTTCATTTTTCTTATATAAGTCTAAACTTTCTGTATTAGGTACACTAAAAGTAATATATTATTATTATTTTTTACACAGAAATGGCCAGTACTTTGGAATGCCTTGAGGAACATTTTCCACGTGAGGAAATGACTGAAGATAATGATACTAATGGTAGACACTTCTCTATATAACCAAATTAATAATCGTAACTTTATTTGTACCTAACATTTTTATTTTTTTTCACAGACCATACAAACGTTGAGAATAATACACCTAAAGACATCTTAGAACATACTCTGCACCGCATGGAAGAAAAAATTGACATGCTAATGGAAAATTTCAATCTTTTGAAACATTTTGTGGAGGACCACATAAAAGAAAAAATAAATATCATTGTCCCACATGTACCTGTTCCGCCTCTCCATGTCCCAGTCAACTATCCCCAAACCTTCCCCACCAAGAAAAACATTACAATGAGACTTCCATCCCTTCATCTCCTCCCATCCATCCTCTCCAAACCCCCAATTGCCCTGTGTTTGTGTCAGTTTCTGCTTCCCCCTCTCTTTCATACATTTTATATCTGTATATAATTAAAAAAAAATATTAGATGTCCTTTAATTCAGTCCTGTGTGTCTTATTTTTTTTTAAAAAGGCAGTTAAGATGTCTGCAGACAGCGCAGGTGTCCGGAATGTTCGTAATTAACCAAAATGGGGGTGTCCTAAGGACACTACACCCGTCCGTACTGTCCGCAAGCAAGATGGAACTGTTCTAAGAACACACTCGGTGGCCGGAATTTCCGCAATTAATCAAAATGGAGGTGTTCTAAGGACATTATGCCTGTCTGTAATGTCCGCAGGCAAGTTGAAACTGTTCTAAGAACATGCACGGTGTCCGGGTTGTCTGCAATTAACCAAAATGGAGGTGTTCTAAGGACACTATACCCGTCCGTACTGTCCGCAAGCAAAATGGAACTGCTCGAAGAACACACTTGGTGTCCTGAATGTCTGCAATTAACCAACATGAATGTCTCCTAAGGACACTATACCTCTACGTACTATCTGCAGGCAAGTTGAAACTGTTCTTAGAACACATTCAGTGTCCGGAATGTCCGCCATTAACCAAAATGGAGGTGTCCTAAGGACACTATGCCTGTCTGTAATGTCCGCAGGCAAGTTGAAACTGTTCGTAGAACACGTGCGGTGTCCGGGTTGTCCACAATTAACCAAAATGGAGGTGTCCTAAGGACACTATGACTGTCCGTAATGTCTGCAGGTAAGATGTAACTGTTCTAAGAACAGGCGCGGTGTCCGGGTTGTCCGCAATTAACTAAAATGGAGGTGTTCTAAGGACACTATACCCTTCCGTACTGTCCGCAAGCAAGATGGAACTGCTCTCAGAACATACTCGGTATCCTGAATGTCCGCAATTAACCAAAATGGAGGTGTCCTAAGGACACTATACCTGTCCTTACTATCCGCAGGCAAGTTGAAAGTGTTCTTAGAACACATTCGGTGTCCGGAATGTCTGCAATTAACCAAAATTGAGGTGTCCTAAGGACACTATGCCTGTCCGTAATGTCCACAGCAAGTTGTAACTGTTCTAAGATCACGCGCGGTCTCCTGAATGTCTGCAATTAACCAAAATGGAGGTGTCCTAAGGACACTATGCCTGTTCGTACTGTACACAAGCATAATGGAACTGTTCTTAGAACACGCGCAGTGTCTGGGTTGTCCGCAATTAACCAAAATGGAGGTGTCCTAAGGACACTATTCCTGTCCGTACTGCCTGTCGAACATCTATGCACATGCGCACCACACCCATAAGTCCTACGAACATCGCGCCTGTCCATAACTCTTTGTCTCACTTGTGTCGCACTTTTATTTAGTTTCAGGACCCAAACACTGTCCGTAGAACACCCACACGCATGCGCACAGCCGTTCCTGTACATTTGGTGTCCTGCGGACACCCGTTCCCTTCGCGGACGGGTTCGCGACGTCATCATGTGACCGCACCCACGCTGAGCGTGTGTCCTGAGTTGCAGACTCTGTCCGGGTCCCCGGACATTTTAAAAGTACCTTTTCAGGCAATCCACAATATTTTATAGTAGAAATTCACCATAGCACATGTCCCAGACAATGACCCTGACTATCTACATACTTTTTGCAACCTTTTGAGCCTTTTTGAGGGGTTCGATCTGTCCGAGGACAGCGTGGCTGTCCACGGAGTGAGCACCAGCACCCCTATAAAAGGCCACACCCCAGAGCTGATCTTCATTGTGCTTCTGGCTATCTCACAGAGTATTATCTACTTTGTCTTGAAATCTTACAGATGTTGCTGCCTTTGCTGAAACCTGATTGCATCCATGGCTGCTGTTCTTCCACCTGGTGCTACATCTGGATCAGCACCACCCCAAAACCCTCCACCTCCACCATCTCCCCAAGGGCCTGAAGAGGGGAACAGGCGTGAGGATGTAGTGGCGGATGAAGAGGATGAAGAGGATGAGGTAGTGGAAGTCCCTACTACCAGCACTTGCCGTGAGTCTTGGGTGTGGTGCTTATTTACCATTCATAGTGACGTACCCAAAGCACGTGCGAACAAGGTCACCTGCAACCACTGCAAAATGGTGCTGAGTCACGGGAGGCCTGGTTTGTACAGCTTTGGTACGACATCAATGAAGCGACACCTAAGGTCGTTCCATGATGGGGCCATTCGCAAGGTTATTCCTTGTGATCAACGTAGTAGGATGAGTTCCTCTACTACATCCTCTGTTTCTGCTCCTCTCACCACAAGAGACACTCCTGTGGGAGAGCGCATCCCTCCAGCTGCCTCACAGGCCATTCACAATGCTAATGACCTTTACCTTTCGAGGGTCATAATTTTGTGTATGTACTGTGACGCAGTACTCTGCAGGGGGGGAGAGACTTCGAAGTGCTTTTGAGACTGTGGTCTCGGAGCACTAGAAGACCTGATACCTACCTAAGTAAGGCCCACCCTACATCTTCCTCTCTCCACCTGCCCTTTCTTATCCCTGTGGTTGGTGTTGCCTCCTTACCCTCCTTTCCCCTCCTCTCCTAGTGTGTCATGTGTAAAAAAAACAATAAAAATATAAAACAACAAAAATAAAAAAAGTCTCTTTTCAGAGCCACCTTTCACAGTCTAAAAATAGAAGTGACAAATAAATGGAGCAGGGCCCTGTGCATTTTTTAGAAGTCCGCAAACAGTCCATGGACATCTAACATTTTGGGGTGCTGCCCTATCAAAACCATTTCACTTTTCTCTGGGAGGAAGTGAGGAAGTGGTGGCTCTGAAAATAGCTTTTGGTGGTGTTTTTTTGTGTTTCAAAAACTTTAAATAGTTAACACCTACTGCAAAATGGATGGCTGTAATTCCACAAAAGGTTGCAATGCACTTTGTTCATTTCTCAGAAAAATCTGATTACCAGCATAAGTAAAATGAACTCCATCTCTGCAAAAAATGTATGTGCTACGAACCATAATATTTTCATTGTGGAAAGAGGAAATGCCAACATCTCTTAGAAAGGCACAAACAGCCTTATTAACATTTGTGGAACAAATGAAGAAGAACGCAGTCACATTTGTCTCTGCGCAATACGAGAACAAATTACTTGCAAATTTGGAAACATGTCCATGACCTTCCCAAGTCCTTCTTTCATCGCAAATTACAAAGAAATTCCTGACAGTTGTCCTAAACTGTTCCCTCCACAATGAATTATAATTATGTCTGGATGAAGCTCTGTCTCCAAATTAGCACAGAGAGGTACCAAGTCCAACCACTTCATTCCACGCACTCCATGCCAGTGCACTTCCACATGAGGGAAGCCAAGATCTGCAGCTACTCCACAGCGTTCTGCATGCACCTCCAACCAATGTATCCATGAGTCTTCCAAAATCCAGATAATCTGTTTTCTGAAACACAGAGCCATAGCTAACGGTTCTTCTCTCAGGAAAAAAGACTTTCTGACAAACTCTCTCCTTACACAACACATCCACTACACTTTACTGACCAATCCCTTGCTCTGCTCATTCTCATTTGCATGGCTCTATTCCCCAAAATCCCTGTATGTATTATGCGGTGTCCGTGGACTACTGCCATTTCCGTGGACATATAGTAATTCGGACAGCCCTTCTACCATATCCACTTCACTCTCTGTGCCATTCCCTCATTGGATACAGCTAACCAGTCACACAACCATCCACCAATCACATCCAAGACCTCTACATCTAACTCCATCATTAGAGTTCAACACTTCAAATGTACTGTTGATCACTCTGAGTACAAGTCTAATTTCATTGGAAAGCACCTACTACAAAAACTACTCTACAAGTCTCCAAAATGTCTACTTGCAGCTGCATGCATATCCACATGCATGAATACAAACTACAGGTATGCATATTTTCTGCACAGTACATGTACTATTCGTATAATGCATATAAAAAGAGTAACTGCCACTTAACCTGTATAGCCTATAAAATGAACTTACTGTATTTTTTCCATCTGCTATAACAACTGTCACTTCCAAACCTGTCTGCTATCTACATTATTTTTACACACACATCTATCTAAAAAGTTATAATATTAAAAGATGGAAGAAATAACAATATAATTGTAGAAAAACACTTAGTAGTGTATCATAAAATTACACACAGCCAGTAAAAGGTTGTGCATCTTCACACACTCACGCACACATAGACACTATCATTGAATAGCTCCCAGCTGCAATAACACCAATACCTGTAAATCACATCCTTCTGCTTTATCACCCACACCTTCACAAATGCATATATTCCATGCTTTTCTGTACAGTTTCTGCCATTTACCTTATCAAAATTACAAAAGGAATATATCATTATTTCTTCCTTCTCCTAACATTCTATAACACAGCTTTAAAAAACCAAGTGAATTTCATACACTTAATACTCTACTCATTTGCAAAGCAAGTTGAACTAACATAATGTAAATAAAATATAAAGGCTGCGCATAGTCAAATGAAACTGCATGCATACACTATGTTCAGAAATCAAACAAGAATACTACTATAAAGACATAAAAATGAACCTTTCCATTAACATCAGTGCTATAAACACACACAATTACTAACTTATTTCTTTTACAATTGCAGTGAAGACCACTCTCCTGGAAAACAGCAACATCTGAACTACAAACACCAACTCCAAAGAAACCTGCTCACTCCACAAAAATAGAGTAAGTACAATAAAACCTTAATTTTTCTGCCTAGTCTTTAAATCTCTCCACGATTTTTCTCCCCCTTATCTCTCCTCTCTCCTCTCTTTCTACACTCCCTCCCACTCCCTTTTGCTCTGCTGACCACTTTCTTCTCACTGTTCTTCCTTCCCATTGTGCCACATCCCGTTTCCGCTCCTTCCATCTCCTAGCCCCCCTGCACTGGAACTCCTTACCTCTCTCAGTCTGATCTATTTCTACCTTTTCCTCATTCTGCACTTTCCTCAAATCTCTCCTTCTCCACTCCCCACCATGAAACCCCTCCACCCTTCTTGCCCCCTACCCCCTTGCCTTATCTCCTTAATCATATCCCTCCCCTCCCCCTTAACCCCCATTCTCACCCTTCACCCCATCTGTTTCCCTCCTCCTCCGATTCCCCACCCCTCCCTCTCTCTCTCACTTCTACTGCTCCTTCTCCCCTTCAGTTTAATTGCTCTACTTACTGTTTTGTTGGTCTGATTCTTTATTGTAAATTGCTTCTACTGTTACTGTTATAAAGTTAATTGGTATATGTATCCTGTTGTTGTTAAAATGTGCAGCACTTTGGTGTAAAGCACTATATAAACTAAATAAATACAAATACAAATACAAATATTCTTACTGTTACTCAAACACACTGTGTGGGTGATTCATGTAATTTGTGCACCAAAAAAACGAAGATGTGTGCACCATTCTGCCTACATATCACCATTTATTAAACAGGGATTACCACGCAGAACGGCACACAAATCCCCGTTTTTTGGAGCACAAATAACATATCTCAGCCCTGAGAATGTTAGTATTACAAAACAAAGAATTCTTTTAATTGTATACCATTTGATTTACTAATAGTGCTTATCCTCACCACTAGCTTACTTTCTACTGTCATCTGAACCACAGTATAGTAACACACAAATAGAAGAATAGCCTTCCCAACTAATTGTAGTTGCCCAATGCACAATCACACACCACCAGATACATCTTTACCATCATACTCAGACACTAATGCATACAGCACACATACATTGCACAACAGCCCAACCCATACCTTCTTTTTTTTGTTTATACAGACCCCACAGAATGCCTACTAGAAAGCAAGTCCATAGAAAGCAACGCAGAAATAGAGCAAATGAAAATAAAAATGTCCAAAATAAGCATCCATCTCTAGCAGAGTTTGTACAAAAAGTTCAAACAAAACAGCTAATACAGTCATTTAGCAAAACAAAACAATCTTCCAGTACAGAAGCTTTGCTGCCTCTATAAAAATGTAAAAGAAAACAGAATATGATTAACAAGAATGCAACTACCACTACTGCTAATACTGCTCCTATAAATCTTGATATAGTAGCAAGTAACCATACTAAAAAAAGTATATTAGCAAAAATGTACCGACGCAGAGTCCTTCAGAATCTTATAAAAACAGGAGACAACTCATGCACGACCCTTAAAAACTACCGTAGAAAATTAATCTTAGAAGCTTTGATAGACAGTGCAATCCTTCTCAAAAGAGTTATTTGTTTTAGTGTTAAACAGAATGAAACCACTAACAAAACTAACTACTAAATTACAAAAAAAGACTTCTCAACAAACGGAAGATTATTCATAATCTTCCCATGTTGAATAGTGAAATGATAAATGCTTTCTTATTAGAGTTTTGTGTACTATGCAACATGTAATAAATAGCTAATAAAACTACTTACTACATAATTTCATTATTACATACAAAACACAAAGACACAACACACAAATATGAGTATATATAGAGAAACTGAAGTATGCAAAAAAGCAGCAGTAGAAGCAGAAAGTGTTCACAACCTAACTGATTATCTTTATCCACAGAAAGGTTTACTCTGCTTCAAACCTACTACTTCCCTATGTGCAAATATCACACGATGTGGCTGCACCCTAAAGAAAGTAATGCAAATACAAATATGAGCATATCCAGAGAAAGTACAGTAATAAAAAAAAACAGCAGAACAATAAGAAAGTGTTGATAACCTTACTGATTCTCTTCATACACAGAAAGCATTGCTGCCTTTAAGTGTGTGCTTTCCTTATGTATATGTTTCATATGCTATGAGTGGACCCTAAGTGAATTATACGTTTACAAATATATTACTTTTGATTTTTTTCCCCAACCTATTACTGGCCAAGATATATCACTAAAGGAAAAAAGAGTGAGTCAGACATGTGATGTCATCAGTGATGTCATCAATGCCATGTGTGATGTCATCTTTGATGTCCTGGGTGTTAGTCTTAGCAATGCACGGTTGTAACACGAGTTATGGTTGCTTAGCTTACCATAACTAGTGAATTTCAGGGTTCTTTCAGTTTTACTTGGAACCATAACGTCCCTTTAACAAAGTGTTTTACTGAATTTCATAGGTTTTTAGTAGCGCAACTTAACAATAATGTCCCTTTAACAAAGATTTTTTAATGAATTTCATAGGTTTCTAGTAGCGCAACTTAACCATAATGTCCCTGACTTTATATACATGTAACATAAACCATACTGAACCCCCAGCTAGTGATTTTGATGTCTACGGACTGTGCGTATGTCCGCAGACGGATGCGGACATCAACACTACCAAAAAACTCAGGGGGTATCTTAAATTGTTCTATCAATTCATATAAACACTGCACAAGTTCAAAAAGCAGCATATAAACACATTATACGTAATAATAAATAAGAAATGGAACCTATATATGTAACACATCAACCATCCATTTAAATACCATATGAACTAAAATGGAATATACCAAAACAAAAAAGATATGCCTCCAAAATAATAACCTCACAGAAACTGCACAGCTAGGAGCAACAGCAGACCTACACATCAGTAAGAACACAACTTACCAGAAGCTAGTAAGTAAACTTCATTTTTCTTATATATGTCTAAACTTTCTGTATTAGGTACACTAAAAGTAATATATTATTATTATTTTTTACACAGAAATGGCCAGTACTTTGGAATGGCTTGAGGAACATTTTCCACGTGAGGAAATGACTGAAGATAATGAGACTAATGGTAGACACTTCTCTATATAACCAAATTAATAATCGTAACTTTATTTGTACCTAACATTTTTTTTTTTCACAGACCATACAAACGTTGAGAATAATACACCTAAAGACATCTTAGAACATACTCTGCACCGCATGGAAGAAAAAATTGACATGCTAATGGAAAATTTCAATCTTTTGAAACATTTTGTGGAGGACCACATAAAAGAAAAAATAAATATCATTGTCCCACATGTACCTGTTCCGCCTCTCCATGTCCCAGTCACCTATCCCCAAACCTTCCCCACCAAGAAAAACATTACAATGAGACTTCCATCCCTTCATCTCCTCCCATCCATCCTCTCCAAACCCCCAATTGCCCTGTGTTTGTGTCAGTTTCTGCTTCCCCCTCTCTTTCATACATTTTATATCTGTATATAATTTAAAAAAATATTAGATGTCCTTTAATTCAGTCCTGTGTGTCTTATTTTTTAAAAAAAGGCAGTTAAGATGTCTGCGGACAGCGCAGGTGTCCGGAATGTTCGTAATGAACCAAAATGGGGGTGTCCTAAGGACACTACACCCATCCGTACTGTCCGCAAGCAAGATGGAACTGTTCTAAGAACACACTCGGTGGCCGGAATTTCCGCAATTAACCAAAATGGAGGTGTTCTAAGGACACTATGCCTGTCCGTAATGTCCGCAGGCAAGTTGAAACTGTTCTAAGAACATGCACGGTGTCCGGGTTGTCTGCATTTAACCAAAATGGAGGTGTTCTAAGGACACTATACCCGTCCGTACTGTCCGCAAGCAAAATGGAACTGCTCTAAGAACACACTTGGTGTCCTGAATGTCTGCAATTAACCAACATGAATGTCTCCTAAGGACACTATACCTGTACGTACTATCTGCAGGCAAGTTGAAACTGTTCTTAGAACACATTCAGTGTCCGGAATGTCCGCCATTAACCAAAATGGAGGTGTCCTAAGGACACTATGCCTGTCTGTAATGTCCGCAGGCAAGTTGAAACTGTTCGTAGAACACGTGCGGTGTCCGGGTTGTCCACAATTAACCAAAATGGAGGTGTCCTAAGGACACTATGACTGTCCGTAATGTCCGCAGGTAAGATGTAACTGTTCTAAGAACAGGCGCGGTGTCCGGGTTGTCCGCAATTAACTAAAATGGAGGTGTTCTAAGGACACTATACCCTTCCGTACTGTCCGCAAGCAAGATGGAACTGCTCTAAGAACATACTCGGTATCCTGAATGTCCGCAATTAACCAAAATGGAGGTGTCCTAAGGACACTATACCTGTCCTTACTATCCGCAGGCAAGTTGAAAGTGTTCTTAGAACACATTCGGTGTCCGGAATGTCTGCAATTAACCAAAATGGAGGTGTCCTAAGGACACTATGCCTGTCCGTAATGTCCACAGCAAGTTGAAACTGTTCTAAGATCACGCGCGGTGTCCAGGTTGTCCGCAATTAACCAAAATGGAGGTGTCCTAAGGACACTATGCCTGTCCGTAATGTCCGCAGGTAAGATGGAACTGTTCTAAGAACACACTCGGTGTCCTGAATGTCTGCAATTAACCAAAATGGAGGTGTCCTAAGGACACTATGCCTGTTCGTACTGTACACAAGCATAATGGAACTGTTCTTAGAACACGCGCAGTGTCTGGGTTGTCCGCAATTAACCAAAATGGATGTGTCCTAAGGACACTATTCCTGTCCGTACTGCCTGTCGAACATCTATGCACATGCGCACCACACCCATAAGTCCTACGAACATCGCGCCTGTCCATAACTCTTTGTCTCACTTGTGTCGCACTTTTATTTAGTTTCAGGACCGAACACTGTCCGTAGAACACCCACACGCATGCGCACAGCCGTTCCTGTACATTTGGTATCCTGCGGACACCCGTTCCCTTCGCGGACAGGTTCGCGACGTCATCATGTGACCGCAACCACGCTGAGCATGTGTCCTGAATGGCAGACACTGTCCGGGTCCCCAGACATTTTAAAAGTACCTTTTCAGGCAATCCACAATATTATATAGTAAAAATTCACCATAGCATATGTCCCAGACAATGACCCTGACTATCTACATACTTTTTGCAACCTTTTGAGCCTTTTTGAGGGGTTCGATCTGTCCGAGGACAGCGTGGCTGTCCACGGAGTGAGCACCAGCACCCCTATAAAAGGCCACACCCCAGAGCTGATCTTCATTGTGCTTCTGGCTATCTCACAGAGCATTATCTACTTTGTCTTGAAATCTTACAGATGTTGCTGCCTTTGCTGAAACCTGATCGCATCCATGGCTGCTGTTCTTCCACCTGGTGCTACATCTGGATCAGCACCACCCCAAAACCCTCCACCTCCACCATCTCCCCAAGGGCCTGAAGAGGGGAACAGGCGTGAGGATGTAGTGGCGGATGAAGAGGATGAAGAGGATGAGGTAGTGGAAGTCCCTACTACCAGCACTTGCCGTGAGTCTTGGGTGTGGTGCTTATTTACCATTCATAGTGACGTACCCAAAGCACGTGCGAACAAGGTCACCTGCAACCACTGCGAAATGGTGCTGAGTCACGGGAGGCCTGGTTTGTACAGCTTTGGTACGACATCAATGAAGCGACACCTAAGGTCGTTCCATGGTGGGGCCATTCGCAAGGTTATTCCTTGTGATCAACGTAGTAGGTTGAGTTCCTCTACTACATCCTCCGTTTCTGCTCCTCTCACCACAAGAGAAACTCCTGTGGGAGAGCGCATCCCTCCAGCTGCCGCACAGGCCATTCACAATGCTAATGACCTTTACCTTTCGAGGGTCATAATTTTGTGTATGTACTGTGACGCAGTACTCTGCAGGGGGCGAGAGACTTCGAAGTGCTTTTGAGACTGTGGTCTCGGAGCACTAGAAGACCTGATACCTACCTAAGTAAGGCCCACCCTACATCTTCCTCTCTCCACCTGCCCTTTCTTATCCCTGTGGTTGGTGTTGCCTCCTTACCCTCCTTTCCCCTCCTCTCCTAGTGTGTCATGTGTAAAAAAACAAAAAAAATATAAAACAACAAAAATAAAAAAAAGTCTCTTTTCAGAGCCACCTTTCACAGTCTAAAAATAGAAGTGACAAATAAATGGAGCAGGGCCCTGTGCATTTTTTAGAAGTCCGCAGACAGTCCATGGACATCTAACATTTTGGGGTGCTGCCCTATCAAAACCATTTCACTTTTCTCTGGGAGGAAGTGGTGGCTCTGAAAATAGCTTTTGGTGTTGTTTTTTTGTGTTTCAAAAACTTGAAATAGTTAACACCTACTGCAAAATGGATGGCTGTAATTCCACAAAAGGTCGCAATGCACTTTGTTCATTTCTCAGAAAAATCTGATTACCAGCATAAGTAAAATGAACTCCATCTCTGCAAAAAATGTATGTGCTACGAACCATAATATTTTCATTGTGGAAAGAGGACATGCCAACATCTCTTAGAAAGGCACAAACAGCCTTATTAACATTTGTGGAACAAATGAAGAAGAACGCAGTCACATTTGTCTCTGCGCAATACGAGAAAAAATTACTTGCAAATTTGGAAACATGTCCATGACCTTCCCAAGTCCTTCTTTCATCGCAAATTACAAAGAAATTCCTGACAGTTGTCCTAAACTGTTCCCTCCACAATGAATTATAATTATGTCTGGATGAAGCTCTGTCTCCAAATTAGCACAGAGAGGTACCAAGTCCAACCACTTCATTCCACGCACTCCATGCCAGTGCACTTCCACATGAGGGAAGCCAAGATCTGCAGCTACTCCACAGCGTTCTGCATGCACCTCCAACCAATGTATCCATGAGTCTCCCAAAATCCAGATAATCTGTTTTCTGAAACACAGAGCCATAGCTAACTGTTCTTCTCTCAGGAAAAAAGACTTTCTGACAAACTCTCTCCTTACACAACACATCCACTACACTTTACTGACCAATCCCTTGCTCTGCTCATTCTCATTTGCATGGCTCTATTCCCCAAAATCCCTGTATGTATTATGCGGTGTCCGTGGACTACTGCCATTTCCGATAACATATAGTAATTCGGACAGCCCTTCTACCATATCCACTTCACTCTCTGTGCCATTCCCTCATTGGATACAGCTAACCAGTCACACAACCATCCACCAATCACATCCAAGACCTCTACATCTAACTCCATCATTAGAGTTCAACACTTCAAATGTACTGTTGATCACTCTGAGTACAAGTCTCATTTCATTGGAAAGCACCTACTACAAAAACTACTCTACAAGTCTCCAAAATGTCTACTTGCAGCTGCATGCATATCCACGTGCATGAATACAAACTACAGGTATGCATATTTTCTGCACAGTACATGTACTATTCGTATAAATGCATATAAAAAGAGTAACTGCCACTTAACCTGTATAGCCTATAAAATGAACGTACTGTCATTTTTTTCATCTGCTATAACAACTGTCACTTCCAAACCTGTCTGCTATCTACATTATTTTTACACACACATCTATCTAAAAAGTTATAATATTAAAAGATGGAAGAAATAACAATATAATTGTAGAAAAACACTTAGTAGTGTATCATAAAATTACACACAGCCAGTAAAAGGTTGTGCATCATCACACACTCACGCACACATAGACACTATCATTGAATAGCTCCCAGCTGCAATAACACCACTACCTGTAAATCACATCCTTCTGCTTTCTCACCCACACCTTCACAAATGCATATATTCCATGCTTTTCTGTACAGTTTCTGCCATTTACCTTATAAAAATTACAAAAGGAATATATCATTATTTCTTCCTTCTCCTAACATTCTATAACACAGCTTTAAAAAACCAAGTGAATTTCATACACTTAATACTCTACTCATTTGCAAAGCAAGTTGAACTAACATAATGTAAATAAAATATAAAGGCTGCACATAGTCAAATGAAACTGCATGCATACACTATGTTCAGAAATCAAACAAGAATACTACTATAAAGACATAAAAATGAACCTTTCATTTAACATCAGTGCTATAAACACACACAATTACTAACTTCTTTCTTTTACAATTGCAGTGAAGACCACTCTCCTGGAAAACAGCAACATCTGAACTACAAACACCAACTCCAAAGAAACCTGCTCACTCCACAAAAATAGAGTAAGTACAATAAAACCTTAATTTCTCTGCCTAGTCTTTAAATCTCTCCACGATTTTTCTCCCCCTTATCTCTCCTCTCTCCTCTCTTTCTACACTCCCTCCCACTCCCTTTTGCTCTGCTGACCACTTTCTTCTCACTGTTCATCCTTCCCATTGTGCCACATCCCGTTTCCGCTCCTTCCATCTCCTAGCCACTTGCACTGGAACTCCTTACCTCTCTCAGTCTGATCTATTTCTACCTTTTCCTCATTCCGCACTTTCCTCAAATCTCTCCTTCTCCACTCCCCACCATGAAACCCCTCCACCCTTCTTGCCCCCTAACCCCTTGCCTTATCTCCTTAATCATATCCCTCCCCTACCCCTTAACCCCCATTCTCACCCTTCACCCCATCTGTTTCCCTCCTCCTCCGATTCCCCAGCCCCTCCCTCTCTCTCTCTCACACTTCTCCTGCTCCTTCTCCCCTTCAGTTTAATTGCTCTACTTACTGTTTTGTTGGTCTGATTCTCAATTGTAAATTGCTTCTACTGTTACTGTTATAATGTTAATTGGTATATGTATCCTGTTGTTGTTAAAATGTGCAGCACTTTGGTGTAAAGCACTATATAAACTAAATAAATACAAATACAAATAAAAATATTCTTACTGTTACTCAAACACACTGTGTGGGTGATTCATGTAATTTGTGCACCAAAAAAACGAAGATTTGTGCACCATTCTGCCCGCATATCACCATTTATTAAACAGGGATTACCACGCAGAATGGCACACAAATCCCCGTTTTTTGGAGCACAAATAACATATCTCAGCCCCTAGAATGTTAGTATTACAAAACAAAGAATTCTTTTAATTGTATACCATTTGATTTACTAATAGTGCTTATGCTCACCACTAGCTTACTTTCTACTGTCATCTGAACCACAGTATAGTAACACACAAATAGAAGAATAGCCTTCCCAACTAATTGTAGTTGCCCAATGCACAATCACACACCACCAGATAAATCTTTACCATCATACTCAGACACTCATGCATACAGCACACATACATTGCACAACAGCCCAACCCATACCTTCTTTTTTTTGTTTATACAGACCCCACAGAATGCCTACTAGAAAGCAAGTCCATAGAAAGCAACGCAGAAATAGAGCAAATGAAAATAAAAATGTCCAAAATAAGCATCCATCTCTAGCAGAGTTTGTACAAAAAGTTCAAACAAAACAGCTAATACAGTCATTTAGCAAAACAAAACAATCTTCCAGTACAGAAACTTTGCCGCCTCTATAAAAATGTAAATGAAAACAGAAAATGATTAACAAGAATGCAGCTACCACTACTGCTAATACTGCTCCTATAAATCTTGATATAGTAGCAAGTAACCATACTAAAAAAAGTATATTAGCAAAAACGTACCGCCGCAGAGTCCTTCAGAATCTTATAGAAACAGGAGACAACTCATGCACGACCCTTAAAAACTACCGTAGAAAATTAATCTTAGAAGCTTTGATAGACAGTCCAATCCTTCTCAAAAGAGTTATTAGTTTTAGTGTTAAACAGAATGAAACCACTAACAAAACTAACTACTAAATTACAAAAAAGGACTTCTCAACAAACGGAATGTCAACAAAAATTACTTCTGAAATATCTGTGGAGGTGAATGGAGTCACACCACAAGCACAGAACCATATTTTAATGAAGAGGCATACAAACAAAATCAAACAAACACAATTGCCATACATAGCAGTGGATGAGGTTATGAAAAACTTAATAATACCATGATGCAACAAGAAATACTGCTTACAAAAATATCCCCAGAAAACTCAGTATTAATTCTCCATTCGACTGAACCAGAACGTCCAGTATATAAATGGCCATGCACGTCAATGTGTAACATTGCCAAACAATCTTTCAAATCTTTATGCCAGTTCCTCAATCAATATGTGAAAGGCAATGACAAAATCAAAATGAAACTGCTGCAAAATATGGATACTTGTCCAGTGCGCAAATACACAGGACTGCAAGGACATTCATTGGCCTGCATTTCAGGACCTATTTGCAAAAGCAGCTTCCATCATATCAAAATGATATCAACACATCATCAACTATAAGAAATCTAGTCTATAAACTGAACTATGCTAAAAGTCCTGCTTTAGCACTAGCAAATTTAAATAAAAATCTTCTAAATGGTACAGCCAAAGACATAGTGGAAGAAATAGAACATATCCTGAAAACAATATTTTGGAAGTGAAAGCCACTTACAAAATGCAATAGCTTTACAACAGACTAGCAACAATTGTATGGATGGCAACCTTCTACTACACACATACAAAAAAGAAATACTAAAATTTAAAAGTACATCGCTGAAGTACCAAACCATGTGTGTGTGTGTTGCCGCAGAACTTTTTATAAAAGTAAAACAAACTATTGACGTAAAATACAAAATATAAGACAATGAAGATTCCAAATGGTTTGAATTAGCTCTCTACCTTATAGCAGAAAACAAATACTAAATAAATGACCCCTTAATACTTTGCAGTTACTGCACTACAAAACTACCAAAACCACTTCAACAACTCAATTTATATGAGAGCATCATAATTCAAACAGTGCACCCATTTCAAGCAATAATACGCCTTCAACCAAAAACAGCAAAATTACCTGCCTCTGAATTGGTGAAAGGCATTTTGGCAAAGTTGTGTATTTACCATTAGATCTAAAAGAACATGTGCACACTCTGGAAGTGCAACGTCCAATAGAGCAATCTCTTAGCAATTGTCTTAGTAAATGGTGTACCTACAAAAGACAAAATAATTTGGCAACAACATAAAGTTAGACAAGCCTTGCAATATCTAAAAGACAATAATGAATTCTACAAAAATATAAATATTGAAGAAAACTTAAGGGAAACAACTGAAATAATTCAAGAGTCACCAGAAACTGGTCAGTTTGAACTTCTAGATCCTGCTACAGTATCCAATATTTTAGACCATTAAACAATTCATCCATTACGCTCTTATGACACCATAGATGATGCACTAGAAACGTACCAAATGTGACAAATGAAAGGATCACCAATCGGCATGTGGGAAAAAAGTATAGAAGCACATGCTTTTCCTCTGCTCTTTCCTACTGGCAAAGAAGGAAGGTACGATGATAGACCTATTCAAATAACAGCATCAGAATACTGCTCGTTACAAATGTATTCTGAAGATCCCAGATTTAGGCAAAATGTGGAATACATATTCCATCTACTCTTTGAAAGTGAACTTGCAACTCTATGTTACAGAGTTGCACACACATTAAAACCAGGAGCCCACATTCAAAATATGTCAGCTACGCAATTACTGCGAAAAATGCAAGAAAAAGATGAGGTTTTACAATCAAGCATTACAAATTTATTAGCAAACATGTGTGATAATAAAGAGTACTGGTTCCGACGTCACGGAGATGTACGTTGTATGATAAGAAACCTTGGCCCACCCACTTGGTTTGATACATTAAGTTGTGCAGAATATGCATGGGAAGATTTACATGATTTCCTACGCATATCAAACAAAAACAAAAGAAACATAGATAAACTAACACCTGGAGAACTTTGCTCTCTAGATCCTGTTAATGTTTCAAGATATTTTCATCATCGCTTCATTGCTATGCTACACTTTATTTGTAATAAAACTGTTCCTCCCCTCGGAGAAGTGCAACACTTCTTTTGGAGAAAAGAATACCAAGCCAGAGGAGCACCACATATCAACATGCTTTTATGTATTAAAGATGCTCCTAAATTTGGTCAAGACAGTGATGCCACTGTGTTACAGTTTAACGAAAAACATGTCACTTGTGAAATTCAATCAGAAGCAACAAATAGTGATCTTCATGCACAAATCGTACAATTTCAAAGACACAAATGTGGCAAATATTGTTGTAGCAAATACAAAAACAAAGGGAAATACTACACCAAATGCCGCTTTGGTTTCCCTAGAGCGGTTACAGAAACAGGTGAAGTGAACAACTTCATGTCTTCAGTTAGACATAGTGTTAAAGGTAAATCACCTAAAAATACATATCACATCAAAAGAACAGAAGAAGCAAAATATATCAATGATTACAATGCAATCATTGCCCTATTATGGAATG
This sequence comes from Ambystoma mexicanum, assembly GCF_040938575.1. NCBI lineage: Eukaryota > Metazoa > Chordata > Amphibia > Caudata > Ambystomatidae > Ambystoma > Ambystoma mexicanum. The sequence goes on along the minus strand of NC_090931.1, from coordinate 1,360,256,627 downwards.
CAAACATAGATGGCCAGTACATTGCAGACAATTCCAATGCAGTTGCACGATATGTTACAGGCTACTTAACCAAAGCAGAAAAAACAGAGCTTCAAGACCTCTGGAATGACCTGTCATCAGAAATAACACTGTCTCAGAAATTGCACAGCTTGGGCATAAAAATGCACTCCCATAGAGAATGTGGCTGCTATGAAGCTGCAGATCATTTAACCAGTACTGCTTTGTATGGAAAATCTGAAAATATAGTATGGCTCAGTCCTGGTCCTGCTAAATCTAGAAAAAGAGTTCTAAAATCATACGACGACATAGAAACAATAGACACAAATGATCCCACAGCCAAGACATTTTGAAAAACAATTTACTAGACACATACTACCCAAACAGAGGTACCACTTTGGAAACCATGTGTCTATACCACATAGCCCAAAACTTCAAATACAAAAAGAATATCAAACCTGATGAAAAGAAAAGGTAGATACAGAGTGACAGATTGTGAAGGCAGCTTAGTAAAACTTACCAAACCAAGTTTAATTAATCATATCAAATTGTCATTAAAAACTCCTCAACATAAAGAACTATATTACATGTCCATGCTACAACTCTTTAAACCATGGAGAAAAGAAGAATAAGAGATACTAGATAACTATAACTCCTATGAAGACGCTTTCAAAGCAAATAAAAGCATTATAACAGATGTAAACTTTACACAGTACAAAACAATGTTGCACAATGAACTGCAACATGAAGAAGAACTCCAGGCCCAACTAGATAAGGACAATGAGCAGTGTAGCATTTTTCAAAAAGTAACAAAAGAAATTGCACATGTTGTACAACATGAAAATAAACAATGGACCTGCCAAATTACAAACTTATATTACTATACGTCAGTGGTGAAGCTGGTTCAGGCAAAACATTCTTAATCAAAATCATCAGCAAGTTCCTTCAACAACTGACAAACAACAAACTGTCAGCTGTTTTAACTGCCCCCACAGGTTTAGCTGCCTACAACATAGGCAGTGTCAAGTTACACCGATTACTACTCCACCAAAACAAATAAGAATATTACAAACTTTCTACAGAAGCTGCAATGGAACTACTCAGAGTGTTAAAACAAATGAAAATGCTACTAATAGATGAAGTGAGCATGGTCTCGAACCTAATGTTGGCTTTGATTCACCTCAGTTTACAAGAAGTACTTAAAACAAACTACGAAGAGCTCTTTGGAGGAAAACACATTATTGTTTTCGGAGATCTTCTTCAATTGACACCAGTGAAAGGTGAACCTATTTTTAAAACCTTAGGATACAAACTCTGCATTAAAACTGTTGGCAGCATAGGAAATGTCACCCTTTGGCAACATTTCCAATTGAGAGAATTAACAGAAAACATGTGACAGTCTGCAGACCTCACCTACGCCAACATTTTAAAACGTATTAGCGTTGGTGTACTTTCTCAAGAAGCACAAGCAAAATTAAAAACCCAGCACATCCATGCACTTTATGGCCATAACTCACATGCTACTGATGTCATGGAACAATTAGCACACAAAAATGTCTGTTGTATGTCCTTGATGCCAACTCTTGCAAGCTGTTCCAAATTCAATGAAACAAAGTTGAAAAAAGAAATGCAACCAATAATTGAAATGTCCGCAACAGACAAACTGGACGTACATGGTATAACACTACCCATGTGTCAACAAGCCACAACAAGACTAAATACCTTAGAAAATGCAATCTCCAACACAGCTGGTTGGAGAAAATATTTAAATTATCTTTAAACTGTAGAGTAATGCTTAAACATAACCTTGACATGGAGCAAGGACTAGTTAATGGAGCACTGGGTACCGTTGTTGGCTTTTAAACATACCCACGTGACAACAATATTCAGTTTGTCAATATTCTCTTTGACAAACTTTCAGAAGTAAAAAGGATCGGGCGCTCAACAGCTCGATTCCTTCTTTTCAAAGACATGTATGTATGCAGAGAACAATTTTCTCTAGCATGCAGAGTCACCATTCACAAATCACAAGGTCTTACCTTAGATGAAGCATTGATAGATATTGGGAACACAGTCTTTAAAGAAGGCATGAACTACATAGCACTATCACGCTTATGTACACTTGACGGTCTAATTCTAATCAACTTTGATGCAAGTAAAGTAAACGCTGATATTCCTTGCATTTAAGAATACAATAGACTACGTTCAGTATACACCCCTCATCTAAAACATATCCTGTTCCACAAAAAGGAAAACATTGTAAAGGAAAACTAGTTCAAAAAGAAATGCAACAGGATGTCACTGCAAATCCTCCAAAGAGAGTAAAAGAAACTAATACTTCATTAATTAGTACAACCAAAGAAGAATCTATTACTCAAAGTAACTCAGGTAGTTCTTCAAAGAAGCAACACACACTCCAAAAAAATGACTTGGACACAGAACTATCTGGTCCATTCAAATGTTCAAATATAACTGGTGTAAATTGCTAGGCAAATGTAGCAATCAATTTTCTATTTCAATTGCCACCAATTATTGACAACATTTACTTACACAGTACAGACCAATTGTGTTTGCAAATGTTAGTCCTTCATAGAAATGCAACCAACAATCCTGACAACACCTGCAGTGTTCATGGAGTAAGACAAGAATTGGACTACTGTGCTGGAATGGTGAAATTCACTATAAACTCACAAGAAGATCCACAAGAATTTCTAATGTACTTGCTACAAGTACTGGAAAACAAAAACATACCTATAAATGAAATCTTCCAGATGTCATACATGTGGAAACATACATGAACTCTGTGCAACAATATGCAATATGAACAAATCCCTAATGAACGTTTTGCGTATGTATCCATACCTAACTGTGAATCCGTTCCATTTCAGCAACTTGTACACAATGCAAACCATGGCAGATTATGTACTACCTGCAATTCAGATAATCGCTCCACCTTACTAATACAAACACATAGTAACTACGTAATACTAATGCCTCTATGTTACAATGCAGATGGTACCAAAAACAACTGCAAGCTGACTGGATTCACACACGGTCAAGTATCACTTGGTAAGAAAACCTTCACAACAATATGTATAATCTACCACGCAGGAGCCACAACCAATGTAGGTCACTACACTGCATATATAAAAAAGAAATGTGGATGGTTCGAATATAAGGATAGTACCATTACTCTAAAGCAGAGATTACCAGCAAATCTTGCAAACGCTTATTTAATCTTCTTAAAACCAAAATTTAATAACTAATCTGTACTTAAACATTAACAAAACTTCAATTAAAAAACTATAAACTGTTAGAATACGCCAACAGGTATCTAACACCCCCAAAGATTCCATAACAACCAAACAGATAAATGAATACCACTAAATTATAACAAATAACACTTTATTTATATTTTACATACAATAAAACCAGGAACGTTAATAGATCCAAATATATACAAATTGTAAGAATAATAATACAACCGCATAGCAACTCCAACATATAGTACACAAAATTCAGGTTCAGTACATCGCCAGAAAATTTCCCCAAATCTTCATGAACAATCCTGTTTTGCCCTGCTTCCTATATATAAGTTTCTCAATTGCCGCAAGATCGTGCATTTCATTCAACCACTCCTCTTTCAATAACGTTATATCAGATTTCCAGTTCCTAAGAATGATTTTTTTTTTCCCATCTCGGCACCCCTAAATATCAATTTTTTTTGGCATTGAGTAAACTCCTCCACGGATACATCATTCCCCAAAATCAGCGTTTCAAAATCTAAGCAAATTTGCTCATTCAAAACACTCTCCATGATAACACCTATATCTCTCCAGAATCCTCAAACTTTCCTGCAATTCCATAACATATGCTCGAGAGTACCATTTTCAAAAACGCATGCCCAACATTCGGGACCATCATTCAAACCTCTCTTCCATAATCTTTCCAGGATCCATTAGACCCTATTTAGAATCTTTATTTGTCTCGTTCGTTCAGACAGACTCAGGGAACACAGACTGACATTCGCACAAATGTTCTTCCAAGTATCCACTGTTATTGTAACACCGAGCCTCCTACTCCACTCATCTCGCAGCACATCATTACCTTTGTATTCAAATACAATCCGTTTGTACACCCGGCTTGCTTGACCACTCTCACCCACCAATGACTTCCTAGTGATAAAGTTCAAATCCACCTTTGCCTGAGAAACAATCCCTCCAATAGCAGTCTTTAATTTCTTATAATCTGAAATTAGGAAATTGTCAATCTTAAATTGTTGTTGCAACTCTCTGGCACTCATCCATTCACATTCTTTGATCAAATCACCAATCCAATTGATACCCCCCAAGTACCAATCCAGCCAGAAAAATGATTTATTTTCCAATTTAACAGAGGGATTTAGCCATATGGAAGCATCCGTATTCTTGTATGCATCCACACCCAAAAATTCAGCCAGTTTTGACCGCAAACTCCTCAAACAGGCCGTTAGCGGATTCTTCCTAGTCCTTGCTCCAGATTCCAAAGTTAATAATGCTCTTGGCGACAATGGGCCATTGTGACTTGTCTCCGTCCTAACCGATTCATCTGGCGAGGATGTCAAAAAACCAACAATGAAATCACAAATATATGCAAGATGATAGGCCCTAAAATTAGGAACCCCTAGGCCACCTTTCTCATGGGGCAATTGTAAATTTCCATAGTCGTAGCCTTGGGGGCTTCTTATCCCACAAAAACCCTTGTACAAGCCTATCCAACTCCTTGCAATAACCATTCTCAATATTAAGTGGGAGCATACTCAATACGTAATTGATCGTAGGGGCCGAAACCATTTTTAAGGCATTAACCTTCCCTCATAACGAGAGATTCAACAGTCCCCACCTCTCTAGATCATTTTTAAGAGTCATACTAATCATGCTCATGTTCTCCTTCACCAATCCATTGATACTTAGAGTAATCCAGATTCCAAGGTATAGCATCTTATCACGACACCACCTGAACCCTAAATCAGTAATATATTGTTTACAACAACATGAGTTCAAAGGTAGCACTTCAGATTTCGTCCAATTAATTCGAAAACCAGATAAAATATGAAATTCCATCAAGATCTCCATGAGAACAGGTAAAGACTTCTCCAGGTCCCGAAGAACCAATAGGACATAATCTGCAAACAGCCATAGTTTCTGTTGCAACCCCCAACACGACACTCCACATATATCAGGGTCTTTCCTAATTACCGCTATCAGAGGTTCAATCGCAATAACAAACAGTAGCGGTGAAAGAGGGCACCCTTATCTAGTCCCTCTCTTCAGTCTGAATGGATCAGAGCGTCTGCCATTAGTATTGACATCAGCTGTCAGTTCTGTGTACAGCAGTTCAATCCACGATCTATACCTCACCCCAAAACCCATTTTCTCCAGGACCCAAAAGAGGAAATTCCAATCCACACGATCGAACGCTTTTTCTGCATCCAACGAGAAAACAGCAGCACCGTCTAGAGAATCAGATGCCTTAGAAATCGAGTAAAACAGCCTTCGAATGTTACTTGAGGTCTTCCAACCCTTCACAAAACCTGATTGGTTCTCATTAATCAAAGTTGGAAGTAGATTTTCTAGTCTGATAGCTAGGACTTTCGCCACAATTTTATTGTCTGTGTTAATAAGACTGATCGGTCTATAACTCATAGGAAGTGTTTCATCCTTCCCCTTTTTAGGAAATACTGTTATCGATGCATGTCTCGTGGAAGCTGGCAGAAGGCCTTCTTTCAAATATATATATCCTTCAACAATCCAAGCACCGAGTCCGGCAATAGTTTATACAACTCTACTGGAAGGCCATCTGGCCCTGGCGACTTCCCGACATTCAGTCTAGAAACCGCCGTCTTAATCTCACCCAAAGTCAAATCCCCATCTAGTAATCTTGAGTCAGACTCCGAGAGCCGGGCCAACTGCTCCTTCTCCAGAAAGTCTCCACAAACTTTATCTGTACCTAATTCTTTCTGATATAAATTAGCATAGTAATCCCGAAAGATACCATTGATCTCTCCAGAAAGGAATGTGACCCGACCATCCCTAGCTTGAGTTATTGAGCGTTCAGACTCTCTCTTTTTCAACCGGTAGGCTAGCCACCGGTCGCACTTTTCTTCATATTCATAGTACACACATTTCTGATTATGATACCTCCGTTCTGTCCGCTCCTCAATTTCATTTTTAAGTTCCCTCTTCACCTTCAACAAGACCTTAGTACCATCCAAGTCGGTTGGGTCCGCCATCATTTTCCTAGACAAATCACTAATGCTCAACTCAAGATCTCTCAGTCTACTAGCACGTTTCGTGTTTAAACCAGACGTTAAACCAATCATATAGCCTTGCATAGTACACTTGAAGGCTTCCCACACAGTTCCAGGTTTAATGTCACACTTATAATTCACAGACATGAAAAATTCAATTTCAGTCCTCAATTTCTCAACTTCCTCATCATCTTTCAAGACTGCAGTATTCATTTTCCAAGTATACTGCCTTTGTTCTGCGCCAGCCAGTTTAATGCACATAGATACATGAGCATGATTGGTCAGCAGAATATGACCTATTGTACTGGCCTTATGGTATTCCGTCATTTTACCAGCTGTCATAATCACATCAAGCCTAGAGTATACAGAATGCACCCCCGAATAAAAACTAAATTCTCCAGCAGAGGGATGACTTAACCGCCAACAATCCTGCAAGGCATGTTCTTCTAGCAGGTCATGTAGAGATTGATAATGTCGATCAACATGTTTACCCGTCGCAGATACACTCCTATCCATGTTCTTGTTCAAAACAGTGTTAAAATCACTGCCTAAAATTATATTATCTGTACCCAAATTTTGTAATGATTGAGCCACTCTCCTGTAAAATGACTCATCGTCCACAGATGGGGCATAAATATTGCATAATGCCATAATAATCCCATGTATGTTAACCAGTAGTGCCACCATTCTCCCTTCTCGATCTGACAATTCTCTCAACACTTTTATTGGAACATTCCTCTTGATCAAAATAGCAACCCCCCTAGAACGAGAGGAAAATGAACCATAAACCCTTCCAACCCATCCCTTCCTCAGTGTCTCAATTTCATCTTTGAGAAGATGAGTCTCTTGAATAAAACCGATATCACATTTTTGCTCTCTCAAGTAGGACATAACCTTCATTCTCTTCTTAGGACATAACCTTCATTCTATTCTTTGAATTATTTAATCCATTCACGTTCCACGTGATCACACGCAGATCTTCTGCCATTCCTATTATCCATTCCTATTATCGCACCAAATATATCCAATTGCTGAAATAATGAAGCATCAGCTAAATGTACAGATCCTAAAAAGTGACCAAGAGATGTGAACCATACTCCTCCCCCTCTGTAAAGAAAGCAAGTCAACAACAACAGAAATATTTTAAAGACCAAATAGAACATAACTAACAGTCCAGTGTCCTGGACACCTCTCCTATAAGCCAATGAACTTAATTGCTATTAAATGAACAGTAAACCCCAAACTGATACAAACACCACCTCGATTTAAATCCAAAGCAATTAAATGCACATTAACCCAATGTGAAATCACTATAACATCTATGTGTCCCCCCTATCTAACACTATTGCAATGAAGTGGACAACAAATCAGTGTATGACCCAAGTCACCCATCCAATTAACACCACCTAACCAAACAAATCCAACATATTTTGCTTGCACAAATAGTTCACCCGATAATACAATAGTTCAACAACAGCCCTTTCACATGAACATATATTTCAGTAACCAATCAAATAATATTCCAAACACACACGTGCAAACCCAACTAAAAAACTGGTCAAACAGAACATTACCCTGCTACATGGTCAAGCACCCACCCAAACCATCCCCCGCAAACCGGAATTCCAGAATTATCAAGCCCGTTCATACATATCTATGTAGTGCAGCCGCATACCCTCGATCCTCACAGTCAAACCAGTCAAACCAAAACCTCTCATACACATATTCCCCATGTAAGCCTCTAAGCCCACCACTATCCTATCAAATAACCCAGTTGTCAGCTAATTCGGGGATCCATAGTGCGCGCCTTAAGGAAATAGACAAACCGAGCACCAGTAACGGGGCGCCATGCAGGAACACTCGCTCATGAATTGGCCGAGCCAGCTCAAGTGCAGCCACGACCGGTAGGTGTATCTAGACCAACATCCGTACCAATATCCACAAAACCCTCAATCTTAAATAATATCCACATAACCCATTGTTCAAATCAGGCTCACCATGGAAAGAACAAAATAAGTCTACTTAAATTCAGCACCATGGAGAAACCATGCAACCTAGATTCCAATTTCCCCTTCACAAATACCAAATTGACCAGCCCTATTCACTTCATCATACCTCTTTAGCCCCATAAGTGCAAAAGCATATGTCAAAAAAAGGGGGGGGTGAATTGGAGGGAGGGAACAGTCAGCACATGTACAATAACAGGAATCCCACATTCAGTGAGACCTGTGCATGCTAAATCCAACAATTGTATAGCAGACATGGAACCCCAAACAGTCCATTACCTCTGCAGAACATTAATGCCATACAAATAAAAACAATATTATGGATTCTGAGCTTGTAACCGCTGTCTAAAACATTTCTTTGGCGAGGCAATATAACATTAGCCATGTATGAGTGCTCACCAGTTGAATAGGGAAGGATAGAAACAGAAGGAATCAAGGCCAGAAAAGCACAGCAGCGAAGAGCAAAAGCAGCACATGACAGAACCACAGGAGGAAGAACAAACTCAAAATAGACAGAGTGAAACCAACAGAAAAACCATATAAAAGCATACAAACACCAAATTCTATTGTCCAAATAAGCTATCAGTAGCATAATGCCTCATCAATAAAGTGACAATGAATGCATGGCAACATTTAAAAAAATATATATATACATTTTAAAATAAATCAAATGACATTGACGTTTCATCATGTATGTCAGGACTCAGCATTCATGGGAGCAAGCCTAACTTTCCCGTTCCCTGCTGATTGACCCAAGAGATAAGGGATTGATATTCAAGTCAGGGTGAGAAGGAGAATATCCACTCAGAAACAACGCAGGCTTGGAATAGTCTGGAGGTTGCCGAATGAAACAAGTATCCATGGCCGTGGAAGATGATATTAAAGCATCACAGTGAATTAAAAGCACGAAGGATCGTTCAAATAACACAAGCATATACTCTAATGCCAATGTGTGAAGGTTGGTGCCTGAAAACGAATCAGGGCACATGCCGGGAGATGCCAAGTCATTAACAAGTTTCCCAATCCTTGCGCAACCTGAGATCGTACCTCAGTGCCGCATCACGATCACAGAAGAAAATCCGACCCCATTGGTGCGAGCATGGCATTAGTGTCAGCAACAGGCGATAATCCAGGGACTCAGCCACTCTCCTGAAAGATACAGGCAGCACTACAGAGAGTAACGAACTCCATGAAAACAGGAAGTCACACTCACTTCCTGATCATGCTGGGCACATGATATCCACGTAATAGGGTACTTTCCTCAGGCAAAGCAACGCCGTCACGGAGCATCGAAACTCCGAATCAATCCATGCAAGGCAAGTGTTCTTTTAAAACTTTTGATCAGTTAAAGACACCAACGGATCAATGGATACAGCGCCATTTTGAGTCAAAATTTCCAAACAATGAGAGTCCAAAAGTATAATAATTAATCTGATGAGGGTAAAGTGAAAGATACAGAAATCAATAACAACACTAAGCACACTTATTTTTTAACGGCTCCAGCAATGTCATGGTTTCCTTAGGATCAGATGTGCTCCTATCACCTTCCGGTAATGCCAAAGTTAAAATGTTTGCCCTGTTAAGATAAGCCTTTACTCCAAAAAGCCTGGACAAATCTTTGGCCTCTTTAAAGGATTTCCTGACAGATAAGGTCTCCATTGGATAGTCGGGATATACAGATATGGGATTACCCCTGAAGAAGGACCTTCTCTTCATCCGTGCAGCCCCAAGAACAGTCTCCTTTGTTCTGGTGTTCATCAGGGAAATCAAAATTTGCCTTGCCCTGGGGCCATTGCCTTTACCCACTCTATATACATTGTCAATATCCCCAGGAGTTATTTGCTCACAGCCCAAGCATGTCTTCAAGATATCCAGCACCAGATGTAGTAAATCTTCACCTGTAGTATCCTCAACTCCCACCAGCCTCCGTTTCTTGTTCCTAATTTTTAGGTCCAGCTCCAGGTTTTTTTTCTTCCTTTTTGAATGTCATCCTTTAGAGTATTATATGCCCTGAAACTTCCTGTGATCTCAGAAGTCATAGAGACTGATCCCTTTTCAAGGGTGATAACCCTGCTGTCCAGTTGAGAGACTTTCTTGTAAAGATCATCCATTGAGGATTTAACATCTCCCACAGGTCCTGGGCATCTTAAGTAGCAGCAAGTAGATATCTTGAGTGCTAGGGGCCTCATCCATATCCGGTGTCGATGATGTTGGTTTTGATTTCTTAGGTATGGGATTTTCTGCCTCCAAAATGCTTTTCCTAGCGTTCATAATCATATATTATGAGTAGCAGGAGAGGGCCAGGAGCTAGAGGATTATGCTGCTGCCTCTGCTGCCTGCATTCCGGAATCGACAACAGGTATCTAACTGCTCCAAAAATCTGCACCAAGCCAACAGATAGAACATTAGCCATAAACAATAAGTGAACACTGAAAACAAACAAACAGACTGTAGCATAACAAAAAAAGGTTTTTTTTGTATCTGACATGGATTTTATTTCCCACATACCCAATGATTTGAAAAACAAACACAGAAACTGAGCAAATTGCACATTACACTGGTTTGTAAACTACTAAATATGAGGGTAAAAAAAAGCTGAAATGTCTATTATGCACTGTAATAAGTCTTTATAAAATACATCCACTAACATGCTCTTTTCTTTTATCTCAGACATTGAAAAAGAATATGTACTCCAGTTACCAAACTCATGAAAAAAATATATCCAATCTCAACAAATCAAACAGTAAGTATATTCTAATAGAACACATAAATACTGCTGCATAACAGAACCATTGAAGCAAACATCTAACCATACACCACAGTACAAAATGTTCACTTCTATGGATATGTTATACTACAGTGCGTGTTACCAAACTCTACAATCTTAATGACATGACGTAGCCAAAACTTCACATACAAACTATACAAATCAAACAGTACAGAAACTGTAGATTTCATACATTTGATAGATATTCGATTCTATGGGTGTGATCTATCGGTGTGATATGCTCTGGTGGTTGTGGCCAGGGCCTAGAGTCTTGGGTGTACGGCCTACAGCCTGCAGCCATGCACCCAAGACTCTAGGCCCTGGCCACACCCACCGCAGCATATCACACCCATGCTGACTTATAACTTCAGTGCTTATAACTTCGGTCTTGGGTGCATGGCCTTTGGCCATGCACCCAAGACTCTAGGTCCTGGCCACAACCACTGCAGCATATCACACCCATGGTGGCTTATAACTTCAGTACTTATAACTTAAGTCTTGGGTGCATGGCCTTTGCCCATGCACCCAAGACTCTAGGCCCTGCCACAACCACCGCAGCATATCACAAACACAACCACCGCAGCATATCGCACCCATGCTGGCTTATAACTTCAGTGCTTATAACTTCGGTCTTGGGTGCATGGCCGAAGGCTCTAGGCCCTGGCCACAACCACCACAGCATATCACACCCATATAATCAAAATTTTAACTGCAGCATATGGTCAATTTTAATGTCCGTTGACACCGCGTGTGTCCTTAGAACAGTTTCAACTTGCCTGCGCACAGCACGGATGGGAATACTATCCTTAGGGCACCCCTCATTTTCACTAATTACGAACATCCCGGACAGTGCGGGCATGGCGAATACATCAGTAGCACCTGCCGCCTAAACAAATACAGTATTTCACCCATCTCTTACTCCCCAGACCTCCCCAAGCACTCTTGCACACCAAAACAGTCCCCAAAACTGCATTTCGCCTCTGTTCGTAGCCGCGCTGTCCGCGGATACAAGATGGCGGGCGCATTGGAACAATCTGACGCACATCATGCCTCACTCCAGCCAATCGGCGGACACGTTGCATGTCCGCAGACATGACGCAAGCCAATTAGCCATTCGGTGTCCTGCCCGCGGAGTGAACAGGGAAGTGTCTCCGCATAGCGGACTTAGATATCACACATTTTTTTAGACCTCTTTTTTGATCATTTAAAAAAAAAATACTGAATGGATTTTCACCAAATTTACCAAGCCGCTGCTCCTGCTGCACATTTGGTGAAAATCCGTCTAGCGGTTTGGGCTGTAGGCGTGCGCAAAGTTTTTCCCCCATTCAGTATATGGGGAAAAAAGACATTTTGGGACACCCCCTATAACATTCCTGGACCAAACCTCACCAAACTTTGTAAAAAAATTCAGAGTGGGCCATATACTTTATTTGCAAAGTTTGGTGTGTATTCGTCCAGGGGGAGCGAAGTTATAAGCCGCCCAAAAAGTGCTCTTCCTATGGGATTAGCAACCTAACCATAATTACATAGCCACAACCACTAACGTGGCTGTGTAATATATATATATATATATATATAGAGAGAGAGAGAGAGAGAGAGAGAGAGAGAGAGAGCGAGAGAGAGAGAAACCATAGAACAACTGTAGTGAAAGAGCACGAAGCCATAGGCATAAGAAAAGGAACAAAGACATGCAGATACTGCAGCAGGAAGAAAAGGGCCAGTGCTCACATACAAGGTGGGTGGCACATTCCATACTCCAAGGGGTAAGGAGCTACCTCCAAAATAGCTGAATAAATACTCACTAATTAAAGACCAAACAGCACTCTTTTGTGGTCCTCACCCAGGTGATGTGACTGAGCCGAACAATAGCCATTTACCTGTCGTGGGAAGAGAAGCTGTTCCCAGCGAACATACAAGAACTGATAAATGTTATGCCCAACAAACATTGCAAGTTGCAGGCACTCTCTCAGACTAGGTGGATATGCCAGTGGCAACGGGACACACAATCTTTCTCATTACCTTGAGAAGGTACACAGAGCATTTTGAACAGAGTGGGGTCCCAGGCCTGAGGAGACCCACTCCAGCCAATCAGGAAGCACAAATCCTAGGGTGGAGGGTAATGGAAAGGGCCAATGGTAGTCCTGCAACCTGGCAACAATGTAATAGATAGTTTTTGGGGAAGTATCAGGCGAGACCACCTGACATGGAGGGACAAGTTAGCTAACAGATATAGGTGCCTTTTATAGGTGTTAAGCCCCAGCCACCCAATAGAGTGGACTCTTAGTTTTAATGGGGAGAGGTCAAAGTTATGACACAATTTGGGGACAAAAGCCTGTGTCACACGCTCAGGAGCTGTGATTGCTGGAGATTTCGTTTTCCTGTATGTGTTCCCTGTCTGTTATAGAAAATAAAGGACAGTTCTAACATGCCATTGGCTGAGTCCTCTGTCATTGCAGGGGGAGGGTTAGTTGGGCCTGGGCACTCTGCTGAACGGTAACTGTGTGGCAGGAACCTCAGTCCTCTGGCATACCTGTATACATTGTCTTTTTTGCCACTGAGACCACTGATTCAATACTTGATTGAGCTATTAACATTCAAGGCATTATCCAGCACTTTGTGATTCTAACCTAAACTGTTTCTTATGGCCTGAGCCCATTGTACCATATGTAATCCACTATGGGAGTGGGCATATATATTATTCTTGAACTTTCCTTCATTTGTCATAAGAAAAGGTATTTTCTCTGATCTTTAGGGAGCAGGTGAAAACATGTTAGCAGATTTTGCCACTGTGGCTTGAAAAGACGCAATCTGACTGGAGGGGAATCTCTGGGCGAGTGCTCATCTAGTTCCCCATCCGTGGGGATGACATCATCAAACTCTTCCAAGAAAGTCGAATGTACAGAGGCTGTATCACGGTTTGCCATCCTGCAAACCCCTGCCCAAAGCTAGGTCAATTGGGCAATCTCTTCTGTCTGCTTTTCTTACAAGCCCTTCCTTCTGAGGGTGTGAGACTGGAGCTATGGTCTGGGCTAAGGTGGAATTTCTTGCAGAGGTTCAGGCTTTGGATGGAACCTTGGAATGCTTGTTTGCAACTTAGTTAAACAGGGTCTTCAAGGTACTTAAAATGTTGATGGACAGATAATGTGCCACTGTTTGCTAAGCAGGTATTGGTGGCCTTGATAGCTCCCTGGGTTGTGCTCTTAGTAGCTCCTTTGGTTGGGATGGAGGCTTTGGAAATTTGGCAGTTCTATTCTCAGTGATAACCTCCATCTTTCCAACAACTCCTCCTCCTCCTCAGAAAACAATCTGATCTTCATGTCTAGCGACAAGTAATTGTTCTAAGAGAGGATCAAATGGTTGCACATTATGCCTTACTTAGGACTCTTTGGGGAATTGTGAGATCTATCATCGCCAGACCGACCTGTAAGGGTTCTATGAGAGGATCAAATGGTTGAACTTTATGCCTTACTTAGGACTCTTTGGGGCATGGTGGGACCTATCATCCCAATTGCCTTTATTGCAGAATATCTGCTTGTCTAAAAGGTTGCATCTACTTTTCTTTTACTTTGTACAGTCAGATGTATATTTTAATGTTGTGAATAGATGTGGAAAGTCTTTGGAACTAATAACACATTATTAATAACAACATAAAAGGTTGCTTCTTCAACAGGCAATCCGTCATTTAGGGTTATGATATGATATGATATGATATGGCATTTGTAACGTGCCTATACACAGGTGTTTCAAGGCGCGACGAGGCAGGGAGGGGAGGAACAAGGGGAGACAGACAACGATCCTACTAGGCCAGGTGTCATTCAGATCGCGCAAGTGCAGGGGTGGGGGAGGGGGAAAAGTGCAAGGGGAAGGGGAGGGGGGAAGTGCAGTACAAGGTAAGTGGCGTAAAGTAATAAATAAATAGGGCCAGCTGGTGGCAAGTGCAAGGTAAGTGCAGAACAAGTGCTGGGAAATGGGGGGGGGCTGTAGGGATACAGAGACAGTCCCGCAGTGCAGAGGGGTTCCAGGGCATCAGTGCAAGTGGAGAGTGGCTGGGCCCAGGACCGAGGCCGTTAAGAGTGGTCCAGTTGCAGAATCAGTGCAGTTTCAGTGAAGAATATTAGCTGTTCAGCAGGGGAGAGGGAGAGAGAAAGCAGAAGCAAAGAGGAAGGTTTTGAGGTGCTTCCGGAACCGGAGATGGTTCTCCTCAAGTTTCAGGGAGGCAGGAAGGCTGTTCCAGAGGGAGGCCCCTGCCGCGGAGAGAGATCTACCCCCAGCTCGTTGCTTCGAGAAGCGGCTGACCCTGAGGGAGTTGGAGGCGGATGAGCGAAGGGCTCGGGAAGGAAGATATTTGGGAAAAGAGAGTTGAAGGTATTTAGGACCCAGGCCCCAGAAGGCCTTGTGGACAATGCAGAGGGTTTTGAACTTTATCCTCGCAGCCACTGGGAGCCAGTGTAGAGATTTCAGTCCTGGAGAGATACGGTCCCTGGGCTTGAGGCCAAGGACAAGTCTCGCAGTTCTGTTCTGGATGAGTTGCAGAGGGCGGAGAGTGGAGGCAGGCAGATTAAGATAGAGGCTGTTACAGTAATCCAGCTTCGAGAGAACCAGGGCTCGGGAGACAGTGAGCTTCTGGGGGAAGGAGAGGAAGGGAAGAATACCTCTGAGGAGGTGCAGCTGGTAGTGTGACTTCTTAGCAACGTCAGAAATATGAGGAGAGAAGGAGAGTGTGGAGTCGAAGATGACCCCAAGGTTTTTTGCCTTGCAGGTAGGAGCAGGGAGGGGGCCAAGGGAGGCAGGCCAGAGAGCTGCAGGGAAGGAGGGAGTGGGTGTACCGATGAGTAGAATCTCAGTCTTACTGGCATTAAGGCAGAGGTCATTGGCGGCACACCATTCCTGGATAGCAGACAGACAGTCAGAGATGAGGGAAGGAGAGGGGGAGGCTGAGGGTAGCCTGAAAATGAGCTGGGTATCGTCCGCATAGCACTGGAAATTAGGGCAGAGAGCGGCGATGCGCTGGGCAAGGAGTGCCAGATACTGGTTGAACAGCCAGGGAGAGAGATTAGATCCCTGGGGGACACCACAGGTGGAGAAAAAGATGTCGGAGAGGAAGGACCCCAGTTGGACCTGGGAGGGTCGATTTGAAAGGAAAGAGGTCAGCCACGCCAGAGCCTGACCAGTGATACCCAGGTTTTCACGGAGACGGTTGAGCAGGATGGCAGGGTTGACAGTGTCAAAGGCAGAGGAGAGATCGAGCAGAATGAGAACACACAGAGTGTTGGAATCGAGGTTCAAGAGCAGGTCTTCACGAATGTTCAGGAGAGCAGTTTCCGTGCTTCTGGCAGCTCTGAAGCCAGATTGATGGTCGTGAAGACTACCAACAGATTCAGCATGGAGGTTAAGCTGGGAGATGGCCAGTTTCTCCAGGAGCTTGCCCAGGAAGGGAGTGATGGAGATAGGGCGATAGTTAGCCGGGCAGGAGGGGTCGGAAGAGGGTTTCTTGAGAAGAGGGTGCACAAGGGAGTGCTTGAGGGGGGAAGGGAAGACTCCAGAGGCGAAGGAGTGGTTGCAAAAGTCAGCCAGGGCAGGAGCCAGGGAGTCGATGTGGTCCTTTATAGTTTTGGAGGAACAGGGGTGAACCTGTTTAGACGAGACTTTCATAGATCGGACTTGTCTGGAAACCTCGTCAGCAGAGAAAAGTGGAAAGGCAGAGAAAGAGGGAGGAGGGGTGACTGCAGAAGGGCCAGAGGAAGAGCCGGGAAGGGAGGGAGGGAGGTGAAAGGAGGAGAGCGAGGACAGAATGTCCTGAGTTTTAGAGATGAAGTGAGAGGCCAGTGCAGTGCAGAGGGCCTGGGAGGGGACAGGAGAGGTAGAGACTGCAACAGGGTTGGCCAGCTCCTTGCAGATTTTAAAGAGTTTGGCGGAGTTGTTAGATGCCGCAGAGATGCGGGCTTGGATAAGGGCTCTCTTCTTGGTGAGAACGGAGAGCCGGTACTGCCTTTGGAGCAGGCGGCAGGCCAGTTTGTCAGAGGATGAACATGAAGCACGCCATTTCCTCTCTGCAACCCTGCACTTGCGTTTTAGGGTGACGAGATCCGAGTCATACCAGGAGTTACATTTGGCTTTGGGCTTCAGGCGGATTCTCATGACGGGGGCAAGGATATCGAGAGTAACAGATATAGCAGAGTGGAGCATGGAGAGGGCTGTGTCAGGGTGGGAGTCAGCCGAAGGGGCAGGGGGGGGCGAGAAGGTAGCAGCGAAAGCCTCAACTGACACACGCTTCATGGGTCGGATGACCGAGAAGGTGGGTGGCAGTGAAGAGGGTGGCTTTGCCTGTGGGGTAGGGAGGGTGAGGTGGGAGGATAGGAGAAAGTGATCACTCCAGGAGAGAGGAGTGGAGAGAGGGACGGAGAGGGGAAGGTCAGAAGAGATCAGAGCATCAAGAGTGTGCCCAGCAGAGTGAGTAGGCCCAGACGGGAGAATAGAGAGTGAGAGAGAGTCGCAGAGGTCACGAAAGAGACCAGTGGGGGGACTGGAGGCATCAAGGTGGATGTTGAAGTCGCCAAGAAAGAGGAGTTGAGTGGTTGAGGACAGGAGTGAGGAGGAAAGGTCAGCCCACTCAGAGAGGAAGGAGGAAATTTGACCAGGTGGCCGATAGATAGTAGCCACGGTAAGGGAATGGCTAGGAGAGAGAGAGAGTCGGCAGACAAGACATTCAAAAGAGGAGTAGGTCTGCGTAGGAGTGACAGTGGCAGGAATCCACTCAGGGAAGATAAGGGCAACACCACCCCCTGCACGGTTAGGCCTGGGCATGGAGAGGATCTTGTAACCGTCAGGTAGGAGTGTGTCAAAGCTGGTGGCAGAGCTGGCTGTGAACCATGTCTCAGTGAGACAGAGGACGTCGAGGTCCAGTTCCTCAAGAAGGTGACAGATATCAGAGGAGTGCTTGATGGCAGAGCGAGAATTTAGAGTGGCAATGTGGAGAAGGTTGCCATCCTTGAAGAACTTCCGGGGAGGGGTACAGATCAGAGGTACGCCCTGCGGAGGTGTTGAGGAAGGAGGTGAAGAAGGAGCACGAGAGAGGGCAGGGAGGGAGGGTAGAGGCAAGGTAGCCAAGGATAGAGGAGGGGGGACAGCAGGAGAGGAGAGGAAGTTGATGAGGTGAGGGAAGCGTCTATCAAAGAGGTGAAGGTTGGCCTGAGGGCCTTGGACCAAGATGGTCCCATTAGCGTAGACATTAATGATGGCCTTAGAGGAGCGGAAGGGGGCCAAGAGGACATCCCAACGGGTGCCACCATTAATGGGAGAGGAGGAGAAAGGAGAGAGCACAGAGACCATATGAAGGGTCCATAGGTCAGGCGAAGGCACGAAAAAGAGGATGTCAGTGAGAGTTTCCTTAGAGCAGGCACTAGTGTAGGTGTCAGCGATAGGGAGGCCTGGGTTGGAGACCAGGATGTCCTTTTTAAACTTTTTCCTACCAGATTTAGTGAGGAGAGCAGGATAGTCAATGGAGAAGCAGTTAGAGAAGATAGGCGAGACAGAGAGAACCATGGAGTAGGAGGGAGGGGGGGAGACAGACGAAACGAGAGCACGCAGACAGGAAGTGAGCGGCAAGCACAAGTTACCACAATTAGAGCAAACAAACAGTAAAGCGTATTAGGTACCGGGCCACCTAAGTTTGAGAATCCTGCGAGGGGAGAAAAAACACCCTAGTTTACCACAGTTCGGAGCAAACAGTAATGCGTATTAGGTACCGGGCCACCTAAGTTTGAGAATCCTGCGAGGGGAGAAAAAACACCCTAGTTTACCACAGTTCGGAGCAAACAGTAATGCGTATTAGGTACCGGGCCACCTAAGTTTGAGAATCCTGCGAGGGGAGAAAAAACACCCTAGTTTACCACAGTTCGGAGCAAACAGTAATGCGTATTAGGTACCGGGCCACCTAAGTTTTAGAATCCTGCGAGGGGAGAAAAACACCCTAGTTTACCACAGTTCGGAGCAAACAGTAATGCGTATTAGGTACCGGGCCACCTAAGTTTGAGAATCCTGCGAGGGGAGAAAAACACCCTAGTTTACCTCAACTGTGAATACAGTGAGGCAAGGCCCCATGTGGATGTAACCAGGAGTAGGAGGGGTGGGCCGGGGAACGGAGAACAGGTGGAACTGGCGCCTGGCGTCCCCTGCGGACACCTGCAGACACACAGGGAGCCGCACTGTAGGAGTCGCCCTTGGCCTGGGGCCCTTAGCCGCGGGGGCTGCCGGGCAGAGGGCTGCCCAGGAGGGGGGAGGTAATAGGCAGAGGGAGAGGAAGTGGGTGTGGGCGGGCAGGGGGGCGGGGAGGGAGAGGAGGACCAGGAAGTGGGAGGGGGGAGCAGGAGCAGGCCAAACACCGCGCTCAGAGCGCGAAAAGCAAATTATTTAAGATTGTATTTAAAACACTCACGGAGGCCCAGGCAGGGCTTCCCAGGCCTGCTGTTCCCCTCGGGCCACCGGCGACCGCTCTCCACGCTCAGCTGAAGAAAGAAGCGAGCGGGGGGAACGGCCGTCGAGTAGGCCAGAGGGGGAAGCAGGCACACAGCCAATCAGAGGGGGGGTGGGCGGGCAGGGAGGCGGGGAGGGAGAGGAGGACCAGGAAGTGGGAGGGGGGAGCAGGAGCAGGCCAAATACCGCGCTCAGAGCGCGAAAAGCAAATTATTTAAGATTATATTTAAAACACTCACGGAGGCCCAGGCAGGGCTTCCCAGGCCTGCTGTTCCCCTCGGGCCACCGGCGACCGCTCTCCACGCTCAGCTGAAGAAAGAAGCGAGCGGGGGAACGGCCGTCGAGTAGGCCAGAGGGGGAAGCAGGCACACAGCCAATCAGAGGGGGGGTGGGCGGGCAGGGAGGCGGGGAGGGAGAGGAGGGCCAGGAAGTGGGAGGGGGGAGCAGGAGCAGGCCAAACACCGCGCTCAGAGCGCGAAAAGCAAATTATTTAAGATTATATTTAAAACACTCACGGAGGCCCAGGCAGGGCTTCCCAGGCCTGCTGTTCCCCTCGGGCCACCGGCGACCGCTCTCCACGCTCAGCTGAAGAAAGAAGCGAGCGGGGGGAACGGCCGTCGAGTAGGCCAGAGGGGGAAGCAGGCACACAGCCAATCAGAGGGGGGGTGGGCGGGCAGGGAGGCGGGGAGGGAGAGGAGGACCAGGAAGTGGGAGGGGGAGCAGGAGCAGGCCAAACACCGCGCTCAGAGCGTGAAAAGCAAATTATTTAAGATTATATTTAAAACACTCACGGAGGCCCAGGCAGGGCTTCCCAGGCCTGCTGTTCCCCTCCCCTAGGGTTCCCCTCCCCTAGGGTTAGTAGTGGACGAACTTGGTATGACTGTAGCAATGGCCATATGCAATCTTGTTGATGGCATTTCCCTTGACGAGATTGGTGACAATTTTCTCTCTGCTGATGTGCCCATCAATGTGTAGAGGAGCAGCCAACTGCCACTGCAGGAGTCCCCCCCACTATGTATATGCTGGCAGCCTGAAATTGTGTCATGCTTGACACCAGCAAGTGACTATTCCATGTTAAATCTTTGAGAACAGGTATCCACTAAGAAATCCCCATCAGATGCATTCCCGAAGAGGTGACAATCCCTTGGAAGAGATCCCCGAAGGAATATGAAAAAGAGAGAAAGAGAAGTTGGTGACGTTACAAGAAACGAGCGTGACACACTGAGAAGACTGGCTGAAGAAGAGAATGTATGGACCTTATAGAAACTGATGACAAAGTAAATAATCAACTAATCTTTCATGTGCAAAACTAAGATTGGACATATGAAGAGCACTGCAGAAAATACAAATCGTTCAATAACTATACAAATGCAACAATGCAAGTACATCAAGTAATCTTAGAAGCTATACATAGTGAATAGACTGCAGGCAAAGCCACCATTATATAGAAGCTGAACATCCGCATCACAATTTCAGTAAATTCAAACCATGAAGAGAAAGGCTGAAAGCTGTGTCGCAGCAGAGAATTAGCTGGGAGCATGAGAGAATCGAGAAGGGCTGTCTGGCCTGGTGTCAAGACTGAAGGCAGCCAAGACTGGTTATCTATTCTTGAAGGCAGAGCACGTGAGAACCTGAATCATTCCTTGTTAAGGTGCAAAGAAAGAACACCATGAATGCCAAGTGTTATTAATTCAAGACAATTAAATGCTGCAAAATGGGCTGAATTGCGGTCTCCTGTCACGTGAGCCCAGGATGAAAATAGAGTTGGGCGCGCAGTTCCAGAATTATGATTAGCATGTGCTCACACTCCCTTATATTCCCAGAGAAGATAATACATTGCAAGGCCAAGTTCAAAGACAATCTTCATGGCAGAAGGCATGGGTGATGAGAGATGTTGGGCTTATTGAGTGGGGAGGTACAGTCCAGTCCACCCCCTGACACCTGGGGTTTGAGCTTATGTGCTGCTTGTGATCCAAATTTTCATGAACTATGTTTCTAATAACTTTTGAAGATTACTTGCCCTAGAGGTGGGCATGAGTTGTTCACCTGACTGTAGAGACCCAGTCACAACCTGGCCCCTTATAGAAAGTCATTAATTAATGGAAATACAGGACTCTGCGCCAACAAATAAAGTTGATTTTATACAATAGTTGCTGATTTATTAATCAAAAACCGTTGAGCCCATAAATGATAACATGTTTCGGCTCCACTGAGCCTTTTTCAAATCCGGGCTACCCAAAATTATAATATAGGACATACAATATATCATAGTCAAAGAACAATTTGTATGAGCGGCATTATAAAGTAAAACATAATTCCGGTTTTCAAATATCATGACCAAAGAATATGCATGATAGCATGAAAGAAATTAGACAGAAAAACAAGGATGGGCAAAGGGGAAGGATTCATGGGTGTACCAAAATAGACAAGCATATCATGATACATTATTATGTTTGGATATACAGAAAAAGAACACAAAAACAAAAACAAAAAGGAAGAAAGAAGAACCAATTAGTAATCATTGACCTTCAATTCATTAAATAATATAACCAAATTCTTCAATGGTCCCTTGAGACAAACTGACAACTTAGTGCATGTCCTTACCCGAAATTGGATGTAACCAGTTCTTATGACTTATGTCCATGTAGTAGTAACGGGGTAAAATCCCCAGTAACAATCTAAACAAAGAATGGAGGTAGGACAGGTAAATTATAATATTTGTCCAATTTGAAATATACATAAATTGTGTATGTCAAGGTTGCCCATGGCAACTACGTATTTTCACTCGTGCGAATAAATCCCGCCCTTTACCAATCGGGCAAACACAACTCTACTTAAAGGTCACAACCATTTTTACTTTTTCAAAACAAATTAGTTTATGAGCCATTGTAAGTTCCGTGGTAAAGACAATTGTAATTAACCATCATTATGTATCCAGATAAATGATCAACTACGTGACATAATAAAGTATTTCAAATACGGAAAGCACAACATATAACTTATTTTGTTGCTACTCCTTGCATCCGATAACAGTTTTCGAGTGCCATTAAAGCTAGATCCCATTGGAAAGTAAGCCCTAACATATGCGGTCCTCTCTTACCAGTTCCTGGAACACAAACAGTCGCACGCGTCGGCAGGTAAACCGAGCGCTTACTAAGTATGCCTTCTTATACTGGGCGTCATCACTGTGCGCGGTTGCCACGGCGACGCAAGAAACGCGTCGTCATTGAAAACCGCATTCTATCCCCCGGCATTCTACAAATTACATGCGCTGTGTAAATCAATGTTATGAGTAAAGCCAGAAAAACTGACAAAGCATATATACGCTTCTCTTAACCCGATTTAAATTTGTTAAATACTTGAGTAGTAGCTATCACAATATTGATTGTTCATAATCACGGGCACTATTGCACCTAAAAACGAAAAAGTTGGTAAGCATTAAACACAACATTCAAATGACAATGATGAACTGCCAATTATGATGGGGTATCCCTTTAAAACACCCTGGGTTACATGTAACCTCATAATGTACGATGTACCCTGTTCTTAATCAAGAATAGTAGTGAGCTTGAGAAACCAGATTGCAATGTACTACATCTCACAAGAATGAAACCATTTCATTATCTGTATTAAGACCTGTGTTTGTCGAATTAAAGTAGCAAATTGCTCTTGCTTCCGCTTGTCGTAATGCTTTCACTCTGTCACCACCTCTTTTGTTCAAGGTTACTTGTTTGAGACCAATAAATCTGATTTCCGATTTATGATGTAACTGATGTGTTTTTTGCCAATGTTCAGCTAACGGAAGTGATGGGTCTTGACTGCCAATTTTGGCTAAGTGTTCACGGATACGAACTCTCAACTGTCTCTTGGTGCTACCAATATATAGTTTGTGGCAGACACAGATGATACCATATACTACAAAAGTTGTTTTGCAGTTGATTCCTTGTTTAATGATCCAACGTTTCCCATTTTTGTCTTCGAATTCCGTTGTTCGTTGATATGCATATTTACATTGTGGACAGACACCACATTTCCTGAAACCAGAATCTTTCTTATGTAACCATGTACCTTGAGTAGTGCTATCAATGTCCGGTAATAATGATGGACTAAGGATAGATTTAAGTGTATTTGCTCTTCTGAAAGTGATACGTGGGTGATCACTCACAAAATCACCAATATGATTGTCCAATTTTAGTAAGTACCAATGTTTGTTCAAAATTTTGCATAATCTCTGGTGGTCTGAACAATATTGAGTGATGAAACTAATTGGCATGTTAGATTCCAAATTGCTCCCTTGTCTTTGTCTCAAAGTATCCTGCTGCTGCATCGATTTAGTTCTCTTATATGCTTTGCTTATATCTTTTTGGGCATATCCCCTTCTTCTGAAACGTCGTTGTAACAAATTACATTCCTCTTCAAATTTTAAGTTACTGTTGCAATTGCGTCTCGCTCTGATATATTCACCCAGTGGTATATTGGTAGTAGTTGGTCGAAAATGAACATTGGCAAAAAACACATCAGTTACATCATAAATCGGAAATCAGATTTATTGGTCTCAAACAAGTAACCTTGAACAAAAGAGGTGGTGACAGAGTGAAAGCATTACGACAAGCGGAAGCAAGAGCAATTTGCTACTTTAATTCGACAAACACAGGTCTTAATACAGATAATGAAATGGTTTCATTCTTGTGAGATGTAGTACATTGCAATCTGGTTTCTCAAGCTCACTACTATTCTTGATTAAGAACAGGGTACATCGTACATTATGAGGTTACATGTAACCCAGGGTGTTTTAAAGGGATACCCCATCATAATTGGCAGTTCATCATTGTCATTTGAATGTTGTGTTTAATGCTTACCAACTTTTTCGTTTTTAGGTGCAATAGTGCCCGTGATTATGAACAATCAATATTGTGATAGCTACTACTCAAGTATTTAACAAATTTAAATCGGGTTAAGAGAAGCGTATATATGCTTTGTCAGTTTTTCTGGCTTTACTCATAACATTGATTTACACAGCGCATGTAATTTGTAGAATGCCGGGGGATAGAATGCGGTTTTCAATGATGACGTGTTTCTTGCGTCGCCGTGGCAACCGCGCACAGTGATGACGCCCAGTATAAGAAGGCATACTTAGTAAGCGCTCGGCTTACCTGCCGACGCGTGCGACTGTTTGTGTTCCAGGAACTGGTAAGAGAGGACCGCATATGTTAGGGCTTACTTTCCAACGGCATCTAACTTTAATGGCACTCGAAAACTGTTATCGGATGCAAGGAGTAGCAACAAAATAAGTTATATGTTGTGCTTTCCGTATTTGAAATACTTTATTATGTCACGTAGTTGATCATTTATCTGGATACATAATGATGGTTAATTACAATTGTCTTTACCACGGAACTTACAATGGCTCATAAACTAATTTGTTTTGAAAAAGTAAAAATGGTTGTGACCTTTAAGTAGAGTTGTGTTTGCCCGATTGGTAAAGGGCGGGATTTATTCGCACGAGTGAAAATACATAGTTGCCATGGGCAACCTTGACATACACAATTTATGTATATTTCAAATTGGACAAATATTATAATTTACCTGTCCTACCTCCATTCTTTGTTTAGATTGTTACTGGGGATTTTACCCCGTTACTACTACATGGACATAAGTCATAAGAACTGGTTACATCCAATTTCGGGTAAGGACATGCACTAAGTTGTCAGTTTGTCTCAAGGGACCATTGAAGAATTTGGTTATATTATTCAATGAATTGAAGGTCAATGATTACTAATTGGTTCTTCTTTCTTCCTTTTTGTTTTTGTTTTTGTGTTCTTTTTCTGTATATCCAAACATAATAATGTATCATGATATGCTTGTCTATTTTGGTACACCCATGAATCCTTCCCCTTTGCCCATCCTTGTTTTTCTGTCTAATTTCTTTCATGCTATCATGCATATTCTTTGGTCATGATATTTGAAAACCGGAATTATGTTTTACTTTATAATGCCGCTCATACAAATTGTTCTTTGACTATGATATATTGTATGTCCTATATTATAATTTTGGGTAGCCCGGATTTGAAAAAGGCTCAGTGGAGCCGAAACATGTTATCATTTATGGGCTCAACGGTTTTTGATTAATAAATCAGCAACTATGATATAAAATCAACTTTATTTGTTGGCGCAGAGTCCTGTATTTCCATTAATTAATTTCTTCGGTGTATGGGACGGTTAGGCTTTTCACCGTCTTTATACAGTTGACCTGCGACTTCACTGACCGGATCTCGAAACTTTTACTTTGTACGAATAACTATTGGGATTGTAAGGAGTCGCCCTTGTGGAGCAAGGTTCTTCAAAGCCACAGTTCTTCAAAACCTTATAGAAAGTATACTTAGATGTTCCCATTGAGCCAACCACAACCCCCCGTGGGTTTTTCTTATTTACCACGTAGTATGACGTCACTTATGATGAGTTTTTACTATAAAAGTGTTGTTTTTTATGAAATGCTTAGAGAGAACGCTGTGTGATGTCCGTTGATGTCCCTTGTAACTCTCTGTTTTAGACAGTTGATAATAAAACAGTAAAAGGACTTTGCCATCTTCCTGAATTGGTTTGATTATTTGGTGTAAGAGTTACTCTGCTTCCCATCCAACTGCATGACATGCTACCCGCCAAGGGCCCTAAGTTCAAATGGGTGGGATATCGAGGGCCAATAAGGCTTTTGTTGTTTGGTGCATGTCAATTGTGTCATGGATGCATGGGAATCAGTATGACTCATCTACTAGGCACTGGCCATTGATGGCTTGGTGTATGCTATTTCATAGACAATCTGAAAGATGTGTGTGTTTTTTGCATTGTTTAGGAGGTAGAGGCAGATTGTACTACGAGTGAGTGCTTACCTAAACTGTCTGAGCCCAGGTCACGATCCTGAGTTTTTTATCCATGGTTGATTCCTCGTGCAACCTCAACCTATTAGCTAAAAAACAATCGTCATGAAGCTAGTTTTCTATGCCTGTCCCTCAAAGTCTTGTTGGTGAAAGACTGAAAGATAGTATCGGAGTTCAAATGATGGTGTGGGTATGTATAGTAAAATCCCCCCTTGTGCTCTTCTCCACATAGACGTATTTTAACTTGCAATTTGAACACATTGTAAAAAGGCTCTCCCTGCACACCTTACACCCTGAGGGGTGGAGCAGGTACATTTGTCCCCTTCCCTGGGGAGTTTCCAATATTCCAAAACACCACAAATATGAAAGAGCTTATATTGAGCTTCAGAACAAGATGATTCTTTAAGTCATAAAGCTAATGATTCTTCAAAAACCTTTGAAAAAATTGAGAATTATCTAGTGGACTTCAAACTCTGAAACATGCATAAAAGAATCTGACAATGTCTTCTAGGGGTGGACTAGGGGGGCAGTTCTCATTTGCTAGAGGTCAAATGGGCCAAAATGGGTATTGTTAGAACTCTAAAGAGAGTGAAATACCTTGTTATGTACAAATAGAACTGCTTAATTATGTTCCACGACTAGCAAAAGGGAATACTCAATAGCATGTGCAGCTATGAATAATCCAGTGCTGGAGAAAAACTGCATTTACTATAGGGTTAAACCTAACCTCTACACAACTAACACAAAAACAAACACACACACACCTGGACACAAAAATGGACGTCATCTGGGGGTCGCCAGGGGTTGCAACTGCGACCCCTGCGGTCTCCTTTGCTACCCCTGTGGTATCCCTTGCTACCCCTAAAACAAACCCCCCCCAAATTTCTTTTTTTTTTTTTTTACATTACCACTGGGCTGTGGCCAGCAGCATGTGGCTATTTCTTTCTGGAGTGGCTGGTTTTCTGATGGCTATAGCCGGTAAGATAGCTGAGTGGGTTGATCGCTGGCTGCTGAAATGTTTGTGTGATCTGCAGGTTGCAGGTTCGACTCCCAACAAGGTCAACTCAGCCTTTCATCCTGCTGAGGTTGAAAAAGAGTACCAACACAGGTTGGGTGTATGTATATTTGTTCTTTACGAAGACCTTAAGCATAAGTGCTAAATAATTACACGTCATTATCATTGCTTGCATCCACAGTGATTTGGTAATATGGGCCTATGTGCACTGATATTAACAATACACATGGTGATCCATTCTTGTATGAAATGTATACCACTTTACAGTGGTATTGTAACCATAATTTCCGTAGTGTACTCAGAAACAATGCTATGTGATGTCACTTCCTGTTTTGTCATGGGGCGAAAGGTTGTATTCCGTCGCTTCCCATGATGTCACTTCGGGGTGGGGTCAAATTACATCACTTCCTGTGATGGCATCATAAGTCAAGGGTCATGTGATGTCACTTCCGCTACCCCTTGCATTTTGGTGAAATGACGTCCCTAGACACACAGCCGCAAACCCAAAGAACGTCTATTTCTTGCCATTATGTCAAAATTAACCAGTTGATGAGGAAGCAAGCCCCTTGATGGCCAATCTGTATTGACTGAAATTCATTTTCTGGTGCTGGCTGGGTAACCAGGGACGGAGAAAGAGAGAGACAGCGGAGGGTGAAGGCAAGGTGTGCAACAAAATGTTCACTACACTAACCTTCGAATGCAGAAATGTAATGTGTATCAAATGATCAGTGCTAAGAATACAAATTAGACAAACCTTGCCTATAATTGAATCAACATATATAAAACGGCACCATATGTGAAATTTACTTTGAACATGCCGAATGCATAATGTTTGTTATGCAGATGTTTTTGTTAATCCTCCAAGTGCATCTTGCATGCAATAATCCTTGGGAAAACACTACGTTCGTTAATTCCTAAAACACATGTAAATGATCATCCTAATGAGTCAGACTACAAAAACATTTAAGATACGGTAATCATTAGCAAAGAAAATGACAAGACATTTTTGAGAAATCATAGCCTCCAAGGTGGTGTAAAGGCAACAATGCATTGAGACCTTTGCCACCTTATAATTAATGACAATTGAATCATCTGTTATGTTACTATTATAGACCACTCTCTGCCAAAGACTCGTTTATAACAAAAGAATAATGTTTTTCCTCACACATGATAAAGAGCTCTACGGCTTGAAAACAATGACTGCGTGCCACATTCTCCACCTTTAAAAACCTTCTTAAGTGTATTTGTCTAAACACATACAACTCTTTTTGGCAAAGCATTTCATTCTCCAGCCTCAAAAAATCAACGCCACCTTAGAGTGAAAAAAAGATGTAATGTGCAGAATATACGTTCCATAAAACAGCCTTTATTAAAACACACAGGAACATTTTATTTTTTTACGCTGATTTACAAAGAATTTTTATGAATAACTAGAATTTGATCCATGTAAAAATGGTCAAATTCTGGGAAGAGCTGTCCAATCTGCTAATTTCTCCCACAGAGTGGAATCGGCCATTTTAACATTTGGCTGCCACCCATTTAATTGTGTGTCGCTTTGACATACATTCGAGCTAATAGGGGCCCGTAGCATCCAGAGAAATCTGCTCAGCCAACAACGCGAAATCGAGGCGATCTCCACTGGGCCCTCTGCAAGGTTACCTTTCCATTTGCATGACTTAAACCTTGTTCATAGAAGTTAGTACGCATGAGCAAGTCAGGGTGGCTCACAGTAAGTTTGTTTTGTGAATCGCAAATTAAGTGCATGATAATTGTAAATCAGAGCAACGTCTGTGGGAATCGGCCCCTATAAGAAGAAATGTGCTTTTGGCAAGCTGGATTGGACATCAAAACCACCACCTTTGCTAGTGCCGCATGAATCGCCTAGTTACTTATACCGGGTCCTACTACCAGCCCCCAGAAACGTGGCAAAAGAAATCAATCTTGATAATGTGCGATAATGTTTTATTGACCTGGCTCCATAGACACAGTTCTAATAAGTTTGTATTGACATTATCCTCGCACCATAGCTCTCAACCATTTGTGTTGCAAAGGCGGGTGAAACCACCCGATTTTGTTTTTGGCGGGTGAGACGCCCATTGGAATGAATGGCCATGCAGGAGAATTGGCGGGTGAGTCAGCCCTTTGCAAGGCGGGTGACACCCGCCAAAAGCGGGTGAGTTGAGAGCTATGTCGCACGGCCTTTTCTTTTCGGCGCCCATTCTCTGACATGAGGCAGGTGGAATTGGCGCGAGTTGGTACATTCTGGCAATCGATGCGTTTCCTCATGTCCCAAGGCGTCGCGAGGTGGGCGGAGGGCGCGGGGGAGATATGCACGAGGAGCCACCGCCTCCTTTGGTTAATGGACTCGAAGGAGGAACCTAATTAGCTCAATTGCTCTTGGAAAAGCACGAGGGATACCTGTTTTCCCATGCCGCGGACAGTGACTTTAATTTCACTTTGTAGGCGATGACAGCCAAGCTCAGGGACCCCAAAGGCGGTAGGGCGTGTAATCAAAAGATTAGAGGAAGGAGGACCGTGCACACGTTTCGGAGTCAATTAAAAGATAAATCGTAATGAGAAACTTCGGCTGTCAACACCAGGGCAGGCCTAGCAGCAGCACGGGGGGAGTTTAAGACAAGAAATCGTGACGTGTTGAGTTCCGTTTGTCATATCTACACTATAAAGTTTTCAGTGACGAGTAATTGCCTTCTTTGACTCCCCCATCACGTATGATCCTGTACATGTCTTTCTTACCAATGACTGAAAAGCTGCACATTGATTTTAACGTGCACCTTATGAAATAATTCCGACCCTTAAAATGGTTGTCTGTGTTGACATCAGGATTCTCGTTTGACTCTTGATGCAGGCTCTGCTTGTACTGTAATCACCATCTCAGCTGAGCCACTAATCTTACACAGACTAGACCTCATGGCACCTTCCTGGGACCCATCCTCCTTCTATCACTTTATTGTATTATAGTGGTCATTATTGACCAGGTTTGGGAAAATGTTCTAAGAGTGCACTTTAAGATGCGTGTGTGTATGATATGATATGATATGGCATTGATAACATGCCTATACCCAAGTGTTTCAAGGCACGACGAAGCAAGGGAGGGGGAACTAAGGGAAGACAGACAACACTCTTACTAGGCCAGGTGCCATTCAGATCGCGCAAGTGCATGGAGAGGGGGAAAGGGAAAAGTGTGTGGGGGAACGGAGAGGGGAAAGTGCAGTACATGGGATAGAATAAATAAGATAAATAAAAACGGCCAGCTGGTGGCAAGTGCAAGGTAAGTGCAATGTAAGTGCAGACATAAGTGCTGGTAGGGGGACTGTAGGGATACAGAAAACAGTCCCCAGGTGCAGGAGTTGCCAGGGAGGCAGTGCAGGTGTGCAACTGGTGGGGCCTGGGCCCCAGATCAGAAAGGGTGGCCAGGTAACCAGTGCAGTTTCAGCTAGGAATTCAGCAGGGGAGAGAAAGCAGAAGGAAAGAGGAAGGGTTTGAGGTGCTTCCGGAACCGGAGATGGTTCTCCTCAAGTTTCAGGGTGGCAGGAAGGCTGTTCCAGAGAGAGGTCCCTGCCGAAGAGAGAGATCTACCACCAACCCGTTGCTTGGAGAAGCGACTGACCCTGAGGGAGTTGGAGGCGGATGAACGAAGAGCTCGAGAAGGAAGATATTTAGGAAGAGAGAGTTGATGGTATTGCTGCACAAGGCCCCAGAATGCCTTGTGGACTATGCAGAGGGTTTTGAACTTAATCCTCACAGCCACTGGAAGCCAGTGCAGAGATTTCAGTCCTGGAGAGATGCAATCCCTTGGCTTGAGGCCAAGAACAAGTCTTGCAGTCCTGTTCTGGATAAGTTGCAGAGGGCAGAGAGTAGAGGCAGGCAGATTTAGATAGAGGCTGTTACAATAGTCCAGTCTAGAGAGAACCAGCGCTCTGGAGACAGTGAGCTTCTGGGGGAAGGAGAGGAAAGGAAGAATACCTCTGAGGAGGTGCAGCTGGTAGTGTAACTTCTTAGAGATGTCAGAGATGTGGGATGTTTCAACCCACTGGTACAGGCACTGCAACATTACTGTGCATTGCTGGCAGCAGAAACCTCAGAAATGGCCACTGGAAAGCAGGCTGCTCGCTAAAAATCAACCAAAATTGCGCAGTAAAAATCAGAAAAATAGGATGCCATCCACTTTTGCCTATCTCAGTGAACAAAGGAGACCACTGCCAAAACCCACTATTGGGCTACCCACAAGTAGCCTGAAACCACTTGAAAAAGCAGTGCTGATTGCCAAAAGAAATCAGTTTTCTTGGTTGTCAAATTTACAAAAATCATGGCTCACAAACCACCCAAAAGATCCAACCTCCTTGTTGGGTGTTCCACAGCATGCTACTTCAAGAACCTATACAATTACAATGTCAGCAAGAATCATATGTTATCAGAACAAAATCTACTTTTAAAGATACTTGATGGAAAGAAATCTATCCAAATGGGTACAGTACTGTTACTCGCATCCGACAGATGCTGGCGATCTCTAAATCTGACAGGAGAAACTTGTGTTTTCAAAGCTAAGCATGTCAAAGAAGGGATTTCATCAAATGCCATATAGAGTGCCACACATTTGATTTTTAATTTGAAAAAAGACTGGAATTAAAGATATGTTTGCTTATTTTTAATTTATAAATGTAATGTTTTCACAAGGAACTATGTTACAATTGACCATAAGGTAACCTGATTTAGCTAAAACTTCCAAAAGGCTTTCTTTCCCTGAGAACCTCCCATCTTGTTCATTCCCACCAAAAGGAGAGGATTTCGCATTGGCATGTTAATCAGAAGGGGAGGAGATTTCCTCTGCTGCCGGAGAAAGAAACAATGGGTTCCTTGAACTGAATAGAAAATGCTAATTCGGGTGTGACTGACAACAACAGCTCTGGCATGAAGGCAAGCCATGTTACCCTCTGACTCAGCCCAGCTTTGGAGGCGGGCCAGACTGAAAATGTAGATTGAAGTTGGAGTAAATGTATGTTTTAGAAAAATGCTTATAACAAATTGTACTGAACTGACAAAAATATGAAACTTAGAGATTGTTAAAATTAAAAATTTGTTCACAGTTTAAAACTCATTTGGAATCTGTGCGATGTTCTGAGACTGAACCCCGGAAATTATTCTTATTGTAGCCATTGTGTTCATGTTAGGAACATGAAAAATTACAGGAATATGCCCAGATGGGATGTGTGTGCATGTATAAAAATTGGTGCAGAACTAACATTGAGAAACCCACCAAATGTGCAAAAAAGTTGTCATTTATGAACTAAAGCTCACAGGAAGTTGAGGGTTGGACAGCAATGTACCTTAAGCAATCTGTCATGTAATTATGTATTATTAACAAGTAGTGCATCTTGCAAATATTTCTTTTGGGGAAAATAGATTTCCTAAGTAAAAGCATTGGGGGGGTGGGATATCCTTTGGACCATAAACACAGTGTCACTCTGACACATATGACACACTGCTCCTGTCTCAAATCAGGAGAGGGGAAATTCTCTGACGTATCAGATCCTTAGAGGGTTGGGCATAGATAATCAGCCTCCCACCCACTTTGGAAATGGATAAATAGGGACTGCTGAGGACAAACACACACACTTTCCACTCATCAACTGATTCCTCAGCAAAACACCCTGCAGGAAGAAACAGGCTCCAGGCATATATCCAGACTCCAGACTCTAGAACCAGACTCTAGAACTTTGAAGCAGAAAGACCCAACCCAAAAGCTGAACTCTTCTCAGCTGGCCTTCAGAATCTTAAGCAACCTGATTTTAACCCCTAAACTTCCAAGGGGCACCGCAAAATCCAACAGCCTGGCTGAGCTGTTTGGCTATTCTAGCTAAGAACCCTGCGCTAGAACCAAGATCCAGATCCGCAGAGCTGTAACCCAGAACCTGTCACATCCCGTCCAAGAGGCCGCACAGACCAGAGGGCCTTGCTGAGAGCAGAACCCAGTGCCTGAGACCTGTTCGGTGGCGAGAGAGTCCCAGCCAAACCCTTGACCAGATCTTTGACGGGCCCATCCCATTCCAAAGCCATAGGAGTGAGTATTTAGTATAGAAATGTCCATAGTCATCTCTTAGTTTAAAGTAATCCTATTCAATCCATTTCAACCTATCCAGGACTGCATTATAGAATCTTGTGTCCTGTTAGGCGGAAACCTGTGCAGTTCCCTCTGGGACCACTGCAAAAGATTTAGGACTACAGGTGTTGCGATGAACCCACTTGGTAGCAGTATGTACCACACAGATTCAATTGGTAGCTGTGGCTGAGCAGTCAGACTTCTCTCAAGAAAAGTTGG
Organism: Ambystoma mexicanum; assembly: GCF_040938575.1. Classification (NCBI taxonomy): domain Eukaryota; kingdom Metazoa; phylum Chordata; class Amphibia; order Caudata; family Ambystomatidae; genus Ambystoma; species Ambystoma mexicanum. The sequence continues at coordinate 1,360,222,869 of NC_090931.1, read as the reverse complement.
TCAGTATAGGGAGTATACAAGATAGGGCAATTCTTTGCAGCAAAACAAGCAAACACGCAACGAGGCTTAGTGTAAAGATAGTAAGTTATTTATTTATAACAGAACGTCTATGAAAAACACTAAAGCAAACCACGGCAAACAAATCAAAACACAATTACCTCGCGGAATGGAAAACGATCAATCCCCCTGAACACAATATTGACAACTCTAGGTTCTAACGGTACCACTTATTTTCAGACAGAGGTGTATACCTCAACCTAGATGACACTCGAATATTAGTTAGGATGGGAGAGAAAAGATAGGCAGGTAATGAAGTCAACACGGTTCACACTGAAGCGGATAAAATGCAAGGTAGGAAGGCAATAATCACGATAGGTCATAAAGTTCAGCGGCCAGGCCCACTCGGCGAGAGGCAAGGCACGATGTCCTAAAAAGTCTCTACTGACGATGCATTCAAGTCTTTGTTAGCAAATTGTTTAGCGACAGATCGAACCAGGTCCGAACAAAGAATGAGAAAAGCTTGGAGGCAACCCAACGGAACGGAGAGGATTCAGACACCTCACTCGGACCGATCGAAAAGGGAAGCCAGGCGGTTACGGTACCTTGTTGTGGAGGCAGCTCCGGCGGGGGCAGTTGTTCCTGGTGGTGGATGCACGATGGGTCTTGGCTAAGAGAAGAGATGATCTTGTCGTCGAAGAAAAGGTAGTCCGGTGCACCACCAGGGAAGAGACCAGCCGCGGAGTGCTCCGTCACAAGGCACCACCTTTCGGTCGCGGTACAGGGGTAGTGGGTATCCGGTTGCCGGGTGCTCTGCACGGGCAATTCGACCACTGCGTCCTGGGGCGAATAAAAAGCACAAAAGAGACTGGTTGTTCCCACCAGCCAGGGGAAGAGACTCTCCGGCAGGGAGATCTCCTCTGTCGTCGGGAGATTGTGAGACGGTTCTGCAGGGCTCCACCGGAGGTGTCGTCGTGCAGGTCGGCTCAGCGTTACCCTCGTCGGATTCTTTAGGTCCTGTGGCGACTTCTGAAGATCCAGTCCCAAAAGCCCTGCTTTTATGCAGACGACCCCCATTCATTCAGCCTAGCTGTCAATCAACACATGCTAAGTGGTGAGCGGGAAGGCTCACCACCTGGGCCAATCACTCCAGAGTGCGACCTGAGTTGGCAAGGCAACTCGGTCCAGGGTGTCTAAACCCCCTCCCACACCCCCGAGGTAACCCAGACAGAATGGCACCACTCTGGAGGGTCTCTGTCCAGAGGCCCGCCAAAAGTGGAACAAAGGGCTCAACCTTTGGTTTAGGAGTCACAGAGACGAACACAGACGCCATTTTACAAACCGAGTTCTGGCAGAAAATACCACTCGATAAACCTATTTAAGATAAGTAGATTGGTGGTACGTTAGAGATTAATGAGAAAAAGTATCAATCTCTAACAATGGGACGCATCCCATAGGGTTATGCTCGGGGTCGAACATAACAAGTAGTTTCCACTGCCACCAGCCAAAACTCGACGAGGGGGGACGGGACAGTGCCCCCTCGAGTAACAGATCCAGGAGTAATCGAATTACCCCTACTAGTACGTCCACAATAAGATGGTTGGTACTAGTTCTGTTAGCAAATTTAGGTCTAGTAAAGCCAATGATGACTTTACATGCCCGGGGAGACAGTAGTCAGTCCCCGGGTATGGAGTCTATGGTGAGGGGACCCGTTAGGGCGCCCCTGTGTCACAACACGTAGGGTGCAGTGTGACACACATAGAAAAACATATGAGACCCTATGGAGTAAAAGACCCCATAGCCCATCGAACACATTGATATATCAAAGGAATTACCCACATACATGTCCAAGAGTGAGAGAAAAGAGTCACACTCTTGGCAGGATGGAAAAAAACAAACTCCAGAAATCCAGCAAAGCTGCTGGGGGACTCACTAGGTTAGGAAATTCAGCCTAAACAGAGAATTCTCCCTAACACTCGCCCCCCCCAGACTAAGGGACAGGAGGATTTAATCCACTCCTGGATGAATATCATACCTCTAGTCGATGACATACATCCTCGAGAGACCATCAGCATTCTGGTGGTGACACCCTGACCTGTGCTCAATGGTGAAATCAAACCCTTGCAGGCAGATCGACCATCTCAGTAGTTTCGGGTTTTCCCCTTTCATTTGCATTAACCATCTCAAGGGTTGGTGGTCAGTCTGAATAACAAAAGTAGACCATACAAGTACGGCCTAAACTTCTTGAGAGCCCACACGATAGCAAAGCACTCTCTTTCGATTGTTGCCCACCTTGTTTCAGGATCCTTCAGCTTGCGGCTGATGAAGCAAACGGGGTGCTCCCTACCTTTCCCATCCAGTTGACTGAGTACGGCACCTATCCCTAAATTGGAAGCGTCTGTCTGCACAATGAAGTGTTGGCGGTAATCAGGAGCTCTGAGTACTGGGGCTTGGCAAAGAGCCTTTTTCAGGTTTTCAAACGCCTGATTGCACTCCTCGTTCCATTTAACCTTTTTAGGAAATTTGGGCGAGGAGATGACATTCAGTGGAGAAGCTATGGTCCCATAGTTCTCTATGAAATTCCTGTAATACCCGGTGAGGCCTAGGAAGGCTCTCACCTGGGTCTGAGTAGTCGGTGTTGTCCAATTTTGTACAGCTTCGATCTTGCTGAACAAAGGCCTTATTTCTCCACCGCCTACCTCATGCCCAAGATAGACTACCTTACTCTGTCCAATTTGGAATTTAATCGCCTTTATGGTCAGATTGGCTCGTCCAAGAGCCTGCAAAACATCTCTCAGGTGGGTTACATGTTCTTCCCAGGAATTGCTGAACACTGCGATGTCATCCAAGTATGCCATGCAGAAGTCCTCCATCCCATTCAGAACCTGGTTTACCATCCGTTGAAACGTAGCAGGTGCATTCTTCAGTCCGAAAGGCATTACCTTAAACTGGTATAAGCCAACGGGGGTAGAAAATGCAGTTTTCTCCTTGGCATGGTCGGTCAAGGCTATTTGCCAATAGCCTGACGTCAAGTCAAATGTGCTGAGGAACTTGGCGGCGGCAAGTTTATCCACCAACTCATCTGTTCTTGGCAAAGGGTGGGCATCAGTTGTGGTGACTGCGTTAAGAGCTCTATAATCCATGCAGAATCTAAGTTCTTTAGATCCGACCTTTGGTACTAACACAACTGGGCTAGACCATGGACTAGTAGAGGGCTCTATTACCCCGAGATCAAGCATCTTGCTGACCTCACCTTTGATGTGGGTTCGTACGTTTTCTGACATGCAGTATCCTCTGCTTTTGACAGGCAGACAGTCACCAGTGAGTATGTCGTGCTGGCCCCAAGGGGTCAAGCCTGGTGAGAGCGAGAACAGAGAGGCAAACTGATTCAACATCGACTTGCACTCCTCTTGTTGCTCGGGTGTCAGATTGGAGGAGAGATTTACTCCTTCAATGTTTTCATCTAAAGGTAAGCCTCTGAGGAGATCCGGAAGAGCTTCACTCTCTTCTTCTTCCTCGGATGATGCTAGAAGCAACGCTCCTACATCAGGTCGTGAGACATACGCTTTAAGTCGGTTGGTGTGAAAGACTGTCGGAGCCTCCTTGGGGTTGCCCAAGTCCACCAGATAGTTAACCTCGCCGAGTTTACCCACTACTCGGGAGGGTCCCATCCATTTATCTTGCAAGGCCCTCTGCCTTGTTGGGATCATAACGAGAACGAGCTGGTCTTGAGCGAACTCAACCATGTTAGCCTTTTGATCGTGCCAGTGCTTGACCAATGCTTGTCCAGCTTTCAAGTTATCGCTTGCTTCTGTCATCAGGTGCGACATTCTCCTCCGGAGACCTATCACGTAGTCAGTCACTCTCACTGGCTTGGGGGAAGGAGCACTCTCCAACCCCTCCTTAATCAGGGCCAATGGACCTCTGACGGGATGACCATAGAGTAGTTCGAAGGGAGAGTAACCTACTCCCTCCTGAGGGACTTCTCTATAAGCAAAGAGAAGGCATGGCAATAGAAGGTCCCACTTACGCTTAAGGGGTTCTTCTAGAGCACCTATCATGCTCTTCATGGTTCGGTTGAACCGTTCTACCAACCCATTGGTTTGTGGGTGGTAAGCCGTTGAGAACTTGTAAGTTACTCCGCAGGTTTTCCACATGGCTTTCATGTAGTGGGACATAAAGTTTGACCCCCTGTCAGAGATTACTTCCTTAGGAAATCCGACCCTAGTAAAAATACCAAGGAGGGCCTTAGCCACAGCCGGAGCTGTAACAGTCCTCATAGGAATTGCCTCAGGATACCTAGTAGCATGGTCTACTACAACAAGTATAAACCTGTTGCCTGAGGAGGTTGGAGGATCAAGGGGACCAACAATATCAATCCCTACTCTCTCAAATGGGACTCCCACAACGGGGAGAGGCAGTAACGGTGCCACATTCTTGGACCCAACCTTACCAGACAGCTGGCAGGTGTGGCAGCTCCTGCAGTGTTTTTCTACTTCGGCCCCCATCTTTGGCCAATAGAAGTAGAGCGAGAGCCTTTCCTTAGTCTTCTTGAAACTCAAGTGACCAGCCAAAGGAATCTCGTGGGCTAACTGCAAGAACTGTGGTCTGTTCTCTTGGGGTACTAGAAGGCGTTTGTAGTCTCCAGGTGCAGACTCGGTCGGTTCACTGTAGAAGAGGCCATCTTCCCAGTGCAACCTATGTTTCCCAGGCTCTTGCCCTTCAGCCTGAGCTTCTGCCTGATGGCGAAGACCTTCCAGAGTTGGACATTCTCTCTGTCCCTTACTGAAGTCTGCCCTGCTGGGTCCACCTTCTGCCAGTAACGACTGCAGCTCAGGATGGTCAACAGGATCCAGATCTCCAATGAGTTATTGGCCTTCCATTAGCTCTTCCTCAGAGTCTAATTCCACCACACAGGGTTGTACCTCCCTCTCAGCCTCAGCTGGAGGTGGAGTTACGGGTGTGACGTTGGACAACCGCGGGGAAGTCCGTGTCGGCTGCATTGGAATGCGGGCTGTTGGTTTCGGGTTAGAAGTCTTAGGTTTCCCTTTTGCTTCTGTTTTCCTAGAGACAGCGGCCGCCATTTCCAATGGAGCAGGAGTGATTTCCTTCTTCATCATCTCCCCGAGAGTACCGCGCATGGTCCTCTCTCTTGCAGGTCTGGTTAGCTCCTGTAGCCATTTACTAGGAGGTCTGGGAGTATGCGATACAACTCCGAGAGTTTTCAAATTGTTACCCAACAGTACGCGTCCTGGTACCTCACTCTGTATGCTGACAGGTATCTTTACAGTCATGTCGGTACACTGGATGAGAACTGGTAATTGGGGAAGCATCTGCACAGGCCCTCCAGCTAACTTGGTGAGGCGTTTGGGTGCCTTAGCAACATCCTCAGCCTGAAAAAAAAAACGATTTATCCACCACAGTTATGCTGGCCCCAGTGTCCCTAATGGCAGGAGTCTCCTGACCATTCACCTGGACACTGTCCTTATAATACTCTTTAGTATTATCGGGGATAGAATTATAGACATCTAAATTCTGTTGTTCCCACAACCCCAGAGATACTAAAGAAACGCTGGCTGAGACTCCAATGGGTTCGTCAGCTAGCAGTAGAAAGTTTCCACTTGCCATTTGGACTTCCTCCTCTGGAGCGAAGGCTAAGGAGACAAGCTGGACCCCTGAAGGTTTAACCTTACATCTGGGATCTCCTTTCACATGATCAGTCGAGCCGCAAACAAAGCATTTACCGAATGCTTTCTGGAATGGTGGCTTGTTCTGACCTCCTTCCGGTTTGGCACCAGAAGACACACTATTCTGCTGTGGTTTTCCCGGTGGCTTACCCTTCTGGTTTTGTTTGTGGCCCTCTTTGGAATGTGAGTTATTCGAATTCTCTTTTGAGTCTTTTTTAGGCTGTTTTCCCTCGTCCTTTTTCTGAGTTGCCCCAGAATCCTTATGAGTGGCCCTGTTGGCAACCCATAAGTCAGCAGCCTTAGCTAGAGCCCTGGAATCCAATTCCTTCGAATCAGCCAAGTGCTGTCTGAGCTCAGGAGAACAGGCATCATAAATCGACTCCAACATAAAAAGATTTCGCATACCCTCGTAAGTGTCAACTCTGTAACCCTTAATCCATCCCTCTAAGTTTTTCAACCCTTCACTCACCCAGGTAGCCCAAGGGGTACCATCATGCTTTTTGAGGGTTCTAAACCTCTTAAGATACTGGGAAGGGGTCTTCCCGAATCTAGCTATCAAAGCTAGTTTCACACTTTCGTAATCCGTCTTATCCGCCTCCCCCAATTCCATTACCACATCAGTCGCAACAGGAGGGAGCCTAGAGAACAACCAGGGAAGCAACGCGTTCCCGGTGATGTCCTGTAGGCCATGATTGTATTCAAACAGTTTCAACCAATCCATCACATCCAATCTCGGTTCATACATACCCACTAATTCCTTCGGCATCCGGGGTCTTTTGGGACTGGAGCTCCTAGAGGAACCAGAGGAGAGAGAAGCACTTTCCATAGACAACTTTTTCATTTCTAACTCGTGATTAAGCTCTATTTCTCTGAGTCTCAACTCAGCTTGCTTCTGCTCAGCCTGGGCATTCATCCGTCTGAACTCAAGCTCTTGGTTTCATTCAGATTGAGCCAAGAACCGTTTATATTCTAATTCGAACTTCATTTTTTCAAGTTCAAAATAAGCAGGGTTACTTGTGGGACCTGGTATGGGCCCCGTAGGCACAGCTGGTAAGGCAGGTAGAGGAGCGGGGGAGACAGTTTCGTTAGCCTCGCCGTCCTCGTCAGCCTCTTCATCGCTATCATCAGATTTACGATTCAGATCAACACCATTACTGTTATCTACAGTTGCTGGAGAGTTTGGCTCCTCTGAACCAGTACCCAGACTTTGGTTCGCCAGCAATCTTTCTATCAGTTCTAACTTCTTGCCTTTTACAGAAAGATTCTCTTGTCTACAGAGAGCTCGCAGACTGTCAGTATTTTGACCTGACAAAGATTCTTGGCTGTAAATTTCCATCGTAGATATGTTTTTTGAAAGTTGCTTTTTGTGCAAAGTTTTGTGGTTAGTTGTCCTACAGCGTCGAAAAGCACTCTAAACTGTATACTCAATACTAATCCCACCGCTGTACACCAGTGTTAGGCGGAAACCTGTGCAGTTCCCTCTGGGACCACTGCAAAAGATTTAGGACTACAGGTGTTGCGATGAACCCACTTGGTAGCAGTCTGTACCACACAGATTCAATTGGTAGCTGTGGCTGAGCAGTCAGACTTCTCTCAAGAAAAGTTGGTCAGTATAGGGAGTATACAAGATAGGGCAATTCTTCGCAGCAAAACAAGCAAACACGCAACGAGGCTTAGTGTAAAGATAGTAAGTTATTTATTTATAACAGAACGTCTATGAAAAACACTAAAGCAAACCACGGCAAACAAATCAAAACACAATTACACTGCGGAATGGAAAACAATCAATCCCCCTGAACACAATATTGACAACTCTAGGTTCTAACGGTACCACTTATTTTCAGACAGAGGTGTATGCCTCAACCTAGATGACACTCGAATATTAGTTAGGATGGGAGAGAAAAGATAGGCAGCTAATGAAGTCAACACGGTTCACACTGAAGCGGATAAAATGCAAGGCAGGAAGGCAATAATCACGATAGGTCATAAAGTTCAGCGGCCAGGCCCACTCGGCGAGAGGCAAGGCACGATGTCCTAAAAATTCTCTACTGACGATGCATTCAAGTCTTTGTTAGCAAATTGTTTAGCGACAGATCGAACCAGTTCCGAACAAAGAATGAGAAAAGCTTGGAGGCAACCCAACGGAACGGAGAGGATTCAGACACCTCACTCGGACCGATCGAAAAGGGAAGCCAGGCGGTTACGGTACCTTGTTGTGGAGGCAGCTCCGGTGGGGGCAGTTGTTCCTGGTTGTGGATGCACAATGGGTCTTGGCTAAGAGAAGAGATGATCTTGTCGTCGAAGAAAAGGTAGTCCGGTGCACCACCAGGGAAGAGACCAGCCGCGGAGTGCTCCGTCACAAGGCACCACCTTTCGGTCACGGTACAGGGGTAGTGGGTATCCGGTTGCCGGGTGCTCTGCATGGGCAATTCGACCACTGCGTCCTGGGGTGAATAAAAAGCACAAAAGAGACTGGTTGTTCCCACCAGCCAGGGGAAGAGACTCTCCGTCAGGGAGATCTCCTCTGTCGTCGGGAGATTGTGAGACGGTTCTGCAGGGCTCCACCGGAGGTGTCGTCGTGCAGGTCGGCTCAGCGTTACCCTCGTCGGATTCTTTAGGTCCTGTGGCGACTTCTGAAGATCCAGTCCCAAAAGCCCTGCTTTTATGCAGACGACCCCCATTCATTCAGCCTAGCTGTCAATCAACACATGCTAAGTGGTGAGCGGGAAGGCTCACCACCTGGGCCAATCACTCCAGAGTGCGACCTGATTTGGCAAGGCAACTCGGTCCAGGGTGTCTAAACCCCCTCCCACACCCCGAGGTAACCCAGACAGAATGGCACCACTCTGGAGGGTCTCTGTCCAGAGGCCCGCCAAAAGTGGAACAAAGGGCTCAACCTTTGGTTTAGGAGTCACAGAGACGAACACAGACGCCATTTTACAAACCGAGTTCTGGCAGAAAATACCACTCGATAAACCTATTTAAGATAAATAGATCGGTGGTACGTTAGAGATTAATGAGAAAAAGTATCAATCTCTAACAATGGGACGCATCCCATAGGGTTATGCTCGGGGTCGAACATAACAAGTAGTTTCCACTGCCACCAGCCAAAACTCGACGAGGCGGGACGGGACAGTGCCCCCTCGAGTAACAGATCCAGGAGTAATCGAATTACCCCTACTAGTACGTCCACAATAAGACGGTTGGTACTAGTTCTGTTAGCAAATTTAGGTCTAGTAAAGCCAATGGTGACTTTACATGCCCGGGGAGACAGTAGTCAGTCCCCGGGTATGGAGTCTATGGTGGGGGGACCCGCTAGGGCGCCCCCGTGTCACGACACATAGGGTGCAGTGTGACACACATAGAAAAACATATGAGACCCTATGGAGTAAAAGACCCCATAGCCCATCGAACACATTGATATATCAAAGGAATTACCCACATACATGTCCAAGAGTGAGAGAAAAGAGTCACACTCTTGGCAGGATGGAAAAAAACAAACTCCAGAAATCCAGCAAAGCTGCTGGGGGACTCACTAGGTTAGGAAATTCAGCCTAAACAGAGAATTCTCCCTAACATGTCCAACCTGAATTCTGCTCATTATATAGTCTGTGATAATTGTAGTGATAATCATCTGTGCGCTGATATTTTCTGAAGAAAGTCAAGTGTCCTGGTGCACAACAATCAGAGTGGAAGGCGCCCTGTTCTGGTTGTTGTCCCATTGGGTATCTTGTACTTTCATAGCTCCTTAGTATAAGTCCATCTTTGATTCCTAATCTTTAAAGCGCATCTTTCATTTTGAATCTTGACTCTGTTTCTGAAAAATCTACCTTCACAAAAGCTCTGTGACCTTTGAACCGTACATCCTAGAAACTGAATTTAAATGTCATTGTGAAGCTAACATCCTCGGCTTTCAAATGAACCCAATAAGACATTCCACCTCCTTATAGTTTTGCTGTAATCACATTTCCCGTACGTGGAAAAGTTGCAGCGATTTCATATTTGGCTCAATTTCACCACATGTAATAGCTACTTATTGATGTTTAACTTCTGAATTTCGTTTTCCATCTGCTAATCATTCTACAATCATTCCTAGTGTTGACCTGAACCTATCCTAAGCCACTCTCAATAGTTCTGAATCCAGTTAGCGAATTAAAATCAATTTTAGCATTTTCCCATTCATTGCAAATCACATTCAAAAGCATTGTGACCTGTTTTTAAAAGCATTCCTGTTCTCTCTAAGCTTGCTGGGGGAATTGGGATTGAACTGCATTGTTGATTGTATTCCTGATACCTGTGTGCCCTCATTCCATCTCTTCATATTGAATATTGGGGGGAGTGAGTAACAACAGGGGGAAAGGGTGATCATATTGTCTTTTGATTGAAGTCATATCAAGTTTTATTTCTGTGTTGCATTTCTTCCTATCATTGCAATCTCTTGAACCCATACAAAGTATTCTCTGCTACATTCTCCTTCCTATTCCTACTCCGAAGTGATTAAAGAGATTATTGATATTGTAATATTACCATTGCTGATCATTGTTCATATTTATAAGTGTGACTTTCCGATATTGTTCATATTCATAAAAGTGTAATATATATATATTGTTCACTTCTTCAATGTCTTCGTTCAGTGAGACTGGGGGAATTCAAAGAGAAGGGCATTATATAAGGGTACATCATCCAGAATTAAACTAACTTTTGACATAAAAATATATAAATAAGGTTTTCCATTAGGCATCCCATACTAGGCATTGACTTAGTGCTGGATTGAAATCACTTACACATTGGGGGCTCGTAGCAGGACTTCTGGATTAGACATACCACTTCTGCAGCTTAATACAGTGTGTTAACTAATAGGATACATAAATCCTGTTGGGATAACACTCTGTGTTACACTGTAAAAGCACCCCTCAAAAGGGAACGCTCTAAGGAAACGGTCTGTTTTGCAAAGATAAAATAAAAAACTTCTGTAAATCAAGGAGGAAATTAATATTTCCGAAATGGCGACATTGGTAGACATCAAGATAGCTATAGAACACCTTTTACCTAAGTTATTTGTGAGAGGTGAGTGGACTGAGCAGGACCAGAATGTGTGGTTGCAGGCAATCACACAACAGATCACTGCAACAGGGTTAGATAGCTGGAGAGATCAGGGTCCCTTACATGTGGCTCTGAGTGAACTATATATGGCTCCTAAGGCCAAGGATGAGCAAAATAAGATTGCCAAGATAGCGGCATATCTATATTTATCTATGGGAGCCATACAGGACAAATTTGCTGAAGGCAGGCCCACTAAGGGCATCCTAAAAACCTCTGCCCAGCTAGGACATTGGGGGGGGGGGTGTACCCAGCAAATCCTGGGAGCAAGGAGGAATCAGAAGACTCCTCTGAGCACCCCAGGGCACTGGAGACTAGGGCCTCACAATTCTGCCAGCCATTCCCAGGCTCGCAGAATCCGGGAGAACCTAGAAGATCAGATGGGCACCTCTGGGAGCAGTGCCTCTGAGTCAGAGGATGAATGGACCAGGGTTACCCGAACTAAGAAGTCCAATAAGGCAAAAAGGGCCTTGCTTCAGGACCCCTTAATACAAATCAAGGCAATAAGGAGCGTCATCACGCCTTATCATAAGAACGCTATGTATTCTGTTTGTGAGCACTTAGCCATCTTTGGGCAGATGATGGAAACTTTCCATTTGAAAGACAGTAGTAGCTGCATTCAGTATGTGAAATGGACATTCTCACCAGAATACTCCAGTTTCTTTGCGGGCTGGAGGACCAAATTCATTCTAGATTGTCCACCTATAGGGTGGCCATCTTGAAGCATTTTTCTGTACACAGAAATCCCCAAGAGACTCGCAAGGCAGCCTACAACTTACAATGTGGGAAGGATCAGGCCCCACAAGAATTTGTGCAGGAACTAAAGTGTGCCTTTGCGCAGAATACCAGAAGGGTGCGCACGGACAGCCGAGAATTTGTTAATACTTTTTTCCATGCTCTACCAAAATACATCATGACCCAGCTAGTGAGAGATTTTCATGAGAAAAGATCACTAGACTGGGTCATTGAACAGGACACTCGAATCTATGAGGTGCAAAAGCCCATAGAAAACAAGAATACTCAAAAAAGCCCCAAAACAACCAACCCACCTGCTGCTGCTAAGGTGGCAGAGGTAAAGGTTGCCCCCATTTTAGATTTGGAGATGGGGGGCCTAAAAATGTGCCTGCACAACAGAATAATCCCAAGCCCAGAAGGCCCTCGGACCAGTCACAGACAGGGAGCCAAGGAGGTAGTCCCACAAATGGGATCCCTCACTCCCCTGACAATGTAAGTCCCTGCTACAAGGGGAACAGACCCATCCTGGGTTATTTGTGGATTCCTCCAGCCCAGGGGGGGGGGATCCAACTAGGCCCCTAACCCAGGGAACTTCCCTCCTAACTTCCCCCAGGAGGGCAGAAACTCCCCAAATCCTGGACAGAACTTCTTCCCCAGGTATCCACAAAACTTTCAACCGCAAAATGATCCATCCTTATTTCCCCAATTTCCTGAGCCCAGACAACCTAATCCGGGAGAGGCGAGGCCAAGGGTGGAGGGGTACCCAAATCTTCCCAACCCAGGATATTACCAGAGAAGGGATAGCTACCCTTCCAGGGATCAGCCCAGGGGAGAAAACAGAACCCCGTATCAGCCTGAGTGGGTTTCACAGCTAGAGCGCCAGGTCCAAAATATGGCACAGGATCTGGGTCGCATGCTGAGGGCTCAGCACAGAATGCCCCAAAGTCTGGACTTGGTGCTCCAGAACAATGACGGGGCAGCACCCCGATAACCCACCGGTTCCCAGTTTGGAGGCACAAGGGGAAGGGGGTGTGAAGCCTTGGAGGAAGCTTCCTTTCCCACTTGTAAAAAGCCCCTGAAAAGCCAGAAACCGGAAACAAAATCTCCTTCCCCTGAAAGCCTGCCACCCAAGGAGCAGAGGGGGGTAGGAGAAACAAAGGATCCAAACAGACCCATTTTGTGGAGGAGGTACAGATCTTTCAATTTGAAGGAGAGGAGTCCTCAGAGGATCCTGGGAAAAGGATCTTCTCCTTCAGAGATGGGGAACTCCTCCCAAAGAAAAATGGGTCCCAAATGATTCAAATCCAGACTGGGTAGATATGGGGACTGAGCTAGCGCCACCTATCATCCAACCCCAGAACCGACAGCATCAAAATCCCCTGGTTCAAACCCATCCTGGTGACTGCCTCCAAAAAGGGGGGTTGTGACCCAGAACTGGAACCAGGGGAACTCAAAACTCCTCACACATCTAGTTGCCAACTTTTCTTTTCAGATTCCCAAGGCTCCCCACAGGATTCTGGAGAAGGACCAGGCTAATGGGATTCTTTGAGTGCTATACAACAATATATGAAATGGACATGGCAACTGTCTTTCACGTCCTAAGACGATTAACAAAGTAATCTAATAAGCACGAGGGCAGGGGATATTTCCATGTAACCATTGTGTGTTACAGTGGCTGACCTGAGCAGTTAAATGTGCAAAGGGGTTGCTAGCAAATAAATTGGAATGTCATGGGTGGGTTGAAGCCTTGTTGGCGTAATGTTTTTAGTGGAAGTTAGATGCAGTGCCAGGCCACCCACATATCCAGGTCCAACCCTATGGAAGGGCCTTTGCCAGTATTGTGTGGGTCTCACCTATCACCTATGATATATTTCCCATCCCCAAAAGATACAACCGCATAAGTGTGTCATGTTTTATGCCCCCCAAGAGCATCTTGGTGCATCACCATTCCTATCCCAAAATCCATGTAAGTGCATAACATGTCCTATACCCAAACTGTCTATTCCCCTTTTTTAGTTATATAAATGTGGGTATTTATAGACAGTAAACCTAGCTTCAGGTAGCAACAGACTGCTACACATTGCTTGGGGTCATTGGGCTCAGCGGGGTGTATCTTATCCTGATCAAAGCCATTGGCCAGTTCCTGCTGCATAACTTCCATCTACTTCAAATTAGTTTCTTCAAAACAATAAGATTGTATTTACCATTTCATCAAAATGTGTGCTTAATAATAGTATCAGTTTTTAATACAGTGGCACAGGCCAAAGGCGTCCTGCTTCTAAGCACTGTAATAACTGTTGTTTTTATTTCCCAATAACTGGACCGATTATAAACTGTTTGGAAAAGAAGGGCTGGGCTGCTCAGCCAGGTGTGAGGCAATGCCAATTTAAGATACAAGTGTTTAACCCAGAAGTTATCTACCCCATTAGTCAATAATTTCACATAGCTCTGAAGAGCACAACTGACTGCCATTCTTAAACGAATGAAAGAATATCCATCTAATACAAATACATTTTCAAATATGCAGAAAAGATTGAAACAAAAACATTGTAAATATCCTAACCAGGCTACAAGTGCAACATTTAAAATTAAAATAAGTTCCCCAAATCTATTCCAAAATCTATCAGTGTCTGATATTTTTCCCTTTTCATTTTTAAAATAAAAAAATATATACATATTTATTATAGGGCAATAGCCGCCCTACAGTTAAGGTGAGTCGGACTCCTGTTGGAACCCCTCAAAATTCTATTGTTTACATTTGATTCAAGTAATGGTTTTGCACAAGGGCATGAAGCATTGATTGATGTATGGTTTGGGGGTATTCTGTGTAGCAGTTATTAAAATATTTAACGGTGAAGGGGGTGCCCCCTTCTCAAAAATAGATAGCCATTTCTTGGGGATTTTCCCAAAGCCATTTTTTTAAAAAATGAAACGCCCGCCAACTTGATTTTAACTCAGTGCGAGAGATATCCGCGACTATAGCCGAGGATATGGGTAAATGAAACAACATGAAAATGCCATCAGGCTAGATGTGTGGGGGAGACTAGAGCACACCAAGTGAAATTCGGTAGTTGGAGGGGTCTAGTGACTGAGTTTGCAACACAAAACTTTCTGTAGACTCAGCTATAGCTGACATCCCAAAGCAAACTGCACCAGAGAAACAGCGTGTGTTGTTTTCGAGGGAAAGGGAGATAGCAGAAGAGGTGATCTGGGGAGAGCTGGCACAGAAGAGGGGCACTTGTTGGTCAGTTTTACTGATATTCATGGCTACAAAGGACTACGGATAGGTGACGGTATATGTAGTTCCATACCTGCGGTTACAGTTTTTTTGGGAGGGTTTAAACATATTTTTACAGCTATAGTGACATCGGGAGGTTAAAATCACTGGCCATGGCCAGTAACACGATTGCCATCCAGGTCTCCAGTCCATGCAGTAACCAGGAAAGACCCTGCTTAGCTTCATAATTTGAAAAGGGCCAGCCTCCTCTGGCCATGTTGCCTAATAAATGAGCCTGTCTTACAATACCACTTAGAGAAACATGGCCTAAAGGGTCTGGATACTTCCTCACTTTGAAACAAAGCAGGGTTGGTACCAGTAACTGCATGGATCGGAGACAGGCCACAGTCCTGAATGCTAATGAAATGAAAATGAAATGATATTTTATTGATATTACGCTCGTACATAAGTGTTTCAGATATCTGAAGATATTGATTTGAGATGGGAACAACGTGTCCTAACAAATTGTAACTCTGTAATGGTAGTGTACGCTACCTGGTGTCCGTGTGACAGACTATACATAAGCAAGACCGAGAGGAAAGTAAAGGTCAGGATAGGCGAACATAAAAGCTGCATCAAGAACAATACCATGAACGCACCACTAGTGGGCCATTTCAACAGCCAGGGGCACAAACCTGAAGAACTCAGGTGGACAGTAGTTCTAAAAATAGATCAAACCCAAGACACTAATAATGACAAACATATTCTAAGTGTACAAGAACAAAAAATTATCTTCCTGACTAAAAGTTACCCAGATGGACTGAATGAGAATATTGATTGGAGTATATTTATCAAATAATATACCAACTATACTAATGCCCGTTACTGTCACAGAATTGACAGTGTGTTCTAACTAGCCATTCACTATACCAGACTACACTCTTCACTTAGCTAGCTTGTACCTCCTAACATTTTAAATATTCCTCCATTGTTTGAGAAAGAACGCCACCGAGATTACGACTTACCTAACCTTCAGTGGAGTATATGATAAACTGGAAGACTCTACTACCCTAACCTCACGTTAGGATACCATCTATGTGGGACTTTACTATTACAGACTCATGCCCGCACATGCCCATTATCCTCTAACTTTCCAGTTAATAACACACAGTTTTGTAGTGATCGCCTTATATCTGGCGTACTTGACATACTTAGTATACCACCACTAGCAAATAGGGTTGCTATCATACATTTACCACGGGACACTGTCTATTTAATTTCTACACCCGTGTCATCCATCCTGTTAGCGGCATTTAGATGCATTAATATGCACAACGGTAGAATTGTATTACCTATTCCGTTCCTATTCTGAGCGCCACGTAGGTCTATAATCCAAGGGTAGCCGCTTTCTCCAGCCGCCAGGTACCCTCCGCATTAACCGGCCTGAGTGATATATCCCAGATCAGTGTTTCGTAATGTACACATGTGCAGTAAGTCTAGAGTGCAAGCACAAGTGTGGCCGGTTCCTATGGTAACAGACTACAGATCTGTTATAATAGGACTAAGCCCGTGTTAACCAACGTGACCATCTTCATCAGTATTTTCGGGGCTTTACCATATAGCTCTTTGCTGTTTAACTACCCTTTTAACCCAATTTGCATACTGTTGTTTTTGGCCGTGATCGAGCCCAACACGACCTATTATCAGCACTATTCCCTTTAGTATTCTGCACTACAAGCATGCGCTTTTCGGTTATTTACATGACCTCTGGCGAGCGAGCTGCCTTAGCGACGGTCACCAATTTACCGTACCGCTGAACGAAGCAGTAGAACCGAAGCTGCAGAGCCGTTCAGCCTTAGAACTGCAGGTATTTGTTGAGCTTCCTTTGCTCTCCTCAGCCCCTTTGCCATACTACTTATCCATCGGCACAACTTTGTATACTACTGTCTTAGTTGCACTGTTCTCGTTAAGATTAACATACGAGCGACTAGTGGCTACCAGTACCTTACTGAATGCCATGGCCATCTTTTGATTAACCACGTTAATATTGTAGACCTTCCCCATTTTCTATGCTACCTTGACCCACTATTTGGAGGGTAGGTTTTACGACTGAACCCCCTTGTTTTCACGAATTAGGACCATTTATGTACTTATGGCCAACTTGATTCTCTTGATTTTCTTCATTGTCCAACACAAGTTTACTATTTATTTTTACAGAATACTACTACCCTTCATACAACCCTTTTTCTACTTCAATAACACTATTACATCAGAAGACTCAGGAAACACCACTCTACCACAATACAAAGTCTAAAGTAAGTCTCTTTTGAGAGCCTATTTGTTGTACTACCAAGATGGCGCTAGATGCCTAATTTGTATATGTAATTTGTGTAGGGAAGTACCACTTAACCTACGGATTAGAGAATATTGAGTTATATGTTTGTGTGTTTACAGTGATAACTCTGGGGTCTGCACCACTAAGATCCTAGGCAGTACCTAGGAATTATTTACCGACACTAAATAGACTGTAAGCGCCCTACTTTAGGGCTTTATTATTCGACTATAATGACTAATGCATTTGATTGAGAAACCACAATAATTACAATGTGGTTTTCTGTTTTTATTATTAGGTTTGGCCTGGCACTCTCAACTTGTATTAAGAACAAGATTTGTGGACATATGTTAATCTATATTTACCCACTAGAAACATGATTAAGGACTCTACGCTGCCGCAACAGTCAGAACGAGTTCAGTTCTACCAAGCTTCCATCTTGACTCAAGCTGTGGACGTGTTCTGTCTCAGCTTCCACACACCCCTGAAGAAGTTCCTAAAACTAATCCTAAGGACTACAGGAACGAAACATGTAGGGTTACTGCAGATACTAACATCAAGTACCTGAATAAGGATTAAAACCCGCCAAGGTGTATTTTAGGTATATTGGGCCTCATTACGGCTCCGGCGCTGGACCATGGTGCTATTAGCACCATGGTCCATGCCGGATTCCGCCATGGTGGATGGCGGAATTACCGCCCCATTACAAGGTGAGTGGGGCGGTAATTCCCCATTCACCATTTGCCTTTCCCCATTCCCATTTTTGCCCCATAGGGCACAATGGGGATGGGGAAGGTACTAATTACGGCACTGTAAATTACGGTGCCGTAATTAGCACCAAGGTCGCTTAGCGCCTTGGACTTTAACGCCTGCAAAAAGCAGGAGTTAAAGTGTGAATCAGGCGTTAATGGTTAACGGCGCCGACGGCGCCGTTAAACCCTTAACGCCTGACTTGTAATGAGGGCCATTGTAACCAAAGCACCGTGTTTTGAGACACTCAAAAAGGATAGGTCTCATGTGATGTATTAAGTGTGGCTTTTTGTTTACTAAAACAAGTCAAGGGTTGCTATCATACATTTACCACGGGACACTGTCTCTTTAATTTCTACACCCGTGTCATCCATCCTGTTAGCGGCATTTAGATGCATTAATATGCACAACAGTAGAATTGTATTACCTATTCCGTTCCTATTCTGAGCGCCACATAGGTCTATAATCCAAGGATAGCCGCTTTCTCCAGCCACCAGGTACCCTCCGCATTAACCGGCCTGAGTGATATATCCCAGATCAGTGTTTCGTAATGTACACATGTGCAGTAAGTCTAGAGTGCAAGCACAAGTGTGGCCGGTTCCTATGGTAACAGACTACAGATCTGTTATAATAGGACTAAGCCCGTGTTAACCAACGTGACCATCTTCATCAGTATTTTCGGGGCTTTACCATATAGCTCTTTGCTGTTTAACTACCCTTTTAACCCAATTTGCATACTGTTGTTTTTGGCCGTGATCGAGCCCAACACGACCTATTATCAGCACTATTCCCTTTAGTATTCTGCACTACAAGCATGCGCTTTTCGGTTATTTACATGACCTCTGGCGAGCGAGCTGCCTTAGCGACGGTCACCAATTTACCGTACCGCTGAACGAAGCAGTAGAACCGAAGCTGCAGAGCCGTTCAGCCTTAGAACTGCAGGTATTTGTTGAGCTTCCTTTGCTCTCCTCAGCCCCTTTGCCATACTACTTATCCATCGGCACAACTTTGTATACTACTGTCTTAGTTGCACTGTTCTCGTTAAGATTAACATACGAGCGACTAGTGGCTACCAGTACCTTACTGAATGCCATGGCCATCTTTTGATTAACCACGTTAATATTGTAGACCTTCCCCATTTTCTATGCTACCTTGACCCACTATTTGGAGGGTAGGTTTTACGACTGAACCCCCTTGTTTTCACGAATTAGGACCATTTATGTACTTATGGCCAACTTGATTCTCTTGATTTTCTTCATTGTCCAACACAAGTTTACTATTTATTTTTACAGAATACTACTACCCTTCATACAACCCTTTTTCTACTTCAATAACACTATTACATCAGAAGACTCAGGAAACACCACTCTACCACAATACAAAGTCTAAAGTAAGTCTCTTTTGAGAGCCTATTTGTTGTACTACCAAGATGGCGCTAGATGCCTAATTTGTATATGTAATTTGTGTAGGGAAGTACCACTTAACCTACGGATTAGAGAATATTGAGTTATATGTTTGTGTGTTTACAGTGATAACTCTGGGGTCTGCACCACTAAGATCCTAGGCAGTACCTAGGAATTATTTACCGACACTAAATAGACTGTAAGCGCCCTACTTTAGGGCTTTATTATTCGACTATAATGACTAATGCATTTGATTGAGAAACCACAATAATTACAATGTGGTTTTCTGTTTTTATTATTAGGTTTGGCCTGGCACTCTCAACTTGTATTAAGAACAAGATTTGTGGACATATGTTAATCTATATTTACCCACTAGAAACATGATTAAGGACTCTACGCTGCCGCAACAGTCAGAACGAGTTCAGTTCTACCAAGCTTCTATCTTGACTCAAGCTGTGGACGTGTTCTGTCTCAGCTTCCACACACCCCTGAAGAAGTTCCTAAAACTAATCCTAAGGACTACAGGAACGAAACATGTAGGGTTACTGCAGATACTAACATCAAGTACCTGAATAAGGATTAAAACCCGCCAAGGTGTATTTTAGGTATATTGGGCCTCATTACGGCTCCGGCGCTGGACCATGGTGCTATTAGCACCATGGTCCATGCCGGATTCCGCCATGGTGGATGGCGGAATTACCGCCCCATTACAAGGTGAGTGGGGCGGTAATTCCCCATTCACCATTTGCCTTTCCCCATTCCCATTTTTGCCCCATAGGGCACAATGGGGATGGGGAAGGTACTAATTACGGCACTGTAAATTACGGTGCCGTAATTAGCACCAAGGTCGCTTAGCGCCTTGGACTTTAACGCCTGCAAAAAGCAGGAGTTAAAGTGTGAATCAGGCGTTAATGGTTAACGGCGCCGACGGCGCCGTTAAACCCTTAACGCCTGACTTGTAATGAGGGCCATTGTAACCAAAGCACCGTGTTTTGAGACACTCAAAAAGGATAGGTCTCATGTGATGTATTAAGTGTGGCTTTTTGTTTACTAAAACAAGTCAAGGGTTGCTATCATACATTTACCACGGGACACTGTCTCTTTAATTTCTACACCCGTGTCATCCATCCTGTTAGCGGCATTTAGATGCATTAATATGCACAACAGTAGAATTGTATTACCTATTCCGTTCCTATTCTGAGCGCCACATAGGTCTATAATCCAAGGATAGCCGCTTTCTCCAGCCACCAGGTACCCTCCGCATTAACCGGCCTGAGTGATATATCCCAGATCAGTGTTTCGTAATGTACACATGTGCAGTAAGTCTAGAGTGCAAGCACAAGTGTGGCCGGTTCCTATGGTAACAGACTACAGATCTGTTATAATAGGACTAAGCCCGTGTTAACCAACGTGACCATCTTCATCAGTATTTTCGGGGCTTTACCATATAGCTCTTTGCTGTTTAACTACCCTTTTAACCCAATTTGCATACTGTTGTTTTTGGCCGTGATCGAGCCCAACACGACCTATTATCAGCACTATTCCCTTTAGTATTCTGCACTACAAGCATGCGCTTTTCGGTTATTTACATGACCTCTGGCGAGCGAGCTGCCTTAGCGACGGTCACCAATTTACCGTACCGCTGAACGAAGCAGTAGAACCGAAGCTGCAGAGCCGTTCAGCCTTAGAACTGCAGGTATTTGTTGAGCTTCCTTTGCTCTCCTCAGCCCCTTTGCCATACTACTTATCCATCGGCACAACTTTGTATACTACTGTCTTAGTTGCACTGTTCTCGTTAAGATTAACATACGAGCGACTAGTGGCTACCAGTACCTTACTGAATGCCATGGCCATCTTTTGATTAACCACGTTAATATTGTAGACCTTCCCCATTTTCTATGCTACCTTGACCCACTATTTGGAGGGTAGGTTTTACGACTGAACCCCCTTGTTTTCACGAATTAGGACCATTTATGTACTTATGGCCAACTTGATTCTCTTGATTTTCTTCATTATCCAACACAAGTTTACTATTTATTTTTACAGAATACTACTACCCTTCATACAACCCTTTTTCTACTTCAATAACACTATTACATCAGAAGACTCAGGAAACACCACTCTACCACAATACAAAGTCTAAAGTAAGTCTCTTTTGAGAGCCTATTTGTTGTACTACCAAGATGGCGCTAGATGCCTAATTTGTATATGTAATTTGTGTAGGGAAGTACCACTTAACCTACGGATTAGAGAATATTGAGTTATATGTTTGTGTGTTTACAGTGATAACTCTGGGGTCTGCACCACTAAGATCCTAGGCAGTACCTAGGAATTATTTACCGACACTAAATAGACTGTAAGCGCCCTACTTTAGGGCTTTATTATTCGACTATAATGACTAATGCATTTGATTGAGAAACCACAATAATTACAATGTGGTTTTCTGTTTTTATTATTAGGTTTGGCCTGGCACTCTCAACTTGTATTAAGAACAAGATTTGTGGACATATGTTAATCTATATTTACCCACTAGAAACATGATTAAGGACTCTACGCTGCCGCAACAGTCAGAACGAGTTCAGTTCTACCAAGCTTCCATCTTGACTCAAGCTGTGGACGTGTTCTGTCTCAGCTTCCACACACCCCTGAAGAAGTTCCTAAAACTAATCCTAAGGACTACAGGAACGAAACATGTAGGGTTACTGCAGATACTAACATCAAGTACCTGAATAAGGATTAAAACCCGCCAAGGTGTATTTTAGGTATATTGGGCCTCATTACGGCTCCGGCGCTGGACCATGGTGCTATTAGCACCATGGTCCATGCCGGATTCCGCCATGGTGGATGGCGGAATTACCGCCCCATTACAAGGTGAGTGGGGCGGTAATTCCCCATTCACCATTTGCCTTTCCCCATTCCCATTTTTGCCCCATAGGGCACAATGGGGATGGGGAAGGTACTAATTACGGCACTGTAAATTACGGTGCCGTAATTAGCACCAAGGTCGCTTAGCGCCTTGGACTTTAACGCCTGCAAAAAGCAGGAGTTAAAGTGTGAATCAGGCGTTAATGGTTAACGGCGCCGACGGCGCCGTTAAACCCTTAACGCCTGACTTGTAATGAGGGCCATTGTAACCAAAGCACCGTGTTTTGAGACACTCAAAAAGGATAGGTCTCATGTGATGTATTAAGTGTGGCTTTTTGTTTACTAAAACAAGTCAAGGGTTGCTATCATACATTTACCACGGGACACTGTCTCTTTAATTTCTACACCCGTGTCATCCATCCTGTTAGCGGCATTTAGATGCATTAATATGCACAACAGTAGAATTGTATTACCTATTCCGTTCCTATTCTGAGCGCCACATAGGTCTATAATCCAAGGATAGCCGCTTTCTCCAGCCACCAGGTACCCTCCGCATTAACCGGCCTGAGTGATATATCCCAGATCAGTGTTTCGTAATGTACACATGTGCAGTAAGTCTAGGCACAAGCGTGGCCGGTTCCTATGGTAACAGACTACAGAGCTGTTATAATAGGACTGAGCCCGTGTTAACCAACGTGACCATCTTCATCAGTATTTTCGGGGCTTTACCAGATAGCTCTTTGCTGTTTAACTACCCTTTTAACCCAATTTGCATACTGTTGTTTTTGGCCGTGATCGAGCCCAACGCGACCTATTATCAGCACTATTCCCTTTAGTATTCTGCACTACAAGCATGCGCTTTTCGGTTATTTACATGACCTCTGGCGAGCGAGCTGCCTTAGCGACGGTCACCAATTTACCGTACCGCTGAACGAAGCAGTAGAACTGAAGCTGCAGAGCCGTTCAGCCTTAGAACTGCAGGTACTTGTTGAGCTTCCTTTGCTCTACTCAGCCCCTTTGCTGTACTACTTATCCATCGGCACAACTTTGTATACTACTGTCTTAGTTGCACTGTTCTCGTTAAGATTAACATACGAGCGACTAGTGGCTACCAGTACCTTACTGAATGCCATGGCCATCTTTTGATTAACCACGTTAATATTGTAGACCTTCCCCATTTTCTATGCTACCTTGACCCACTATTTGGAGGGTAGATTTTACAACTGAACCCCCTTGTTTTCACGAATTAGGACCATTTATGTACTTATGGCCAACTTGATTCTCTTGATTTTCTTCATTATCCAACACAAGTTTACTATTTATTTTTACAGAATACTACTACCCTTCATACTACCCTTTTTCTACTTCAATAACACTATTACATCAGAAGACTCAGGAAACACCACTCTACCACAATACAAAGTCTAAAGTAAGTCTCTTTTGAGAGCCTATTTGTTGTACTACCAAGATGGCGCTAGATGCCTAATTTGTATATGTAATTTGTGTAGGGAAGTACCACTTAACCTACGGATTAGAGAATATTGAGTTATATGTTTGTGTGTTTACAGGGATAACTCTGGGGACTGCACCACTAAGAACCTAGGCAGTACCTAGGAATTATTTACCGACACTAAATAGACGGTAAGCGCCCTACTTTAGGGCTTTATTATTCGACTATAATGACTAATGCATTTGATTGAGAAACCACAATAATTACAATGTGGTTTTCTGTTTTTATGATTAGGTTTGGCCTGGCACTCTCAACTTGTATTAAGAACAAGACTTTTGGACATATGTTAATCTATATTTACCCACTAGAAACATGATTAAGGACTCTACGCTGCCGCAACAGTCAGAACGAGTTAAGTTCTACCAAGCTTCCATCTTGACTCAAGCTGTGGACTTGTTCTGTCTCAGCTTCCACACACCCCTGAAGAAGTTCCTAAAACTAATCCTAAGGACTACAGGAACGAAACATGTAGGGTTACTGCAGATACTAACATCAAGTACCTGAATAAGGATTAAAACCCGCCAAGGTGTATTTTAGGTATATTGGGCCTCATTACGGCTCCGGCGCTGAACCATGGTGCTATTAGCGGTAATTCCCCATTCACCATTTGCCTTTCCCCATTCCCATTTTTGCCCCATAGGGCATAATGGGGATGGGGAAGGTACTAATTACGGCACTGTAAATTACGGTGCCGTAATTAGCACCAAGGTCGCTTAGCGCCTTGGACTTTAACGCCTGCAAAAAGCAGGCGTTAAAGTGTGAATCAGGCGTTAATGGTTAACGGCGCCGACGGTGCCGTTAAACCCTTAACGCCTGACTTGTAATGAGGGCCATTGTAACCAAAGCACCGTGTTTTGAGACACTCAAAAAGGATAGGTCTCATGTGATGTATTAAGTGTGGCTTTTTGTTTACTAAAACAAGTCAAAGGTTGCCTTTTTTTGAAGTTTCTATACAAACATTGTAAATAAGTTCTTGGAAACTTAGAATTCTTATGTATCCGAAAGTTAGATACAGTTCCAGTATGTATTTTGCATTTTATTGGCATTTTTGGTGACTAGCACACAGCACTTTATTTGACAGCACTGGTCACTTTGTTAGTTTTTTTACCGACTAAATTTTATGCATATGCTTTTTAAACTTTATATGCTTTATATTAAAATAATTTTTAACAGATTTAGCAATGAAGTCAGGTTGTATTTTCCATGAACTTATATGCGTTACTGTTCTGAATCATTTTCTAGTGTGACAATTCCAGATCAGCCAGACACTGAGTGTCCAAACCCCCATTAGGTACGGGAGCCTCTTTGGTCTATGTTAGGCAGAAACCTGTGCAGTTCCACAGGGACCACTGCAAAAGGCTTAAGACTACAGGTGTTGGCAGTAAACCCAATTGGTAGCAGTCTGTACCACCCAGATTTCCCTGGTAGCTGTGGCTGAGCAGTCAGACTTCTCTCAAGAAGAGTTAGGCAGTATATAGAGTATACACATTAGGTACAAAAATACAGTAGCACAAGCAAACACTGACCAGAGCGTTGGTATTCAAGTATATAATTATTTATTTAAAAACACACTTGTAAAAATACACTGGCACTAATATGTCAAGCAAGTTCAAACACAGTCATTAGAAATATATACACCTCCCTGATTAATTATTCAACAAGTCTTAGGAAAAGAACACCACTTATTATCAAATACAGAGGTGAGCGCTTAACCAAGATGGCACTCCAATAATTATTTAAAAAGGGAGGGAAAAGGCAGAATTAGGAAAACACACAATACCAACACTTTTAAAAGAACCACAGCAAGTCAAGAAAGGCAGAGTCTACTGTAGAGAAAGAAAGTTCATAGGCCAGGCTTACTCTTGGAGAGAGCAAGGCGGAATGTGCCCAAGATCACACAGTTGAAGTACACTTTAAAAGTCTTTGCAGATAGTTCAAAAGGAGCTGGATCAGTTCATAAAAGTTGGTAACAGGTCCCAGGTCACCCCAGGATAGAGAGTCAAGGATTTACGGGACACCTTGAACAGTCTGTTGCAAGGGAGACATACCAAAAACACATGAAACCTTATGGAGTAAAAGACCTCATAGCCCATAAAACACATTACAAAGTCAAAGGACATTCTCAAATCATGCCTAAGAGTGGGCGAAAAAAGAGTCTCACTCTTAGCAGGAGAAAAAAATAAACCCCAAAAATCCAGCAAAGCTTCTGGGGGACTCACTAGGCTTGGGAAATTAGCCTATACATAGAATTCTCCCTAACAGTCTATCGCTTTCTAATAAGATATGTCAGGTTTGCTCCCTGATTACCTCCATTATACCTGATTTCCCTTCAAGTGTGTCTAGCTTCTAGCGCCAGTGCCATCATCTGTACTACGTCTCGGTATGTCACCATCACCCAGATGTGGATGCTCATTTGAAACACCATCTCCCCCTCACTACTATTGTCCGAGAATAGCTCCTCATCAGATACTTGTGTTAGTCGGCACCCCATTGCTAGAGCTATAACTGCCCTCCATGCTCTCCCTTCCCTGTCTTGGGCATGCACTGCAATGTAGTCCTGTGTTGCCGCAATGCTCTCAATGCTCAGTGATATCCTAGTCCCTTCCCTCTCACTGGTTGGTGTTTCGGGTCTGAAAAAGTGACGTGCTGGCCTCCTCCAAACCTTCCCTTCTATTCCTGGCAGCCATGCTATTGCCATGTCTGTCCCATATTGGAATAGTTCTCCATCTATTGGTTCGGCTCTTGCTACTGTTTTGCCGCAATAGGCCTGTAATATTTGTCGTGCTGTGAGCATGCTTATGCCTGGTGTAGAGCAAATTATTCCTTTGTCAGTAAAGGACATAGTCATGTTCAATCTGCTCATGATGTCTCTACCTAGTATGTTTACTGGTGACTTTTTTGAGTGGCAGTGACATATCATGATCACCTACAGATAAGGAGATGTTATCTGTGAAAGGAACCAACCCTCGAGCCCCGGAGAAACCTTGAGTGTTCATAGCTTCGCCTGACAGTTGAAACTTTCCCTCTCTTATGCAGGACCATGTGGCCCCTGTGTCAACTAAGAAGGAACATTTGTTGTCACCTATCGTCACCTGTATGCGTGGTTCTTCTGCAGGGTTAGGTGTTACTGATAGGATGGGACACATCAAAGACATCTGTGGGCTGTCCTATTGTGGGTATAGTGACTGTCCATTTCCTGTGTATGGTTTGTGACCCAGTATTGTCACCTTTCCAAGCTGTGTCTGGGCTACAGGCGTGTCAGTAGATGTTATTGCATTGTCTTGTATTTGTGCCCAAGTTGTCCAGTTTGGACCTGTTGTTGCTGCTGTACACTTGGCTGTTGCTGCGTTTGTGGATGTATTTGTATTTGTGGTTGTTGCTGCTGTTGGGTTTGCAGTGTCTGTTGTTGCTGTGGCATTTGTGTTTGTTGTGGTGGTAGTTGTTGGTAAACTTGTTGTTCCCCCATACGTCCTTGCTGTCCCTGCCCCCCCCAGGCTGCCTGTGCTGGTCTCATCCTACATGTGCATGACATGTGTCCTACTATCCCACATATCCAACATGTTGGTGGTTCCCGTGCTTGCCATTGAAGTCCCCCATGTAGTCCTGATACCCCTGCTGTCCCTGTTGATTGTAACCCCAGAACCCTCCCCCTTGCTGGTGGGTTGGTGGACCATATCCTCTCCCTTTCATTTGCCCACCCCTCCCTCTTTAGTTGTTTGAGTATCCGTTTTCTATTTGCATATAACCTCCTCCCATTTGATGTGTGTATGTCGGGGGTGGAGGCATTTGCTGTGTCACTACTTGTGCTTGCTGTGATGGTGCTACCTGTTGTTGTGTTGTGCCTTGTGTCACCGTTGCTTGTGGTTGTGCGGGGGCTGTTATCAGTGCTCCCTCCATGGCATGTTTCGATAACTTCTTCTGGAACAATTTTGCTTCCTCGGCCTTCTTATCCTCCTCCTTTTGTTTCATTTTCTCCTGCCACATCCTGCAATAGTGTACTATTGTCAGTTGTATTTCTGGCTATCCTTTAGCTTCCATCCCCACTAACTTCTTTAACTGTCTCTATACTTGCTCCGGGAGCACTTGTATTAGTATAAGGTAGATAATTGCTAGTGTTTTGTCCCACGGTTCCTGTGATTCCATGCGCCACTTCTCCTGAATTTCCTGGATGTATTCAACAGGATATTCATTCTCACGCATCTTTCGTGATGCAATTGCTCCTATGTCTGAAGTGTCTGGAAATTGTACTCTCAATGCTTGCCAAAGCGCATGTCTGCAATTGGCAAATGTTGCTCCATCATGTGCTGTGTCATGTATTGTCACCCCGGATAATCCTGCCCTCTTCCATGTGTCATCAGCAGCATCCCCCAGTATGGAAATTAGGAGGCCCTTCACGGCTCCCACCGCTAATGTTTTCCCCACAGTTTTCCCATCTCATATATCCATTTTCCAGCTCCTGCACTCAGTGATGGGAGTCTGCATTTTATATTTTCCTTGTCTGCATGCTTCCAGGGAATGTATTGTGGTCTCGTTCCTCCCCTCTCTAGTAGTGGCATTAGATTGTACCCCCTCTCCTTTCCCTTTGTCCTCCTGTGTGTGGTTATGTCACTATATTCATCATTTTCCTCCATGTCTGGTGGCTCTTGAATGCTGTCAATGTTACAGGGGTTTACTCTTTCACTCCCTATATCCCTCCTAACCCTTTTTGTGTCCTTCTGGTCCTATCATGGGCGTGCTTGCTCTTTCTTCCTGCCTGCATCCTGGGATGTCCCTAAATCTGCCAACATATGGGGTGTGCACGGGAGTTGGTGTCAGTGGGCGTGGTGTTTGTGTGGATGTGGGTGTTAGTGGGCGTGGCATTTTTCCTATTGTCTCCCTGCTCTTTGTTTCCACTGAGTTTGGTCCTCCCCTTCTCTCGCATGCCCATGGTGACTAGCAATTAGTGCGTGTTATGTATAGTTTGTCCAAACCCTCCCTACTTCCATCTCTTCCATTGATGCTCAAACCCTCCTCTTCTTTGCTGCAAAACCCGTCAGCTAATGTAAACCCCCACTCTGTGCATTTTCCCCCTACTGTCACTGTCTTTAAATCTATAAAATCCACATCTGTGTAATCACCTCCTCTACCCCCAGCTACCTGTGTTGATGTTGATGCCATTTCCTTACCCTGGCGTGTGTATTTCCTTGCTCCATTTTCCATTCTCCTATCTCCTCCCTCTCCTTCCTCTCCTTCCTTCTTCCCACAACTTCACCACCTATTTCCTCTCTCTTCTTTTTGTATTTCTTCCAATACTTCTGCACTCACTTTTGCTAATATCCTTTCCTCATCCTCCTTTCTCCCCTTTATTCTCCCTTCCCTTCTTAGTATGCTTTCTATTACCTTCCCTTCTTCATACTTCCGTGCGCTTTCAGCTATAATCCTCTTTTCCCACATTCCCATTTCCCTATCATTCTCTTCCCTCTGCTCCTCCTTCCTTCTCATCTCCCTTTGTTATGCGCGAGCCATTCTTTCTGCTATTGCACTAATGCGCTCTCCTTCCTTCTCGCCATCTCTTCCTTATGTGCTTTCTTTTCATTCTCCGTCTTCTGTGTTTCTTCCTCGAACTGCCTGAGCAAGGCGCTTTGCACGTTCCTCAATTCCGCCAACCTTTCCTCCAGTATATCTTCCTCCTCTTGTGACAGTCGCCCTTCTCTTTCTTCACTTACCTCTAACCCTGTCTGTGTGTTTTCCTTCTCTTCCTTATTTATCAGTTTCACTGTGTCCTCCTCTTCCTTTGTTAATGTTCCTCGGAGCTTCAAAAGCACCTGCACTGATATCCACTCCTCTGGCCCTACGTCTGAAACCTCCCCAATGTCCTCTGTCATCCCCCTTCCTTACCTTCGTAGTTGTTGAATCTACCGTACCTACCTCCCCCTTCCTCTTTTGACAATCATCCAGGGGTGCGTATGGCGGGGGGCTGTATGCGGGGTTGGATTATCCTTCAGCAGCCATTAATTGCTGTCTGGCCGCTTCTGTAAGTTCTGTTAGTGGGTAAAACCCCCCACCCTCCTTCTTCACTACCTTAGCCACTTGCATGCCTTCTGCCCCTTCTTGTTTGACCTTCGCCTCTGCTACCTCAAATTATCCTTTTTCCTCTTCTTCACTTTCTTCAGTGCTGGGTGTATTTTTGTTTTTCTTATCCCTGCCCTCTCCTTTCTTTTTCTCTTCCTTTACCTGGTTTTCCTCCCTTATCCCCTTCTCCTCCTTTACCCCCTGCACTGTGTACATACCTATGTCCCCAGGTCTAGTTCCCTGGAACATCTTCCAGAGGTCAAAAACTTCTAAGTGGTTTGCTAATTTCTTCCCCTTATAGGTGTTGTGAATGTAGGTTAACATATTATGTTGTGTATGCGTATCGAAGCTGCCGTTGGGCGGCCACGGTACCCTTACTTTGTTGTCCATTGCTTGTGTCCACTCAATACTATACTTAATTTTTTCCCTGTGTGGTGTCAATATCGTACAGATGTGCTGAAGTTTAGTGGTTAACGCGCTTCCCATGTTCCTCCACCCCGCTCCTGCCCCGATCCGTAGTACAGGGCCATGTTACAATTTTACTTTTCCCGACGTCAACCTTTAACCTGGCCCCTTAAACTGGGGACTTCGACTGTCCGCTGAAAACGAAAGCAATCTTTTATATGGCACAGTTATTACTTGTTACTACGCCCCCCTTTGGCCGTGGCACACAAAGCCCCCTGCGGCGATGTGCCCTGTGCAGCATGCCTCTGGGCCGCCCCACCTTCCTCTTCCTCCTGTACTTGCCACACCTTCAACTTAACTCCTCCTCCTCCCTTTCTCTGCGCTCTCCTCAAACCACACCCTCTACTTACACAAACCCTTTGCGAGCACTGCCGGCATTCTCCGTGTGCGGCCGCCTCTCCTCCCGTGGCCCTTCCCCGTCTGAGCACGGCCAGCGTTCCCCGTGCACGGCCGCCTCTCCCCTTTGCCCCCTACCCATTCGCACCTTCTGTCCCCGGCTACCCACGAGATTGGACGTGGGGTGTATCGCGGGGTCCTATACAAACCCTATGGGTGACGTCA
Organism: Ambystoma mexicanum; assembly: GCF_040938575.1. Lineage (NCBI taxonomy): Eukaryota > Metazoa > Chordata > Amphibia > Caudata > Ambystomatidae > Ambystoma > Ambystoma mexicanum. The sequence goes on along the minus strand of NC_090931.1, from coordinate 1,360,192,196 downwards.
CCAACTTCTACAATACACTGTAAGTACGTACACATTTCAAAACTTTACAAATGGGTGCTTGTTCTCTCACTCTTATCCCCCATTAACCCCACAGCTGTCTTCTCGCCTCGTCTGGAGCAAGGTAATCAACAATCAATGTACTTAATGTAATCGGTCTGCGCACGCTGCGTCACCTCGTGTGTGATACACCCCCTCTCCAGAGGAGCTTAACCAGCCAATTATCTTCCACACTCGGTAAACAACCTAGCTACCCCCTGCGGGAAAACGGCATCTACTTAACGAGCTTCAATACTCACTTAGCACGGAACCTCATCTACTCATTGATCTATAACGTCAACTCATAGGAAAGCCACACCCCCCTCTTACACAAGTGTCCACGATCTCGAACCAATCCACCGCCCTCTAACAATCACATGTGGGTGCCTGAGGTCCCACCCAATCCACTTTGTGACGCTGTAGGGGATGGTCCTCGTGCCTGTCCCTTTACACCTCACTCACACCACTATTGCCCCGGAACAGTCAAAATCAATTTCCACACACTGTTACAACCGCCCTCCTCCCACTTTACAACTCCTCCCCCATCCCGCACAACATTACGTTGCTGGTTGGGTGTGTCATACTCACCAAGTCCTTGTGAGTCGTGGCCGCTCGACCGCGGGCAACCCTCCAAAGCAGCTCGCCCCTCGTCTGGACCACGTCTGGACACTCGCCAACAGCGGGCGGGATACTTCTCAAGTCGGCTCCCGAGGCCAATGTCCGGATTGCACTGAACGGTCTTCTTGCAGTTCTGCGATTGTCCTGTAGTCCTCAAAAGGGGGCAGCGGCAGAGGGGGTCGCGCTGCCGGTTTGCCTCGCTGCAGGAGGCCTGGTAGTTATGCTCTTAGGGTACGGTAGGTAGAGCTCAAACAGATCTGAGCAGTGCCTCCAACTTGTCAGGGTGATCTCCCGGGGGACAGCAGAGCCGTCCGCGGACCTCCGGGGCTAGGGAGGCCCCAACTCCTCCCACGTCCCAAATGGAGTATGAGGCACAAACAAGAGCAAAGTAATTACTGCTGTTTATTATAGTAACGGCAGGGATTGTTCTCCATCCGTATGCATCCGGGGAGACGCTCTCGTTCTTAGTGGGACTCGCAGGCCCTTTTTACCATAGCATGAAAAGCTACTTGTGTCACCTGGGAAAACCGTCACAAAACCTATCGCCACTTTGGGTTGGCTTCCCGAGTGGTATGGTTAGTATAGATGTTCATATGGAGGAATATTAGTGGATAAGGACGGGTCAGGTGGCACACTTGGGATGTCCCTAACACTTGCTACAATAGATTGGTTACATGGGGACCCTTGGTGATTGGCTAACTGAAATGGCATCAGTGAGGAGCCCCTCCTACTCTGATTGGTTCTCTTGTGAGCCCCCAAGCCTGGGACCATCGCTGTTCCCAGTCCGCCAGGTACCTGGTGTTGGCAACATTGTGCAACTATGTGTTAGTGGTGGACAACGGACAGGTCTTGCTAGTGGCTGATGATCACGCCTTTCCCATCGGCGTAAGTGTCCAACCTGTCGCTTCGTTGTTGCAGCCTGTGTCCCAGACGTGGAACCACGACGACTTTCTGTCTCACGAGCTTGGCATCTTGTCAGTTTGGCTTGGTCATGTGTGGAGAGACTGTAGCTGGAGCAGAATTATGAGCATTTGATTTGTTTTTCGGCCCAGAGGGGCGTTTGGCAGCGGCAGGTGTAACCTTGGTACTGAGAGCTCGGCATGTGGGTTGCAACATTGTGGCCTTGGCTGTGGGCTCTCGCTGGGACTCGTCTGCATGGTCAGCGTATTGCTTTTTGTCTCAAGAGGGTTTTCGTCTTAGAGGCTCCAGCCTGGGGACTCTTGCTTTGCGGCCTACTCGGGCCTGGTTTTCTGGGAGGTGGTATATAATCCATTACATGGGTGCCGCAGGGCGACAGAGTGTCACAAGTAGCAGTGGATATATATGGAGGCGTCTCTATGCAGACAGGGTAGCATGAAGTGTCTGCAAGTGTATACATGGGCTCTTCAGGCCTCTTGCGTTTCTGCGGTGCCGTAGGAGGCCTATGTGAAAAATAACAACGATGCATGTCCGTGGGTGTGTCAGTCCGCTACGTCATAGCACTGAGTATGTTCTTCGTGTAGGTTGGTGTGTGAGTGACCAGTGTGCATGGTGGCACGTGTTTTCTTGTCTGTTGGCTATGTCGTTTAGGCATCGCTAACGATGTGGACACTTGTGGCTGTTGTTTTAGTCGATAAGGTCCATATCGCAGGCATTAGCTTGACCAGGGCATGGTAGTGGGCATGCTCCTTGTGCATGTGGGCCACCAACACATGGCACCTTGTCGCCTGGTAAGGAGGTGAGCGGGTCAAACTCCTCTCGCGGGGGGTGCTTGGGTCGTGATCCTCTAGGCCAGGGTCTGGATGAGAATGGGGGAAGTGTGTTTTCCCATTTTCCCACTTCAATACACTTAATAAGGTTACCAGGATTTGAATTAGTGTAGTCCCGTGAATAGGTACTTGACTCATTTAGCACATCTCTAAGGTTGTTAGTACCATATTTATGCAGCTTTTGTAATTTAGTATTTTTGGTGCCAAGCTGCTAGTCCTCAAGAGGGCACCCCAACTCCTTTTTTGTAAACTATTGCTGAATTGTATTCTGGTAGTTGTAGCCTCACAGTCAAGATGGGGGAAACATTTTGCCTAACATAGTTATGTAAGATATATATATATATTGGAGTGACACTATGGTATGTGTACTTTTCAAGTTAGCTTTATAAAGCACATTTATGTTAAAAAAAAAACATGGGGGTGAGGAAGTGGCAAGTAAACCATGAGTATTCGGCCACGATGAGGCACAACAGTTTGCAATCTTGGACATTGGTGCATTTATTTGCCCCTGATTGTGGGTGCTTTTCAGAGCACAAGTAAAGGACACATGTGGGTGGACACAGTAACTTGATTTCAGAGGGCGGACACAACCCCATGGTTTATTTTGATGATGGAAATCTTGCTCAAGTATTTGGCTACCTGTATTTTACTCAGGTTGTCATGTTCCCAGTGCAGACCCTTACTCACAAGACCACAGCACTTGTTTGGTATTGGGATTTCGTTTTCCATGGAGAATTTCATGAGTTTTCTGGGTTTAAAAGGTGAGTATATTTTATACTTTGCCAGCATGTTTATTGTACCATTTCCTATACATTGTGGTGTACATTACTTTTTTTAAAAGTCCAATGCTATGTTGTCTTGCACACTTTCCTCTAAGCGGTAGGTCTATTGAACTACATTTGTATATTTCACTTTAAGATATTGTGCATATATTCATGGGTGCCAGCTTTTGATTTTCGCTATGGGGACAAATGTGCCTGGGCATATGTTATTCTTGCAGCTGCTCATTTTTTTCCCTTTTACATGCTGCTTAAATCCAATTAGTTGGGGTTGTGCAATATATCACAACAGTAACCAAGAGACCTGCCATAAAACAAGGGGCATGTAGCTAGCTGCTTGACCAAAGTGTGTGATATTCGGCAAATAATTTAATCACTCAGTGTATTAACAAAAAACATTGGTAGTTTTAGAAGCCTGCAATTGTATATACATAATTAAAACATTTTACATTTGTATAGCTACAGTGACATTGCGGGTGAAAAACCACTGACGACTGGGTCTTCATTCCATGCAGAAACCTGGAATGACTCTGCTTAGCTTCAAAATGAGAAAATGGCTAGCCCCTCTCAGACCATGAAGCCTAATAAGTGAAACAATGTTACAAGACCACTTGGAGAAACATGGCTGGAGGGGGCCAGCCCCTTCCTCACTTTGAAGCTAAGCAGTGCTGTGCGTATATTCATGGGTGTCAACTTTTGATTTCCGCTATTGGTGCAGAAAGTACATGGACATCGGTTATTCTTGAAGGCGGTCATGTTTTCCCCATTTCTGTGCTGCTTAAATGTGGTTAGTTGGGGTCATCACATGACCAAAGACAGGCCATAAAACAAGGGGCTTGGATCAGGAGTCAGGACATTTCGGCGCGGCCAGTAACGCGCACACCGTTATGGCGCAACCGTTTTGCCACAGGTCCAATTTGGGCGCACCGAGTTAGACACAGCCATTTGGGCGCTGGGACCATTTAGCGCAAGGATGTTTTGGCACAACAGGTGACAATTGGCATGAACCTGCAGGCACTTTGTATTTTGTAATATGGATTAAACATAAAAAACCTTGATTTACTGCAACATTATACAATAGGATGGGACATCTATTACACCCTTGTTGCAGAATTGAACACGCATTAAACATGAAACACATGCATGTACTGCAACATTATAAAACAGAAGAGAACATGAATTAAAATGTCTCTGGGCAACATTATAAAACTGAAAAAATTGAATAAATACACATTTTTGCAGAACGCTGCCTTTGAGAACATTGGCCTGCAGGAGTTTGAGACAGCACTTAACCATTATGCCACAATTATGTTATTGTCTGGATTTTCACAAGTTTCATAGTTTTCATCCTTTTACAATTGAACATATTAAATTGAGGGCTAAGTATGAAATGCATGCACTACAGCATTGCGGCGTAGTGGTTGAATGCTGGTACTTGAACTTGGGCTGAACAGGGTTGAAGATTATAAAAATAAAACACGTAAAACAGTATATTTCCGTAAACACTCTGTATTCTGAACTATGTAGTCTTAACAAATGTCACCCAATCACTGCTTGATATTAAGAAGGTCTTTTGAGCTGCACTACCAACGATTTAATAATAGTTACGCGTTTTACATTGCACGTGAGCCAGCGCAAACAAGACTTTCTTTACAGCTCAAAGGAGGGCCTTGCCTCACAGTCCCATTATTCCCTTAATATGTTGCACTAATTTTAGACTTTGAAAATGGCAGGGGCAAGTAGAGACCACTCCTATACAGCCCCTTATTCTCACTTTCCCCAACTGAAAAAAAACATATTTAACTTTGTTCCTCCTCCTCTGACTCTACACTACATACCTCCTCCTTCAGCAATTGCATGATCCCCTACTGCCATTCAACCCAAAAAAATAGAGGTGCAGGAGAAATCATGAATATAGCCAAGTTACATGTCTTATATGTATTGTTATATGCCATATGTCCCTTGTTATATGTAAGAAGATCACTCCGATTTCCTTTTTACTTTGCATTTTGGGACTTGTAGTACAGAACACTTGATGAACTGCTAGTCACAATATGCAACAAAAAAAACAAGAACTGGATGGGAATCTTCCGAAGAGAGACATGCACACACACCCACACACACACACCCACACACAAACACTGAAAACTCACACTCAACGTGTCACAATGCTCACACAATGCTCACAAACACACACAGGTGCACACGCGTGTGCACATACTAGCACTCGCAAATGCACACTGCACACACAATCCCTCACACACACCTTCACACCATGTACACAAACACATGCTCACATCAAACACGCACACATTGCATTCACACTCTCTCAGAGGACATGCACAACCTCACACCACACATTCCTCCTTACACTGCACATATATTCAAAAAGAGCACTAGACTGTCTCTGGGCAACATAAAAAATAAAAAAATAAATGAAAAAAAATGTAATTCATGCTGAATGCTGCCATCGGAGAACCCTGGCCTGCAGGAGTTTAAGACGCAGCTCTTAACCATTATGTTATTGTTTGGATTCTCACATGTTTCTTAATATGAAATGTATGCTCCTTGATGCACCAAGCCTTTGAGACCTAGTAGTTAAATTCTGGCGCTTGAACTATGGCTGACCAGGGGTCAAGGCTGTATGCTTTTATTGTTTGTGTTTTTTGTAATATAATATAATTTAATTAAAAGACAACAATGCAACTGGGAGGTGGCAAGGTTTGTTGCTGTGCAGTCTTGTGATCTTATTTGGCATGAGGGTGTTTAGATGTGACTGCAATGCCAGCCACGTCCAAACATCCCGTGCACCAAAATAAAGGTGCTGCAATGGATTCTGCGCTGAAAAGGGTACACTAAAATGGGCACTGTGGTGAAAGGCTGTGCCAAATCAGTGCGGGCCAAAATAACGGTGCCAAAGGGGTCATACCGCTTGGAGCTAGACGCTTAACCAAAGTGTGTGGTCCATGGCAAATAATGTAATCTCACTGTGCATTGCCTAAAAACATTGTGAATTCTCAAAGCCAGCGGTCTGGTAGCATTTTAAAATGAACAGCGGGCACATGCCCACTGACCATGGCCAAAGACCATGCTATTGGCTTGGAAGCATTCTAATAATCTATGAAATAACATAACCCATGAAATTCTAGGAAAACACTTTAGCTGCAGGGACGTTAAGGTGAGCAATACATTGTAACAAAAGCTATGCCATTCAAGCGAAAAAACTTTAGATACAGGGGCGCTAAAGTGAGAACTTAACGCAACAAAACCCCTGAAATTCAGCTCAAGCCTCCTTAACGTTGTGTTAAGACACTTAAACATACTTCATGTATCTTGGAAATACAACAATTAAAATATACATGAAATATATAAAAACACAGTATGACTCACCTTCAGCTGCTGCTTCTTCTGTCATGGACCAATGCCTTTAGCCGGTTGTTGTGAGTTGTTCCTGCTGGCAACCTCCTAAGCATTTTCACTGGGAAGCCCTCTGACAGACCATCAAAGGCCTTCAGGACAGCCGGAGTGTCTGCGTGAAGTCTCAGCATAAGTTTACAGTGCCCTGGTGTGCTTAAATGGAGAAGCATTTAGCTCGTCTCCAGTGTCTTCCCATGCCTCTTCCAGGGTTTGCATTGGTCTCCTTTTCTGTACTGTCTACTCTTGGTCCATCTTTCATGTGCCCTGGTGTAATTGGATTGTCTCATTCCTCCAATCACCTTCTGACTCTCACTTGATTCAGCATGGTTTTTGTTGACCTCACTATCTCCATTGTCCTGGTAGCTTCTCTTTTCTTACCTGATTGCTTTAAGAGGGTCTGAGCCTCTCACCCTCTCTAGACTCAACCCTTCATTGCATCTATTTATGTTACCTGTCTTCCAACACACAACCTTCTTCGAACCTCCTTGTTATCTCTATCTTCTACTCACAACCATCATATCCTCTTCGAATATCTTGTCTTTTCTTCTCCCAGATAAGTCTTCTTCACAAACGTAAGAGTCCAAATAAAAGGTGTATTTCTCAGAAACAGGGCAATGATATCTTATTCATATCACAGTAGCAAATCGAGCAGTTGTTAATTATACACTCAATTATTTTACAATGTGCCCCTCTGTCTATATTCAGGGGGTTGGAAAACTGTTTGTCAACATGCTTCGGTTGAGTTCTCTCGGTGAGGGCAACTGGTTCCCTCGTGTAATGATTTTGTGTTCAACCTTCTTCAGGACAGGAGAGCAATTGCCAATTCCGCGTTGCCGCTTCAAAAGGAAAATGAGGGTGTGAGGCAAGGAAGCCTTGGGTCTAGAAAATAGTGAAGAATAAAAGGTAAAATGGTCATCTCCATTTAATAAAAACCCTTTACTGAGTAGAACAGCTATCTAATTAGGCTGTGTGGCACCGGCTCACCTCCTCTGAGTCTTTCAGTGGCTGGCGAACCGGTAAAGCGGAATAAATCCCGTCGTGAATGTTCTCAATAGATAAGCTTCACGTTGTAATGAATGTCCTGCTATGTGAGAGGACATGTATACTCAAAGGATTGTCATGGATAGAGTAACAAACTAATGTAATTGACGTTAGTGGGTTGGTACTCACTGTTGTTAAAGTGATCTTGAACCTGGTGGAATGCAAAAAGGGGGCAGAAGATTTGTGAAAAAGTGTGGATTGGACGCCTGCAGAGAGGGAAACAAATCCGAGGGAACCCGTGAGCCTAATGTATGTGCATTTGACTAGCTGTGCTTTAAATGAACAGCACACAGGAAAAAGAAATTGGGATGCTTACTTATGGACGCTGCTTGCTTATGCAGCCCGTTGTAGCCAGTTTTTCCAATGATAGTCTGTAACCGTGTGGAACGGTGCCGTGGGGCTGTAAAGGTAAACGCGGTACATGGCATTAAAATTTTGCTATGTAAGCACGGGCCGCCGGGAGCCTCCCCGACCCGCGTTTGCTTACCTTATTCTTGCCTTCACAGTCTAGAGTGCGGGCGAGTCATCAAAGACTGCTCCGTAGAATTTTCTTTCTCAGCGTTACCTGCACAGCATTTGGTTATGCGCTATAGATAACGTGCGGCCGCTAGGCATTGTGGAGTATGGAGTCCGCGGAATTACAATGAATCTCTGGCTAATGACATAAATTATAGCTCGTTGGTCTGAAACAAACAACTATCATACTAGGCCTGACAACATTTCAGATAGTGCAGGAGGGGTGTAGGGGCAGTAAGGGGTTGTGGAGGCAACAGACGATGTTGCTATCATACTAGGTCCAGGGACAATTCTGATAGAGTAAGTGCATAGAAGAAAGTAAGGGGAGGAGTGGAGGAGATAGGAAAAGGGAGAAGGGAGAGGAGGAGAGAACAGAGAGTAAGCAGTGAAAAAGAGTGGAGAAGCAAGAGGGGAGATTGAATACAATTGCAGAAGTCAGTAGCAACATTGAATGTTGCAAGCCAGGATACAAAATGAAGATGGGAACAGCATGATTCAGGGCCACCATGAGTACATGATGCAAAGGAAGTCCAGCATGAGAGTTGAGAAAGGGTGATGCACTGTGAATCAATGAAGTCCATAAAATTCAAATTTAGCATTGCCACAAGACAGTGATGGTGAAACCAGAATGTATCAGGACAGACTCCTGCAAATTTAGGCTGGAGGGGAAGCAGGGTAGAAGAATCAAGCAAAACAGCCAACACCTGTGTAAGAGAAGGGGGGCACAAGGGAACATCACAGGGGGATCAGAGGGGGTGGGGAGGGGAACATATCTACTTACAGTTTCTATACGTGTTAGTACCATAATGGGCTATCCTTTACCTAGTAGGCATGCCTGGAACAACCTCTAAATATGTATAATACAGATTATAGCAAAATAGCATCAGTGGATTGGCTTCTGCACCAATGTATGCTCACCATTGCATAAGCCGTCACAATTGGTTGGCATTCTCTTCCAACCTTAGATATTCAGCTCGTTAGCAGCACGTAAGCAAAATGAAACCCAGGTGCAGAGAACAATGTCAGACTACTGCCCACTTGCCCAATTAGTCTACCAACTCTCATCAGTCAAGCCTTCATACCAGGCCTCTTCTTTTTACTTCACTTTGCATGATGTTCTCTTCCCTGGAACTTTAAAGGGAGTAAACGTATATTGTTACCTTCATCTGGGGCTTGCGAGTGGGCTTTGTTTCCTGATCTTAACGCATACGTGAAGAGACCATGATTTTGTTTATTTCACCTTTCTATTTAGTGCTATTTGCTTCAATTATATTGGGTGCCATTACTCTCTACAGCATATGGAGAATTGGTTGCTCTTTTTCACATATGCTTTTTTCATCTTTAATCATCAATATTTGGCCTTCACAAATGTTTGCTTATTAATTAATCTAAGAGAAATATTTTTTGCATACATTGCATATCCTCGTTGACTCTCTTTGTACCCTGCAGTTGCTTCTTGCTGTGGCATCCTTGATCTCTGGCCAACAGTTTTTCTTTGTTGGTGTGCAAAATCCCATCTCCAGCGTCTATCAGCAATGCAGCCCTGGCCTCGCTCCTTCAAGCTTTTTGCTTACCAGTATTCTAAGTCTACGTCCATCTTTTCAACATGGCCGCTTTACCCATGTTATGTTTTCTACTGCAGCATGCTTCTACATGACTCATCTGCGTATATACATTTACCACTCATCTGGTTACTTATCTTCTTTGTATATGTGGTCTTATTTCTCATATATATGTTTACATTGCTTCTTCTGTTACATCCTCATTCTTTAAGTATTCTCATACCATATTTGATGTGTCATAGTGTCTTCTCCTTATGACATCACTTTTCACCCCAAACAATCAAAAGAATGGACCAATGGGATAGAGGATGACAGATCAAATGCTTTTCTTTTTTTTAAATATACCAATAAATGCCTCAATTTCGATTCTTTTTATTATTACAATCATATAAAAGGTTAATCACAAAATATCTTCACAGCAAAATTCACTCTTTTAAGATTTAACTCACATACCTTGATTCCTACCACGCATTCATTCTCACTCTCTCTTACACCAAATTATTATTTCATACCTATAACCATCACCCACTTGGCCACCATAAACAAAATTCAAAACTAACATTGGTAAATTCCCTCTGCCTGTTGTTAGGTATTTTTATCTGTATACAATTATTTCCACTGATGTAGTTATCGACATGTGTTTCGGTTGTCTATAAGGACTTCAAAAATAGTGTCCACTTGGTAACGCAACCTTCGTCAGGACAAAAACAGGAAATTCAATGGTTCCCATTTGGCAATGTAGGGTGAGCCACACCACTTCTTTGAAACCACAGGGCGTGTTCCGTCACCTTCTGGTGAGAAACCATACCATGAAAAGGTTCCTATTTTTTTATTGCAAATTCCAGCCATGACTGATGGATTACTTCTCAATGCTGTCTCCACCACTCCTATATTGAAGTGAATAGTAACACCTTTGAGCCTATGTCTAGTACACCTCATCTGTTTATGAGTGTGTAATTCGGGATCACTGTTCATAAAATGCCTTCTTTTGATTTCAATTTTACAGTAAGGCTCAGATCGACTTCACAATTACTGCTTCCTTTTTACCATGCTGCCATAGAGTCCTGCAGCGAGAGATGCACTACGCCTATCACCTCTTCTGAGATTTCTCTCACTACGTCTTCGGTCACGGGCGGGCAGACAGGCACCCACAAGCACAACTCGTAGTTTGCTGGTCCGGGTTCTATGGTACCGGCATGCTTACCAGTAATGTAGGTCCCAGACCGGCAAACGCATAATGAAGCCCACTATCTTCTTATTCTTCATCCAATGTATCAGAGGTGAGGGGACGGGTTCCATCAATGACCCACTCTGGTCGGATCCTCAAACACCTCCTCTTCCTCAATTTTCTTCATTTTTCCACAAAATGACTTCTTTGGAATCCATAGCTTGGTCACCCCCTACAAGTCAACTGCGTTCTTGAGGTGCTCATCCACACTCCAGGTCATATGGCAGCTCTCAGCAGTTGGTTGACAGAACACCCAGAGCCTTACAGAGTTCTTATGATCTCTGGGGTAATAAAACATTGTTCCTGGGGTACCAGAGGACATTCTTTCAGGTGCTCACAGGTGGCGTTTCCAGTCTGTGTGTGCTCTTCAGTCACAGCATTCACATCTACCATTATCTTCATTCTAGTAGCGTTCTTTTCTGTCTTCTTGCACTGCCCTTACAAGACAGAAATATGAACACTAGTATTGCTCCAAGTAGTTTGAAGGCATTTGCCAACCAGTTTGGAATCCATGAAAACAGGGACAGAAACCAACCTTCATTCTCGGTCTCGTCTACTTCATCCACCAACTTCGTATACAGGGTTAACAGCATAGTTATTGCTTCTGTCACAGTTCCATTTTCTCCATTGGGGGCAGGAGAGAATGTACAGCAAGAAGACACGATCTTGGCACACACACCTACTTCCGTTGCTGTAATTAAGTCCAGGACATACCTGTTCTGGAGGGTAATGAGTCTGATGGCTCTCAGTTCTTCTCTGATCGCATTAAATCCTTCTATTGTCATGTTAATCATTTGTAGCAGCTCCCACCTGGTGATATGTAACCACTTGGCATTTCCTGTAGGCTGAAGTTCTGGCAAGATTATAGCTGTAAATATCACTGCCATTCTGCTGAATAATGTATGCTCATCTGGAATGTCATAATAGGCATCTATTCACTTTGCCAAAAAATAATTATCTCTCATCGGTCATGTGAGGCTGAACAATCTCTTCTTTCCCTGGTGTGCATTCCTTTTTCAGAAAGATGTCAATATGGAGATCACTTTGGGGAATGACTAATGCAGGAACATGTTTAATCACCCTGGAACACGCTCCTTCTCAATTCTTTGGCAACTGCATGTAGACTCTAGATCCACAAGCCCAATAATGGTCCATCAGCACAGCAGTTCCTCCATTCAATCCTGGTACATTAATTATTTGCATACATCCTTTATTATCTCCAACTGGGATCAGGCCCCTGTTTCTGAAACACAGGGCCTCATTACACGGAAGGCGGTGAGCCATGGCGCTATTAGCGCCATGGCTCATGCTGGTAAAATACCGGCACCGCCTTGGCGGAAAGAGGATTTACCGCCCCATTCCAAGGTTGGTGGGGCGGTAAATCCCCCTTCCGCCATTGCCCTTCCTCATTCCCATTTCTGCCCCATAGGGCTCTATGGGAATGGGGAAGGCGCTAATTACGGCACAGCAATTTTGTGGTGCCGTAATTAGCTCCGAGGTCCCTTAGCGGGTTGGTTTTTAACGCCTGCAAAAAGCAGGCGTTAAAACACCAACACGCTAAGGGACCTCGTAGTAAGGCGGTAATGGTTAACTGCCACCGTTACCATTAACGGTGGCCGTTAACCATTACCGCCTTCCGTGTAATGAGGCCCACAGTCTCGCATTCTTCATTGGTAGTATGAACACTGGTCCTGCTTCATTTTCAACCCATGCCAGTAATTTCAAATACTTGGCACACAACATTAGGCATTCATCATTCACTATTTGCGCTATCTTTACTGGTACTGTCATCAATAATTGTGCACTGCATGCTAGCATTCCTTCTTCCCATCCTGTACTGGTGGCAACTTGCCTGTATACCAACAGCTGAGGTCTCTCCCAGCATCCTGGCAATCCTAGTGTTTTCCATATGCCTGTACAATTCAACCATTTTTGTTTGACAGTATTATTGGTTCTTCATTCATACCACCAAATGGGTGCAGGAGCATTTTGCTTGTCCAACCTGGATCTTTTTCCATCTTCTGTGTTTTTATGTAAGCATCTTCATCTGGAAATAATTTCTTCGATCACCATAGTAGGGTTGCCCTTCTCCTTCATATTATCTTCTGGCTACACTCATGGTATAAGGGATGAGAGAACATACATAGCAGCTTTCGTCTGATTTTCTCTTCATCACTTCCTTCATGTGTTGATACCACATGGTATTCTTTAAATGGGCTGAATTATCAAAATATGAATTTGGGGAAAATATTAATTATCTTCCCCAAAATCTCTTTTAGTTTGGACAATTTGTTCGGAAATATCAGAACAAATATCACTTGTGCTTATCAGGGATAGAAAAAGATGTGTCATTGTCAGATGCCCTATAAAATTGTTTCCAAATGATTTCAATCCAGTGATTCCTTATCCCTGTCCGAGGTAGCCAATCTAATCTGCATGCGTGAAACTTCTCCTCTTGCTTCACTGCCAACAGTGGTGGGTGTGACCCCGCTCTCCTAGGGGCTTTTGACTAGTACTTGATCCCCTGGATACAAGTTAGGCTACTTGAGTGAGTCAATACAATTAGATGTCTGGCTGTCTTCCTCAACCTTCTTCGACCCTTCCCTCCGATTTTTGATCTATTGAGAAATAAAATAAATACCAGTGGTCATATTTGTTAAATATTCATGCATCTTATCACAAAATGTGTTTGCTACACTGTGGGGGTCAGTTTTTATTTGAGTGGGAGGAGCCAGGGGTACTTTCAAATGACATCCAGTCACCAACTCATGAGGAGTAAGTTGATGTGAACATGGATGGGTTCTCAGGGCAGGTAAAGCAAGGGGTAGGCAGTGAGTGCAGCCATCCTTTTTTCAGAGTGTTTTAAATGTTTGCAATCCTTTCTTTGAGAAGTGCGTTTAGACATTTTCCTGTTGGTCACAGGTTGAGAAAAACTTGTGTTTTATTCCTAATAGAAGAACTATCTGTTCAAAAAACTCATTAACAACACACGGACGATAAACTTGGCAGCGCATATGGCATCGGGGTGCATGCATGGACCTGCCTCAATCCATCCGGAAAAGGGACATACTACTACCAGCATGTACCTATAACCATTACATATTTGTAACACATTTAGATAATCTATATATAGATGCTGAACTGGCAATTAGGTCTAGGGATTACTCCTCTCACTGTTTTCAAGGTGTTCCCAACTGTACATTTCTGGCACACGATGCAATTGATAATAAACTGTGCAACATACTCTAATAAATTTGGTGTGAACCAGTCTTCTGCGATTGTTGCAGGAAGACTCTCTCTGGTGGTGTACACAGGGTAGTGAAGCTACGCCAGTGCCACCTGCAATAATGCTAGAGACATAACAGGATTTCCAGTGCTGGCATGTCTCTATAAAGCCTCAGTGGGGAATATAGAACACCCCTGTCTCTTCCATAAATCCTGCTCTTCCTGTGGAGCTTGACCTTGCAGCTCAATTAACTGTACAATTAATAGTATATTAAAACCTTCCTGCATCAGCATGCATCATTCGGATCCTTGCTTAATATCCTCTAATTCAAAATCAGAAATATTCAGAAAATATGCTGCCATTTGGCCTCTACATCTATGGCTTTGTTACAGTGAAAAATCAGGTCTGCCCCTTTAGTATGGGCTGCGCATTTCACCATGGCGATAACCAATCGGAGCTTTAGTACTTTAATGAGCTTGCCCAATAAGGACTATTGTTGCACTGGAATGCCGTCTGCGTTGGGGAAACCCCTTCTTTTCCAACATGACAACCCTGCGCGAATGGTTGCAATCACATAGGCAGAGTCAGAGTACACTGTCACTTCCTTATATTCAGATCTCTGAAGCGTGGTGATGAGCGTCACTAATTTTGCAGCCAGGGAGAGCGAAGTTATAAGCCACCCAAAAAGTGCTCTTCCTATGGAAAGAGCAAATTATCCATAACTACATGGCCACTACCATGGCCATGTAATATATATATATATATATATATATATATATATATATATATATATATATATTTGTATACAAGGGCAGGGGTTGTATTGCATATATATATATATATATATATATATATATATATATATATATATATATATATATATATATATATATATATATATATATATATATATATATATATATATATGCAATACAACCCCTGCCCTTGTATTTTCCACTTGCAATGTTTGTACTTCATCCGTTTTTCAATTCGAGGACTTTGGTATCGACTCTTGCCCATCAACCACTTTCCCTTCAGTCCACGAGTGCCTGCTTGGACTGGACACACATTTCTTCAAAAGGGCACCTGCCAACCATCTCGGGTCACACGTGTTGTAGCACCGCTCTCTGCAGGTAACTATGTGGTCTTATAGCTAAAGGTGGAAGACGTCAATAATATGAGGGTCTGGATCTTTAACCATCCGCACTGCTACCAAAATGTGGTCTAGCACCTTTGCCCGTTCTCATGAGCGAATTGGATTACCATAATAATTGATCTTGGACTGAAATAGCCAGACATAATCAAAGAATATGCCAAAATACTACTTTATTATCAGCTCAAAAAAGTAGGGACACCTGGCGAACAATACAAACACAGTTCACACACTCTCCACTACATTTCAGTTACACAATGGCTTTATACATCGATGAACATAAACTATGATGTCATCATACATGGTAGATAATAAAACCTCCCGAATGGAGGGATTGGTTAGGGGAACATACCTACTTATAGACTCTAGAAGTGTTAGTAACTTAATTGGTTGCCCTTTATCTGGTAGGAACGCCTGGAACAACCTCTAACTACGTATAATACAGATAATAACTTCATAACAGCAACAGATTGGCTCTGCAACAATGTATGCTCACCATTGCATAGGCTCTTATGATTGCTTGACATTCTCTGCTAACCTTAGACATTTGGCTTGTTAGTGGCACATATTCAAAATGAAACTCATGTGCAGAGAACAACATAAGACTACTTACCAATTAGTCCACCATCTCTCTTCAGCCAAGCCTTCAGCCAAGGACTCTTCTTTGTATTTGACCTTGTACAATGGTTTCTTCCCTGGAACTTTAAAGGGAGTGCATTTTTATCTTATCTGGGGCTTATGAATAGGCCTTGTTTCCTGGTCTTATACCACATGAGTTTATGGCCCTTGAAACGTGCATCATGGATGGGATTACACCAGAATAATTCTGAGTCCAAATAATCAGACAAACTCAAGTCACTGTTTTATCAACAATTAAAACCGTGAGGTTACAACAAACATCAACGGGCATGTGCTCAGTCTCTCAGTGATTTTCACAAAAAACATAATTATATACTATTATGCGTCAGAGTGACATCATACTACATAGCAATAGTGAATAACCTATCAAGGGTCGGGATTGGTTAAGGGAAACATCTAGATATACAATCATATAGGAACTAGGATTGTTATTGGCTGTCCGTTATCAGGTGGACAATTTATGCCTATCTCTTACATCATGTTTCATTGGTCTTCTAAGCTGTAAGGTCCTTTGTTATACAGCCTAATGCAATTGTTTGGCACGCTTGTGCCATGTTTGGAAGAATCGGTTGATTTAGCAGCACGTAAGCCAAAACCCAGGTGCAGGGAGATAGGACATGAAGCTACTTCACCACCCAATTAGCTCAACATCTCTCATCACTCATGCCTTCTGCCACGAAATTGTCTTATACTTGGCCTTGCAGGCTATACTCATTGTGGAAATGCTCAGGAGTGAGGGCACTCGCCATTGTGTCTGCAAATTCAAGTTCGACCTTTATTTCCATTCTTGGATCATGTGCCAAGAGACCACGATTTGGTTCATGCTGCAGCTTTTAAATGCTTTAAATGAATTAAAACTTGGCATCCTTTTGTTCTTTCTTGGACCTTAGCATGAAAGGATTCATCCTCTACACACTCGTTCTCTTCAGAGTAGATAGCTGACCTTGATTTCTAGGATCTTGACTTTAGGACAGACATCCTCACCATGCAACTTCGGCAACCTGTTACTCTACTGCGACACAGCTTTTCATTCCCCATTCATGGTTTCTGGCTTAGTTATTTCATTATACCAATGTTCAGTTTCTATACAATGGCTGCTTTACCTGCATTCTATTCACTACTCATAGCTTACCCATATGATGACTTGATCTACCTTGCATTTCAGCGTCTATACATTCAATGAACTTCTGTTTTCTGCAGCACTTTTTTATCGTGTAGTCTTCGTCTTTTCCACTTTGATAGTCCACTTGATTCTTTACTTTACCATTTTTCCTTCAGGATCCAAACACCGTCTTCATTCAGTATCGCGGAACATTGTGCACACTTTCTTATGACGTCATCAGTTCATTTTCTTAAATCTTTCTCATATTCCTTCACAAAGTTCCTCCTGTAGGTTGTCATCAACTTGAGGGTACATTCAATAGGGTTGTCTCAATGGATATCTCCTTCCAAACACTCGCTGAGGTATTGGCACAATAGCTGTTGTCAGGTAAGGCACGGTCTCATGTCTCCAATACAGGGGAGGTAGGGGGCGGGATCTCCTGCAGATGTATACATCTGCTCCTCTACACACGTATGAAGAGACCATGATTTCGTCCATTTCACCTTTCTATTTTTAGCAGTTTTACTTTTAATGAGATGTTACAGATACTGATATTGAAAAATTGACTCTTATTACAGGGATCTCACGATTTTAGATTCATATTTGAGAAAGTATATTGTGTTTTTACAGTGTATTAGTAGTTTATTACTCAATTTTTCTCCTTTTAAGAGCTACCTTAGTTGCTTTAGCGCCTATGGGGACTTTGCTCTATGGGGAAGGCTTGAGGGCCGACAGTGGAAACGTGTTGGGTGAGTCCTTATCTACTAAAGAAGACAACCAGAAGGGAGGGATGACATGGGATTTGCCTTTGAATTGTGTGTTAATTATGTTCATTAATGCCAGATCAGCTGGCATGCACAAGTATGATCTTTATTCTGTTCTGAAAGATACCTTGCCTGACTTTGCATTTATTACAGAGAAATGGTTTTCTGATAGTTCCGACCCTGATTTAAGTCAACCTATGCTGCCTTCCTATTCGGTATCACGTGTCGACAGGGCCACCGCCTCCCCCCCCCATGAGAAAGGGAGGCCTAGCTATTATTTTCCGTGATGAATATCACGTTCTTGCTGTGCCCGTGTTGCATTATTTACTTTCTGAATTGCTGCTGGTTACAATCAATTTTTTACTGGTGTATGGGCCGCATGTTAACAGTTTGGACAATTTTGCAATAAACCTATCTCAATTGGCGGCCAATCTTACTTTGACTTACCCTAACTTGACATTGTTAGGGGATTTTAATTTGCATCTTAATGACCCTCTGGATCGTGATGCTCGGGAAATCGGAGAGATGTCTAATGGATCTTTCATTGGCTCTATGCAACCATCTACCTACTCATAAGAGTGGAAATCTGTTGGACCTTATTTTTTCTGAGCCAGGAATTGTTACTATTTGTATTCCGGTCACTGTGACCTGTTCAGATCACTTTTTGAATCCATTTCTGGTTCATGTCCCTTTTCCTCCCCCGAAGGCTTTGCACTTCATTCAGCTCCATAGAAGGTGGCATAAGGTCCATCCGATGGAGTTGACTGAATACCTTTTGGATGAATGCCATGATCTTACTGAAAAGGGGCTGGATCCTTTGTGCTCCTTTCTTAACTCTTTGGAGCTAGTGGCTGATATAGTAGGACCGAATCTCCCTTTTCTGGAAGACAGAAGCCCTCGGAGGCTTGGTATTCTCCTGAACTTATGTTGCAGAGGCAATTGTGTAGATGCCTGGAACGACAATGGCGGCGATATCATCAGATGATTAGTGCTGGTAAGGCTAACTACTCTGCCTAGAGAATCACTGAAGCAGCATGTGCTTCTCGTGAGCTCTTTAGAGTGGCTAAAGATATTTCTGACTGCCCTGTGGGGAACTCTGTTCCTTCACGAGATGCCCAGGTTAGGTGCAATGAAATCAGCACCTTTTTCTGTGAATAACTCTCTGAGATCCATATTGACATCCAGGAATGGCAACCAGAATGGAATATTGGCCTTAACGGTCTGAACACCGAGCACTGAATTTGCCCCTCTGGTTGGGACTAAGATCTTTAAACTGGATCCTATTTATTTATTTATTTTGCATTTTTTAAAGCGTTCACACAGCCCGCGGGCATCGAGGCGCTGTTTCACAAATTGTTTTTTTTTTGGTTGTGTAATCGTTTTTTTTTGTCTTAGTTGCATATTTATAACGAGCTTAAATACCCAGAGGTTTCTAAGCACGTTCCCGGGGATCGAACCTGTGTTGCTTCGTGTCGTCTTACTTCGAAAGGCGAGCACGTTTCCGCTGAGTCATCCTCCCGGGACATCTATTCAGATCGCTCTTTCTGGTCTTAAATCTGCCTCACCTTGTGATGCGGTTGCCCTTCGAAATTTGAAAACCCTTCTGCAGAGAGTTTTCTAGAGGCTTTGTTTGTCCGGGATGCTTTAAAACAGACAGTGGTTTTGCCACTAATTAAAAAAGCCAACCTGCATCCGCGAGTGGGAGCCAATTACAGGCCCATTTCTCTGCTTCCTGTTATTATGAAGCTGATGGAGGCAGTGATTATGCCTCAAATCTCGAATTTCTTAGAAGATAATGACTGTCTTCATCCATTTCAGTTAGGCTTGAACCCCAAATTGGGGACAGTATCAGTTATGATTTCGCTGCTAGATGATCTGATACTGCTGCAGGACCGCAGAGACACTGGTGTTCTTATTCTCCTTGATCTCTCTGCAGCCTTTGATACAGTAGACCACCATATGTTGCTGGGTAGGTTGGAACAGGTGGGTGTTGCCGGACTGATCTTGGCCTGGTTTAAGTCCTTCCTCGAGGTTCGTTCTCAGACGGTCTCCTTTCAGGGATGTTTCTCTTCCCTCATTCAGTTGCTTTGCATAGTCCCGCAAGGGTCAGCCCTATCCCCTCTTTTATTTAATTTGTATGTGCGGATGTTGGCCAACCTCATTTTTCGTTGTGTTGTGCTCTTTGATTCTTACACAAATGACACACAGTTGATATTCCGACTGGAATCTCCATTGACCGCGCCTCCGAGTCAGCTGCGTAACTGCCTGGAAAGAGAGTGGGTTCCTGGATGGCAGATAATTCGCTCCAACTAAATGGTATCAAAACCGAGGTGCTGGCGGTTGGTCTGAAGCGTAGTGACCGTATTTGGAATACACAATATTGGCCAGAATCCCATGGCCCCTGTCCGGTTCCTTGTGCTTCTGTTAAAAGCTTGGGCGTGAAACCTTTACCTGATGGGTCGTGTGACGCCCAAATCTCTGCTATATGTTGGGCGGACTTTGGAAAACTGAAAGCCCTACAAACAATTCTTCCTTTGCTGCCTCTGGAAAATCTCACTACATTAGTAACCTCTTCGATAATGGGGTCTGTAGATTACTTTAATGGTATCTACTTAGGACAACCAAAGCATCAGATTCAGAGACTTCAAGTTCTCCAGAATGTGGTGGCCTGACTTGCTCTTCAAGCTCCACAGCTCACCCCTTCTACTGCTCTGCTTCTCCAGCTCCTCTGGTTGCCGGTGGGAGTGAGGATTTAGTTCAATATTTTGTTTATAGTGCATCGAGCTCTCCACAATGTTGGGCCTCATTATCTGAGGAAAAAGCTGGTAAGGTATTACCCCGCGAGAAGTCTACGGTAGGAAACTTTAATCTTGCTGAAAATTCCTAAGTTTTGCTGCAAGTGCTTGGTTGACCCATCCTTTTCGATACTGGGCGCCACCTTATGGAATGCCTTGCCATTCCATTTGAGAGCTCAGACCGTATACCTTCCCTTTAGAAGACCCATCTTGTTGGTCCACTTACTGCTGCTTAGGTGTGTGACGTTCTCGTTCTGTAAAACTGCTTTCTCCATAGTGCCTTGATGCTTTTGTGCCATAGTTTGCGCTTTATAAATCCTAAATAAATAAGTAAATAAATAAACATAGTGCTATTTGATTCAATTATGTCGGGTGCCATTACCCTCTTCGGCCTCTAGTGAATTGGTTGCTCTGTCTCACATATGCTTTCTTCATCTCATTTATTGTCCATATTTGGCATTCGCAAATGTTTGCTCATTACGTAATATAAGAGAAATATGTCCTGCGTACATTGCCTATCCTTGTTGACTCCCTTTGTACCCTGCATTTGCTTCTTGCTGCTGAATCCTTGATCTCTGGCCAACAGCTATTCTTTGTTGGTGTTCAAAATCCCTTCTACAGCATCTATCAGCTAAGAAGCCCTTGTCTCTCGCCTATCCTTTTGCTTACTAGTATTCAAAGCCGACGTCCATCTTTTCAACATGATCGCTTTACCAATGTTATGTTTTCTACTGCAGCAAGCCTCTATGTGATTCATCTACCTTTTGTTTCTGCATATCTACATGTGCTACTCATCTGGTTACTTATCTTCTATGTATATACGGTTTCTTCTTTCTCGTATGTTTGTTTACTTTGCTTCTTCTGTTACCTCCTCATTCTTTAATTATTCTTATATCATTTCGGTGCATCATTGTGTCTTCTCCTTATGACATCACGTTGCACCTGTCAGATTTTCTTTTCAGCTCTTTAATATTCAACAGTGTCTGTAACACTCTGGCTACGACATCAATTTGAGGGTACATTCGGTATGGTTGTCTGAGTGCATAACATCTCTCATACGTTCGATACAGTATTGGAATTATTCCTGGTGTCATGTACAGTGCCTTCTTATTCTTCAGCCAATTTAATGAGGTGAGGGGGCGGGTTCCATCAATGACGAATACGTCTGCTTCTCTACACTTTCACTTTTAATGGTAGGTTCTCTGTCTTTGTGCTTTTCTCCTTAGCACATTCCATGAACAGTTATCAGGGTGTTCTCAATGTGTGAATCCCATAAGCCCATTTGTTCCTTTAGTTGACAGGTTCTTTGTCCATTAGTAAATCCCCAGCATTTCTCTTTGCCACGAGGGGAAACACATTTGTTGTCTCTGGCCTAATATTAGAATCCCTCATTCCTTCAGGGGAGAGGTTCTCTTTCGCTCTTTGAATCCGTAGAACCATCCATCCGTCATGGATGGCACTAAATCTAACATTTCTATTGTAATGTTTTGTCCCTGCAACAAGTGACAATTTTCTATCCATAGACAAAATGTTAGAGTTCATTAGTATTTTGGTGACAGTCCATGGGGCTTGGGGAATCTCATTAGCAAATTCCCTTAGCTCATACTTTCTACAGGTAAAAAGTACATCTCAAAAACTCATCCCTCCGAAGGGAAAGCAGGTCATCACTGAATCCATCTTTCCTACAGGTGATATATCCTTAATTCCTTCCTGCAGGCTGAAACCATGTCTCACTGTACACAGCTAACTGATGGTCACTACGGAGCAACTTTGTAAAGAAACCATGCCAAGCATCTATATCTGCGAGATCCTAAATGGCCCACCCACCCAACATTTCAATTTGGGTTTCAACCTTCCCTCTGTAGGACATGTTTGTGCATCATGTTAAAGTATGGAGTACAAAGGGAGCGAGGTATTTAGGAGCTATAGAG
The DNA here is from genome assembly GCF_040938575.1 of Ambystoma mexicanum. Lineage (NCBI taxonomy): Eukaryota > Metazoa > Chordata > Amphibia > Caudata > Ambystomatidae > Ambystoma > Ambystoma mexicanum. The sequence goes on along the minus strand of NC_090931.1, from coordinate 1,360,169,641 downwards.
AAGTAGTTGAAGTAAAAGTGGAAAACTAAAAGAGGCAATGGCATAAGCATTGGAAATGTAGGTCAAACCTACCTGCTAATATACGCATTGAATTGTGTATAAAACATACGCAAAAGCGTACACATGTACTACATATAATTAATAGAAATGGTTTTCAGTGCAATTTATTTAGAAAATACATTTCTCATATATGTTGTAAGCAGAAACAGTTTAAAACTTTCAAATGGAACACAATTATTGGTAAACCACTGTCCCATTTTGTTTATATTTTAACAATAACACAGCACAGTTGAAATAGATGACGTGGTGTGAAACACTTCGAAAGAACAAAATGCACATCAGGCAAACAAAATGCCACTCAAAAATAATTCAGTTACAAATTCACTTATAGTGGTTCCAAATGCACACTGTGTACAGTTTCTTCATCAGTGCTTGTGCTGAGCCAGGGCGCTTAAACATGTGCTTCTCGACATTTGATTTACATAATAAAAACAGGAACATTTTCAGCAGTCCATTTCTGGGAAAACCATTTTGGCATTTCATTTCTTAACAATAATGCATTGGATTTAAACAAGACAAAGAAACACACCAACTGCTTTTATTCAGCACAGAATTGATACAAATAAAGTAGCATTCACACACAATTAACTTTCTAGTGTCATTACAAGAATAACTGTCTGGCAAAACATTTCATTTAAATACTTGAAATGTGCATTAAATCAGAGGTACTTTGCTGTATCGGCAACTCACCTGGGGATGCTTAATTAGCCATTTCCAGTACTTTATCCAATCCTGCCAACTCAAATCTTTCAATGCTGTAAAAGGGAATGCAAAATACTCACATTCATATGCATAAGCATCTCAATCATCCGTGGTCCTCATTTTCTATAAATGATCAATTTGACATAGGGGAGCGGTTCATTTCATTGCACTGCGCGGTGTAAATGTAAAGGGAAAAGGCAGTGTACACGCATGTACGTAGCCTGTTGGCCTTTGCATTTGCAGGGTGTAGTGCAAAGTGAGCAAACACTGCCTGCTGTTTACTTTGTGAACACTGCTCACAAATGAAATGAAACCCTCCCTGACATTTACGCCTATCAGGGAGGGTTCATTTTCAACTGTACACGGTCATGGCAGGGAGCGTGTACAATGGATCCCTATGGGGGCTGCCTACTTTATGCTGGTGCATAAAGCAGGCAGACCCCATGGGGATCTCCGGCATGATAATCCATGCGGGTGCAAATGCCGGAGAATTTGTGTGATGGAGAGGAAGGAGGTGGCGGAAACAGAAGTTGCATTCCCCCAACTCTTCTCCATCAATGAAATGCTTGGAAATTAGCCTGGCATCAATGAAAGGTGCATGAAGAGTTACTCAAGGCTTTCAATCCTTCCATTTACGTTACGGCTCAATTGAACATGACCTCCTGTGTGTTGATCAAAAGTGTCAATTGGAACACACATTTGTACTCTCCTAACATATCCTGACATTCTATGAGCAATAGTACAAATGAAAATTGTGCAAAATGCTGCTATCTTTTCACTAACAAGTGTCTCTATGCCATACATTTCAACCACTACTATTAATTCCGCCCTCCACACCCACAGGGCATGCACAAAGCTATGCATAGGACATGCGCAAGCATGCAGTACCTGCAAGAGCAGAATGTATGTATTTTATATTGCAAATTGTCCACATTGTACACACATCTTGTAACTACCCTGGTCGCAATCTATCTTCGATACTTATCATTCACCGCCTTTTTAGATGGCATTTATCATCTCATCACTTCTCAGCTCCTTGCTATACAGTGGTGTGGAAGATGCAACACCTCCATGCACTGGTTCTAGTCAGAAGAGCACTGTGTGGGGCATGACAACGGGATGATCTCAAGCACATGCATGTTCAGGTCCCTGTCCTTTCTATAGCATTGGTGGATGCAGGTTTGTAAGACATGATAGATTGGGGACTATGGTTTAAACCTAGCGTGAACCTCTTTGACTGGGTGCCAAGCCTCATCAATGTGGGGCGTCTTACGTAAACTGTGTTCCAGGATTCAATCTGTCCCACCACTCCTACTTAAATGGTTCACAGGCACACCTGTCTTATTGATTTATAATGGATTGATATGTTTTTGCTTTCAACTAAGACCCTCATTTTACTTATGTACTGTCTATTTTTTTTTATTTAGCCCTGGACATTGTTAACATTTTAATATTAGAAAATGTCTTTTTGTCATGTTTCTTTGAGCTACCGTACAGACAATCTGTGTGAATCCTGTCCAGTCATCACCATGTCCCAGCCCAAAGTTAAGTCCCATATGGCCAGGGGAAGGCAGCCGATACCTGACCCTAACCCTGGGGGTGGATTTAGGGCAAAGGATCGCATGGGAGGAGAAGACCATCTAGGGGAAGGGATGACTCCACTTGGAGGGATGCAGTATTCATCTTCCTCTGAAGATTAAATCATTCCCAGATATTTAGTGGCATACTATCAATGTACCAGTCCATCTAATATCAGTGTGAAAGAACCTGTCATAAAATGTTAACCAAGACAAAGTGGATACTTCAGAAAACCCCAGAATTCAAGATCAAAACCTAGAATTGTCATTGTTCTGATTTAATAGGAAGTCATCCCTCTAATGTGAAATTTCAGACACTTTCTGCAAGCTCAGGCTCACCTTACTTTAGTAACTCTCAGCATAAAGAACAATCTGATGTAAGAAAGAACATGGAGCAACTTAATTTACACCTTTTTTATGGACTTCAATTCCCACAATGCTAAAAGTACTGGGACAAAGAAGAGAAGATTAGAGGCAATCAGGAATCAGAATGATGAATACTCAAAGGTGCAGTTTCGTTGTTGCCAATTGAAACACCTCAGCAGAATATTTAAAACCCGAGATGAAACCCAGCTGGAGGATGATGGTGATGGTGAAGGTGAAGCAGAGGAAGAAGGTCATGGAGCAATGGATGGTAGTGCAGAAAGCAAAGCAGGGAAGGCTAGCACCATCCAAGTTGCAGAGGTAGCCAAGGAGAGAAGCCTGCTTGCAGGAGCTAGCCCTGATGAGGGAAATAAGGAAGACTGAAGGGTGCATGCAGCAGAAGAAAGCATACTAAAAGGAAGTCCAGGTGAGAAGACAGGCTTCTTGAAGAGCATTCGGCAGACGGACATCATACATAATGGAAAATCAACAAGGCTGTCATCACTCCCAGAGACCGCTGCATCACTTCCCAGAGACTCGCAGAGGCGAGGAACAAAGCCGAACGGAAGCAGAATCAACACTGCAAAGCTAACGAGCCAGCAGCAGCCACTACAGAGAACCAGTGAGTTGACAGAGAGGTAATGCTAATGCCAGGGCATTTCGTGCTCAAAGACTATGACTGAAACAGACTTTTAAGTACCAAACTATCGATAAAACAAAGCAGGACTTATTTGATGAATATCAAACAGTTAAAGAAGATAACACCATGTGGCAAAGAGGACATTTCCCTCGTAAGGGAACGCAAGAGAGGGAAGTTTGTGAACAACATTACCTACAGCCAAGAGGCTGTCAAAAGACTTTGGATAAACATTTGTATGGTATGACTCAGAAAGAAGTCTCAAACCAATACTACTTACAGCCTAGAGGCTATGATATGTATTAAGACAATCACTGGGAAAATTCACAACCAGGATTACCATCAGCCAACAGGTAGTGAAAGCCCCTTAAGAAAGCAACTGAATTATAAGACCCATTTTGAGAGATATACTTTTGGAAAAAAAAGTTTATAATACACTATGTCAACAGCCAAGTAATTGTGAAATTAGAATAAGGTGGCACATGAACAACTCTTCCTTTTTGGTATTTAAAATGGAGTAATATTATAGCCCAAACTGCTGTCGATCCAAAGACTGTTGAGAAGTCATTGAGAAATCATTTAAGACTAATTCTTGCACATATTGTTCCCATTTTAGGGAACATTGGAACACAATGTGTCAAGAGCCAAAAGAGCATAAGAAGAGACCATTGTTGGTTAAACCTCCTTCCAAGAGAGATTGGTGTGGAGAATATTGGTACTAAATTTACCATCCATTTTGAAGTTAGTTGAAGTCGATGTATTCCTGGTAGGTTAGTATACCAGGAAAGGGCTTTCTAGTAAGCCCTTGCAAGAAAGAGTGGAACAGGAGAGAAGATGATGGTTTATTATAGTTGTGGCAGGAAATGTTGAATGAAGAGGATGTATGTACTTTATAATTTATTAACATGCAGTAGAATTAACAAGACAAGTTGCATTTTGCTATCTTGTCAAATGTGTTTTATTATATGAAATATTGAGAAAGTAGTATTATGCTAACCTGACAAGAAGTTGGTTTCTTTTGAAGAAAGTGTCAGATGATAACAGAACAATTGAATTTGGTTTAGGAACCTGGGTTTTGGGGGAGAAAGAATGGTCCCTTGCAAGAGAGATATTGTGGAAGATGTTAAGTTGTTTGGGCTGTCAACCATCCATGGTTAAACAAGAATTTGTTGTTTCTAAAAGAAAGACTTTGTGGTTGAAAAAGACTTTTCTAATTCTTTGAACAGAACTTTGTTGAAACAAAACATTAATCGGAGTATTCCTAAATTGCTCCTGGGGAAGGGAATACATCCCTGGTCACAAGGAATACTTCCAAGAACATGTGAATTTGAATTACACAATTGTTTATGTTGAACCAACAGTCAGCCATATTTTCCATGTATAATTTGATTGTGTATATTAGTGTGAGGGCCAGAGGTATTTTGGACACTGGGTAATTTTTCTTTAGTTTTTGTTTTCTAGGTAGGTTTGCTGTTAGATTTGGGAAAGTTAGGTGTTTATCAATACCCTTTTTAATTTTAATAAATGGCAAACTTTGAAGAAAATGTACCTTTGTGCTTGTCTTGCATTTCCGACCCCTCACACACTCACAGGTGAATTTCTGATTCTGCCCTTGGTATACTGCAAAAGAGAAAAAGGGTCTTTTATCAGGGAAAATTTATCCTTTTGCATCGTTGATATTTCAAATATCATTGGCAAGCAAAGTATTCATTAGTATGGTTCCTCTTCTTGTATTATTGTTAATAATAACGGTACCATTTTTACAGTGCTTTATGTTACAGGACACTTTCCACCCCCTGCCTTCCGGCAACACATTTAGCAGTTCAAGTGAATTATTACTTAATTACAACATGGATAAGGAGCAGGACATAGTTTAATCTCTTGATATCCCTGCATCACCCACCTGCCATTCACGCGCCATGCATGAACCCCACAATTCAATTATCTTTCCTCTTCACCTCTACTCTGGCTGCTCCTACAGCAAAGTGGCACATTCACACATGCCTTTTTTCAAAGTATCTAGAATCAACTTTAGTCATTTCCCTTTACTGGCCTTTACGGCAGTGAATGATTGTGTCCTGGTATCACATACGTTTTCCTCCACTCTACAACTGGTGCTATAAAACCTGTTACTTAATTTTGGCGTGCCATGAAGGCATGTCTTACCCTTCCTCTAATGACATTGCTGGGTGGTAATGTTTGGTAATAATTTCCAAAGAACTCCCAAATGGACATTTATAAGATTCTGTCAGCCAGTATACATGCAGGTAGCTTTGGTCACACAAACAGTCACTAGACATGGTTAAACACATATATACTCCAGAGGTTTCTTTATGAGATTGTGCTCCAACAATATTTATTTCAATGCACTTAAAATACACCATTAATATTTGATAATCACTATTTCTATATTCCTATAATACAATAGCAAATGTTGATAATCATGATAATTATTGCCAGTCTTGCACAGGGTGGCTGTTGCTTTGAAGGATAAGCTGATCATTACCCTACCCAGCAAAGTCGAAGGTGAGGAATCATGGGAGTTGTAGTACAGAACTAAAGGAATGTTTCATGATGAACACCACTAAACTACTTTATCTATGACGACTATGCTGTAGGTGCAATTTACGTACATTAGTAGCAGATAATGCATCCCTTATCGAGGGTCCACGGCTTCCATTTTGATATTCCCCAGCTATCCACTGCTCAGTATCAGTAAAATAAAAAATAATGAATGCAGCATGTGTGCACTGATCATGCAAAAGTGATGTACAATCCATTCTGACTCACCTATTTCTAAAACATATTCTAAACATAGCAAATGTCCTATAATGCACCTGTTAGGGAAGTTGTTCGAAAGCCAGAGGGCTTAGTAAAACCATTAAACTGAGACAGTACATGACTTCGCTCTTAGTTTAAGGTTGTACCACCTGAGTCCGGTAGCATAGACAGAGCAGCTGGGCTTATTTTAGGAGGGAGAGAGGGCTGTAGGAAAGTACATCAAACTTGTAGTACACCAAGGATACAATAGAAACACTAACAACCAGGAGTATTATACAAAATAAAGGTTTATTATGAATACACATATAGGCCAGGCTGGGTCTTGGGATACTAGTCAGTCATAAACACTTTTATAAAAACACACACCAGTATGCATGAAGACACACAAGCCAAAACACATAACCTTATTTGGAACACCTAACAGGATTTCTACGGAAGTCACACCAATAATTACTTTTAGATTACATACTGTAATTCAGGCGTAGTAGACCCTAACAGTTGTACTGTGACACTCAACAAGAAATCACATAGTCATACCAACCGGACATATACTTTGCAGAATAGTGACACACTTATTCTAGGAACAGTAAAAACCTATAACTTCTTTTGGGATAACACAGTTATACTCAAGGTAAGTAAACCCTTTTTGTTGCTATGCAGTGCACAGACTAAGGAGAGCAATCACTCTGTAACTTATTTTTGGAAGGCACACAGCTAAAACAAGTTAAGTGAAAATTCTATACTTTTGTAAGGAGCTACTAGCAACCTAAAATGTAAGCATAACCTAAGCAGTATTAGTCTGGACCGGCTAACAGCAAGTCGGGGAAAGCAAGACCCAATTGTGGACACTCATACAATTATACTAACAGGAACACTAAAGTGGACCCAGCAGTATTATTTTGGAAAGCGGGAAACCCAATTCACAGGTGAGTAATTTAACCTTCAGTCTACAGTCAGAATGGTGAGACAGTTTCCAAGGAAATCAAGACTTAGAGATGACTTATTTAAGAAGGCACACAGCGTATTCAATGTAAGTAAATCCTATATATACTTTTCAGCATTGCAGAACATAGCTAAGGTAAGTAATAACTTGTTGTAACTGTTCACTCTGTGAGTTTAAAGTTACAACTAACTTTGTTACAAGTAAGTACACTTTTCAACACTTGTTTTAATTTAAAAGGCAGACATCTTACATTATCCAGCCCTTCCCAATTCTAGTACCTGAATTCTCTCATAGGCAGGATAGGGACCCTAGTGGTGTAGGGGCCAGAAGTAGGCTGGGTCAGGTAAGGCTCGGTTGTGAGTAAAGTCAGAGTTCCAAAGGAAGACTGGGAAAACAAGTAAGTAGTTCACTTCCAAAGTTAGTTGACGGACTAGGGGCTTCACAGAAGATACCCTAAGAGGATTCCAGCAGTGGGCCTGGGTGAACTGGATCGGTATCCTCCTCAGCGCAGCAGCACCCCAAGGATACACAAGAATCACCCAGCCTTAACTTTAATAAATACCCAAGCCAGCACAGTACCTTATCAGTGACGGAGAGTTCCAGCAAGAACACTTCAGGAGCTGCAGCCAAAAACCCAGTTGTTGAATTCCTTTACCAAGGAGATTGAAGACTCTGAAAGGACCTTTGCAGCAGGAAACCCCAAGGAAGGCTTTAAAAAGAAGTTGGGGGAAAAGTTATCTGCTGTCTGTGGCTGACTTGATAGCTTCCCTTCTTTGGCACCATCTTTCGGGCTATAAGGGTGTGTGTAACTGCACTGTCCAGGAGTACTGTTTCCCTCTTGTTGCCAGCCTGCTCCTCTGGGGCTCACAGGAAATCCACTAGCATTGCATTGCCTGGCAACACCAGGCAATGATCTTGGCTGTGCCCCTGCACCTCATTCCCAATCTGTCCTCGGCTACAACATCCACCTGGAGGCGAAGCCGGGGCGAAGTTGTGGAAAAGTTGTCTGCTGTCTGCGGCTGACTTGACAACTTTCTTTCTTTGGCACCATCTGCCTGATCTGTGAGGGCACGTTCAACTGCAGTTTTCATCTTGTTGCTGGCCCGCTCCTCAGGAGCTCGCAGGAAATCCACCATTATTGTGTTGCCAGGCAACGATCTTGGCCACGTCTGCCTGCCTCATTCCCAATCCAACCTAGGCTGCAAAATCCACCTGGAGGCCATGCCAGGGAAAAGTTGTCTGCTGTCTGCGGATGTCCACTGCGATAGCAGCTCTGTAGCAATGCCATCTTGCTACCTCAGTGCTTCCTTAATACATCCAGGAAGTCATCTCCTGGTATTAGGTTTGATTTTTATCAAAGTACTGGTCTTATTGTACATGACTCTAACCACACCCATCCTATCGTCCCCAGAAAGTTCCCACTCTGATGTCAGACTCATAAGTAACCCTACTATAACCAATCTCATGTATCCCTTTGCTTCTATTAATACTGCTACCATTGACCTTGGACTTTGGAATGCCAGGTCCTTATGCAATAAATCCATCGCAATTCTGGACATTTTTCTGAGATTCAATTTACATTTCCTATGTATTACTGAAACATGGATTTTGCCTCATAACACAGCCACTCCTGCTTCTTTGACTACACCCTTGACTTCTTTTGACCATGTCCCCCGCGCCTACTCTATAGTTCTTGCTTCTCTTGTATTCCTTCTACAGTCATTATTAATTTTTACTCTTCATTTGAATGCATCTACAAAATTTTCATCACACCTTTCCTGATTTCATTCATTATTGTCTATCGTTCCCCTGGTCCAGCTGGCTCTTTTTGTGATGATATTGACCATCTTTTATTTCACCGTTTTCCTAGTCCCACTCCTATTTTATTACTTGGCAACTTTCATCTCCATCTATCTTCTGCACACTCTACTATTTCCTTTCTCTCTGTTCTTCATTCTCATTTTCTCTTACCTCTCGCAACTCCTGCATCTCACATATCAGGTTCTTCTCTTGATTTATTCTTTATTTCAACTTTCACTGCTCCTTCAGTATCTGCCTTACCTATCTATCTCTCAGATCACCTCTTAGTTCCAGTGTCACTATCCCTTCTGACTCCACAAAATTCATTGACTTCCTCCTCTCCAGTAACTTTTTTTGTAGTGATTCATGAAATTTCGATCCTATGATTTGTAATACTATCTGTATTTGTGCCATTCTTTCTATGCCACTTTTCTCCGCCCTCAATGCTGATGAGGTGGCTTCTGTCATTTCCTCATCTCTTTTATCTGCTCTCGATCAGCTCTATCTCTGACTGCTTTTCACCCACCCGGAAGCCCTCTCAACCTTGGCTGTCTCTTTACCTTTGTTCCATGTGTCGTTTTCTTTGTTGGCTTGAAAGGTGCTGGCTTAAATCTAAATTAGCACCTGACCACTCTTCCTACTTCTCTTATCACGCTCTCTATTATAATTGCTTACTCTCTGCTAAACGTGCTTATTTTTCTGATTTGCTACACACTCAATCTGCCCACCAAAGGTGTCTTTTTCAGGCACTTGCACAACTTCTTCCTCCTCCCACACCGGATTATTCTCTTAACTCAACATTGTCTGCCTCTGACTTTGCTCATTGTTTCTCTTCAAAGGGTCTATCCCTCCATCATGATATTGAAGCTTTGCTTCCATCCCACACACCATCTCCCTCTGTTCCTATTCCTCAAACTTTTATTTCGTACTTTGCCTCTGTTTCTAAAACTGATGTTCTTCTTCTACTATCTAAAGCTCACCCTACTGCTTCTCCTACCGATCCACTTCCTTCTGCACTCATTCCTAAGGTCTAGCCTCTTCTTATAACTTATCTTGACTCTTTCTTTAACATCGGTTTCAATACATCCACTTTTCCTGCCTTATTTAAACATGCACCGATCATTCCCATCTTTAAAAAATCTACAGCTAACCCATTGATTACCTTTACTTTCCATCCTATTTCTCTTCTATCCTATCTTGCTAAACTCTTAGATTGTCTTGTCTTCACTCAAATTTCTGTTTTTGTCACTGATTACTTCCTCGATTTCAATCTGGCTTTCATCCTCTTCAGTCTACTGAAACTGCCTTGATCTCATTTCTAAACTCTCTTCTTTCAGCTTGCTACTCCAAGCACTCTTCTTTTCTTATCCTCTTAGATCGATCCGCTGCTTTCAACACAGTGGATCTGGCTTTACTCCTGACATCACTTTCATCCTTTGGTATTCATAGTTCTGTTCTGCCCTGGTTCATGTCTTACCTTTCTAACCGAACTTTCTCAGTCTCTTGGATGGGCAAGTCCTCTTTATGCTTTTCGCTTGACCACTGGTGCCTCAAAGATCAGTTCTAGGCTCCTTCCTCTTTCAATTATACACTTCACATCTTGCTGCTATTATCTCTTAGTTCGGTCTGTCAAACCATTTCTACGCAGAAAACACTCAACTATTTCTTTCTGCTACTTTTCCCCTGATATTTACCGCACTCTTTCAGCTTGTCTTGTGGCTATTAAGTCTTGGATGTCTTCTCATTTTCTCACTCTTAACGCTGGGAAAACAGAGGTTCTGATCTCTTTTGCTAACACCATTCCCCCATCATCCCCCGCCTCCATTTCTATCTTTTCCACCTTCTAAGCTTTCAATTTCAACTACAGTTCACAACTTTGGTCTGTACTTTGACTCATATCTTTCTTTCTCTCACCACATCTCTCTTACTTTGCGTTTTTGGCATTTCCACCTTTACAACATCCGTAAAGCGTGCCCATTTCTCACTTTTCAATTGTTCAAACTTCTAATCTCCCCTCAAATTTTCTCTCAACTATTCTACTGTTCTTCCACCCAGTTTGGTCTTCCCAGATCTCGCCTGGCCCTCAAAACTCTGTCCTTAATTCTTCAATTTGTCTATTATGTCTTCTTCCCTACCTCACCTCTATGTCCTCATCTCTTGCAACACTTCATTGGCTACCGTTTCACTCACAAATTAAGTTTAACTTTCTTTGTCCTGTTTTTAAATATCTTTATGGTCTTGCTCCCAACTATGTTACTGAACTCTTATCGTTCTATACTCCATCTTGCTCTCTGCGGTCTTCTGCACATTTTAGACTTTTGGTTCCTCATCCACCCTGCACTCAGTCTCGTTTCCAATCTTTTGCACTTCTTGCTCTTCTCAAATGGAATGCTCTTCCACACTCTCTTTGCTCTTCTACTGTCTATTCTGCCTTCCGTGGTTCTATCAAAATACACTTCTACATTGTTGAGTGATTGTAATCTGGCCTCAATTGTCTACCCAATGTTATTGTAATCCATTAAAATTTTTATTGTACACCATTTTGGCTTACGGTGCTCTCTGAAAGACCAATAAAATACAAAAATACAAATAAGCAAGATGTTCTTCACATGACCTACTCAGCACAGAAAAAGAGGATGCCAAAGGAGGGACTTTAGAATCTGCAGCAAAAACCCAGGCATTGCAATCCTTGTCAGGAGGACAGAAGATAGTACCCTGAATGGGCTTTTTCAGCGGGGATCGACACAGAATGCTTCAGGACAAGGGTTTCTTCATGGCTGGATGTGGATTTGGCACCTTTTCAGGACCACAGAAGAAGACAGAATATCGATGGTCGAATTCTCAACGTTTGCATGGTCCAGCATTCTGGTGAGGGGACTTTTTGGAATCATGCCTATGGAGAGCCAGAAGGATGCCCATGCAGTTTCAGCTATAGCAGGAATTCGGAAGACTGTGCACTGCCATATGACTCGGAGTTCCAGGGCATTGGGGTATTGCAGACTTGCAAGGTCGCAGCACAACGTGGAATGGCTCAAAATGCATGTCTTCTTGCAGCCAGAGTGTCTCACCAGGCTCTGCGTCATAAATTATGAATTGCTGTGTTTCCTGGCCCCACCTCTATGCATTTTAATACACACCATCCTAGAGCTAAGTCCCACTAGTGCGTGTGCATCTTGCGGTATAAGCCCAAGCAGCTGCACCAGGTGTTACCTGGACACTCGCTACTAATGTGTCCCAAATTTCGAAGGCCGGGGACAGCAGACAGAAACATTAATTCTGTTATTAATTCGGTTATCTTGTCATCATTGGCAGTGTAAGGATATTTGGCGTGTTACAGTACAGAGTACAGCACTACTGCACAGGTAGCAATTTTTTTTTTGCAGCACCACCACAAGGGTGCGGTGCATTGCTATATGTGTTACCAGATTAACAAGAAAAGACAGGCTATTCAGTCAAAAACGATTTTAACATATAAGATGCAAATCTATTTTTACAGTTAAAAGCACATGTGCACACCCAAAAATGCACACTATTTTTCACCTAAAATGCCTATGGTGCAAGAGACACATTTGAAAATTAACAGCTAACCTATTAACCATTAACCTGACTAATAAAACCTTATTTAACATAACCCACTAAGTGTTCTCCACTGCAGAATTAGGCATACTCTGAAAGCCATTTAAATGTGTGTGCAGATTTTTTTTTCTTCGCTTCTCTGCCTGCTTCTCCGTGTTTTTGTGCACAGTAACTGCAGGAAGAAGGAAGTCAGATTTGCAACAATTGCAAATGTATAAGCGAAGCTATTGTTGAGAGTAGGAGGACGAGAGATGATGGATTTCATTGGGACACGTCATACAGAGGGCTGAGATGAAAGTTTTAGTGGGCAGTATCGGGGAAAAAGACAGGCAGACATTTTTCTGCACTACTGGGGAGAAGACCTGGCTGTGGGACTCCTGACTGAATGCAGATTCCTGCGTCCTGCTACAATCAAGATTTGGCAGAGCTGGGAGAAGGAACTCTCTTTCCTGACTGAGGGATTCCTATCTGCAAAAGTTGAGAATTCCAGATAATGACCTCGGTTTGAGAACGAAAACCATTCGTTTTCACTGGAGTTAATCTTCAAGGGAGTCACGTGCAGAAAGAGAACAGCCAAAGAAAAACTCTGAACAGATAAGGTAATTACATAACTGTGGGAGCCGTGTGTGTGCACGAAAATATGCAGTCAGTGTAGAAAAAATGAAAGTCCCGTGCGTGTCTTAATCAAGTGCTAATGTTGCAATTTGAGTTCTGTTCTCCGCCACTCTATTTGCAGTGTGTCATAGACAATGCTTTGACTGTACCATTTTATTGCTGTAAAGAATGAGATCGTGTTAAATACAACTTTTATAATACAGAAGAATATTTGAAAACAGACGGGTGGTGTACTTACTGTTTATCATTACAATGCTGATGATGTGGGGAGATTTTTAAACAGTGCAATGGTCATTTTAAGACAGATGTGTGCATGTCAGAATAGTATGAATAATTGTGAGTGACTGTAGCATAGCTTGTTGGAGGTACATGAGCCAACGGGAAGAGAGACTCTCTGAACATAGCTCCCTACCGTATATAAGGTAGTGGAAATTACCACAAGACTACCACATATAGCTCTCTGTCGTAAATAAGTCAGTGAGTTCGCCCATGGTGGCACACCAACACTATCACTGAAGAATGTGGTTCCTAAAATGTAGGTCTGAGGTCTCTCTAGTGATCACACGAAAAATCTAAGCAAAGATAAGGGATTCTGGGCATTGGGGCCACAAATAAAACAAGGGAATTATGCTCACCAAAATACCACCAACCACGCCTACCAACCACGCATACCGAATATGCATGCCTGGGTGCTGAAATAATGCATGTTCATTGTATTATTGTTGTACATGGCCCAATATGAATACAAGGAGTGATTGTTGCTAAGTTATATTTCGGCGGTAAGAAAATACCGTCAGGCCCCAAATATCCACAAAAATACCCTACAGCAGCGATGGGTGTTTTGTTCTCTCAGCTTGCAAATGGAGGTTGATGTCAAAATGGCATTTTGGAGGTTTGCACTAATGCTCAAACAAGGAATGCACTTGTTGTGTATTGTTGTTATTTTATCTTGATGTGATTTAAATCCTCAGAGAAAGGTATTTTAGCTTCCACGTGACTCTGCAGCATGTGACCATCCGTACATTGTGCATTTTCTTTCTGCAGATTGCCTTTCCAGTACTTTTTATATACATTTAGGCCCATCTATTAGTGGTATACCTGAGATTTTTCTGTTTAATGTGCACGCTTGTACTGCCTTTTTTGGTTTGGATGTCTTTCATACACCATGACAACATACACATTTAGCAATACACTTCCATCAGCTTCTTAACAACACACAAAGGAGATTGTCGGCTGGAAGGTTTTGATTGAATAATACTAACCTCTACCATTGCTCTGGACAACCCTTCAGACAATCTTTTTTATTTTTCAGCCTGCCTTGGATGGGGCCTAGCCTATTGTGCAATTGCAATTTTTATGTGCAATTGACTACACTACATGGTTGAAATATGCCGTACTTCCTCTAAACTGATTGGTTGCTAAACAAATAAAAGAGAAGATATATCTTACTATTAAGATATTACTTACACTATCCAAGTATGTGTTTGGTGGAGAAATACAAACTGAACTGATGCAGTACCTGCGTGGTGATATTGCAGCAGATAGCCACAACTCAACCTATGCATGTTACCTTTTCTATGCAGACTCTTTTTCAAGCTGATAGCTTCACAGACATAAACATCCAGGAAAAAGAGCAATGGTTTACCAAAGGGGACTGAACAGAGGACATGTCTATGAATTCTGACTAGTGAGTCTGCTCTTTGTGACAAAACAATCTCCTGATCATCATCCCCAGAACCTGGTACTGGAAGGTTTCATAAGAACATATCCCAAGAGGAGGTTTCCTGGATCATTTTTAAGGAACACAAAAAGGACCATATGTCACAGACTCCCGCTTCCTTTAGTGCATATCAGTATATGCAACAAAATATCAAAGAGAACAAAAATATGGAGAAACTATAATCAGTATACAGAAGTACCTTCCCCACCTAGAGTACATAGCGAAGACCTGCGTCTCTTTCCTGTTTTATAACTATGGTGTCAAGGAGAAATGTAACTCTTCACATTGTAACAACCTGAAAGCGGATTGTAAGGGGTGATCTTCAGAGAACATTAGACGAACAATGAACATGAAGAGTGGATGGAAAAAGCAAAACATTGAAAGTCCAGAGAATAAATGAAAATGGAGAGAAAGATGTGATGGGGCGGCCCGCCACAAATACCCATGCTGACTCCTGAGTAAAAATTTGAAAGGTGTTTATTGAAAATAGTTTGTCAGGATGGCCGTGTTTCTCTTCTCTTGGGATGTTAAGGGACTGGAGAATATTGGTGCTAAGCCTGTCCCTTTCCTCGCTCGACTTCCCTGGGATTGGGACCCCACCTCAGACGTCCCTACAGGGTTGTTAGTACTCTACTGATCAGTAACCCCTAATTATCTCTTCTCACTACAACTAAAGATGTTCTCCATAAGTCATTGGCTATCTAACTTCCTAGGTAACTTCTCACTCTCCCTCTTCTATCATTGGTTAGTTGCTAGGGACTGGTGCCTTCTTTCACCCAGCCTCACGTGCAATCTTTCTACAACCTCTCACTCCTGACCCTTTGCTATACAGATCACTTCCAACCCTTATCCTCACACCATGTCACTGTCCCCTCCAATCTCTCACTCTGCCTTTCCACCTCCACCCTTTGATCTTACTTCCTTTCCCGCTACTGTTCTTATTAACGCTTTTGCTTCCAACCCTGCTTCTACTTCTCTTATTCCTTTTCCCTCCGTCATCTCACTCTACTTTTTTTGCCTCATACTATTCTTCTGATCCCAACTCCTCTTCAATTCGGTAACAATAGATACTCCTAATTCTTCCACTCACTGTTGATCTTCATGCTAATACCCTGAATACTGTTCCCACTCCGCTACTATCACTACATCTCTTGATCACTTTCCAGATTACTCAGGGATATGGTGCCCTGCACAACTCTCTCACTATTACAAATCTGTCAGTGATGTGGTGCCCTGCTCCCCCTTCTCCTACTAACTCCCACTCTACCACTAATATTCTTTGCTCGCTACTACTGCCACCTACTACTTCTACTCCCAACTACTGCTACCTCTGCCACTACTACTACCTCATTCTACTATTCCTACTCCCAATTCCACTCTACCTCTAATGCTCACACTCTTCTCTCACACAAACTATCTAAAGACCCCTCCCTTAACAATATCCTCAGCACTCCAAAACACATACACCTTCACTGGTCTCTCGGACCGCCTCCACCTCCTCCTGTCCTCCCCCAACTAACCCACACTTGCACATTCACACAGGCTTATTTAAATTCCTCACCCCCTTCCAGAATTGACTACTTACCATGCCCAGAGGTTTACCTGTCTCCAAGCAGTGTGATAGGGGATGGCCAAGGCAGGGTGTAAAAGAGCTAGTAAGCCCTGCTCCTTTTCCAAACTGGACCCTGCTCGGGTCTTGGGATGCTGGAACACACCAGGCCCTGTAGGGCCTTATAAAATAATTATTCTAATCCCTGGTGGTTTAGTGGGGTAAGGCCTCAGAAGGCCTTTACTTTTTATTATCCCTGGTGGGTTAGTGGCAGAGTTTCTGTCCTTTGTTGGCTGGTGTTGGGTGCCACGCTTCCCTTTTCTCTTTCCCTTGCCAGTGTTAGGAAGCTTGGCGGTACCCTGTGAAAGGTAATTTGACACTGCCTCGTGGTTGCTGGTGTTCTGCAGATGTGGTCCTGTTACAAAGAGGAAACACTTAAGCAAAAGAAGGTAGAGAGAAAGAGAAAATCTGTCGAGAGGAAAAAGGTTGAGAAAAAGAAAACCTGGAGAATGAAAGGAAGCAGAGAAAAAGAGAACACCCAGAGAGGGGAAGAAGTTGGAAAGAACAGGAAATCTTGGCAAGTGAAAGCATCTGGAGTTAAAGCTAAATAAAGAGCAGAGAGTGGAAAAGGTGGGGGGAAAAAGAGAAAGCGTGGAAAGTGAGTTGGTGGAGGGCAGAATATCAAGTAAGAACAAGGAGAAAAATAAGTGGGGGCTCATTACTACAGGACACATATGGCCAAAGGTGGAGTATCAAATACAGAGAGAGAATAGACATATCCTATGTCCAAAGAGAAGACAGAGAGAAAAGGGGCAGCATTCTTGGAAAGGGAGTGACTGGAAAGACAAAAGGTGGAAGCCCTTTCCAAAGATAAAGTGATCAAGTAAACTGGTGTATTCATACAAAATATTTGATTTACTTTAAATCTACCATTTAATTTTTCATACATTTTATTATTTTGTGAGCAACTGTCAATTTCCCATCTACCACCTTGTATTCAAATCAAACAAGGTGATACAAGTAGATTTATGAAGCAAAAAAGAGCAGTTAGTGTACTGCATACTACAAAGAAACTCCTAAATTCTCAGAGAGTTTGATAACTCAATTATACAATCTATGATACAGTTAAAAATACATATTGAAGAATTACATGTATCACGTTTCCAGCAATGTATTACATTCTACGTCTACATGCATGTTTCAGCCACAGAACATGGCTATGGGTCTTCTTCAGGACAAATATCCTTCTTGTTTTTTCAACTCAATCATTTCCTACACAACTTTGCAATGATGAATATTGCAGATGGCATTGCTTACTAGCCTATGTATTAGAAGTGCAAATGCTTCTAGAGTCTTCTCATTACCAACAGTTTATGTCAAAACTTAATTGTACAGTGTGGCTCCTTCTAAATATGTTTGTTGAGACACTTTTCAGCCACCTATCGTTAACATGATATACAATTCATTTTATGAGTTGTAGCCCTTTCCATTTGAATCCATTTTATTAAATCATGTGTAACACTTTATTTCAGTTCAAGTCACATCTCGCTGTCTTGTATAGGCTGACTACATTGAAATGGAAACTCTCTATGTATTTCCCTTATCATTGTTTTCTTCTGTTCTAGCGTTTGTTCTTCCCATGCCACTAGAGAGTCACTTTCCTTTATAAAAACAAGAGAAACAGGACTTTGTAATCAGTGAATTACTTCACATACAAAGAAAGGAAGACAATACTGATAAGGGTGAAACATGCAGAGTTATCATTTCAATTTATGCTGGTGCAATAATGGATCAAAACTGTAGAATGCAGGAAAACAGAGGTTTTATTTCTCATAATGGCATGTCCCCAATCCAAGGACAGAATTGGACCTTGCTTCCTTCACTGCAATCCAGAGGAGGCTAGCTATTAACTGCAAGAGACCTTCACCTCCAGCGAGTGGTCTGTGTAGCAATGCAGCTGACAGAGAGGCAGGTCTTGGTCTAACAGCAGTTCACCCCCAATGTGGCCTGGGGTTGGGTAGGGAACAGAGCTTGCATCTGCCTTGGAATATCTGCCTTCACTTTACAACTGGAGAACTTTGTAAAGGACGGTTCACCCATCAGAGTTCACACACATTCTTCTTATAGTCCTTGCTGGTCAAAAATGAATTACGGGAGAAGTGGTAGACCAATTCTTTGTGAATGCAAAAGGCCACAGAGGTTTGGATAAAATAAATCCTACTTCAATTGGTCCAATCCCTGTTAAAACAGCAAGTGAAATGTGACTTCTTGCCACATACCCGAGTTCTTTTCTGTGCAGCAAGTTGAGGATATAGGAAGAATGTAAATGCCCACAAAAATAAAATGGAGGAACCTGTGCTCCTTTCCATTCTGCACCATCTGATTGCCCAATCCCACCCTTTTCCCAAGCCTGCAACTTCAAAGTCCTTTTGGTATGCAACACCCTGTTGTGAGAGTGGCCCTTTTGTTTAGGGTGTTGCACCATTACGCTTTTTAGAGAGGACATTCCTGCTGGGAGGTCCTGGAATGGAGAGGGGTGTTGCCTCACCTCACAAATGATTAAAGAGAGATAACTCCCTCAGCTGCAGCAGAGACAGGCACACAGCATGTCGAAAGCTGGCTTGAGCTCACAATTAATTATGTATACTACCAGCCACCATACCAAAACACAGTCATGGTTTATTTTTCAAGATAACCCTGCCAGCAGGTGAAACTGTTTCATAATTTGTATGGTGAGATAAAATGACACGCTTCACTTTATTATGTAATAACAATCAATGCATCTAGGGCTTTCTAATACTTGGCTGGGTTTTCCTCACAATTGCACTAGAAGACAAGCCAGACCAGTGGTTTTTATCACTCACCCATATATAATACAAGCCTGAAACATGATTGGGGAACTAACAGCTATTTTTCTTTCCATGCTTTATAAATGCTGAACTTATCCTGCACAACCTTGCTACTTGCTGACATTTCATCAACATGTACTATAATGCTTACTGGACAAGTGTGCCTCAAAGATGAGGAGGGATTTTGTTTGCAGAAAAAAACTCTGTCTCCTGTTCTCTTGTGAAGCTCTACATACCTGGTGATACTGTTATGCAGTTGTTGTGCCTCTGTCAATTGAAAATTCAAGGTACAACAGCTGTCTGTGGTCCACTTTTGAGCCTGTCAAAGGAGGAGCTGTACTGCCATGTCAGCATGTAGATGTCAGTTTCTCTCTGATTTGCTTGGCTGTATGTGCGATGATAGTATTGAATGAGGCATTATGCATAAGTGACTGAAGTAAGGTTTGCCAGTGGATGCGGGAGAACATGATCTGCCATCATGCAGGCTGATTTTGGAATTTGTTGGGTGGATAAGCAGAGAACTAATTTCTTGAACAAAGAAATGAGAGAAGTGTGAAAGTCTTGCACAGTACCTGGTGTACAGTTCGCCAGAGAATGCCAGAGAAAAATGTCTACCCTCCTGCAGGCTATTTTTTTTATTGCTTTGGTTGGTGAATCACAAAATTAATGTCTTGACACAGTGGGAGGCGCTAACCACCCAAGATGTACCTGAAATACAGTTCAGCAGTACACAATAGAGTACATTGTCTGCACTCTGACAAGCTTCTCTGGAACCTCTGGGTGGAAACACAGTGAATTCATTTCTTGAGCAAAAAACCAGAGGAGGCGTAAAGCTCTTGCAGTGCGCCTGAAGTATAGTTCAACAGTGGCCCAGCAAAAGCTACCAGCATATTAGCATCACAGCAAGGTTTTTACAATACAGTGACCCTAAAGCCAAAACATACATTAAACAAGAAAAGGAAAATGAAAAAAAGCACGGTAGTTAGAAGGTCTGGATATCCCTTTATAGACTTAGTTAAACATTGTCAAAGAAGGTGCTTCCAATAGTTCAAATGCTTGGACAGAAAAATGGAAAGGGCGAAGTGTCTGGTAACACATGAACATAGCCCGATGAATACATTTGGTGGGATCTAGATCAACAGTATGCAGGCAAATCGATTTCAGACAAACCTTTAAGGTATTTGGCTTATTGATTTGGGTAAAACGTATGCCAATTCATGCTGATAAAACGATCCTGTAAACATTAGGTTGGAAAGGTCAGACATTTTCCTGCAGCACATGTTCAAAGCAAACACAGTATAATGTCAAGAGAATGTATGATAGGTTCATATGTATATGAATTGTGCCTTAATTTTTAGGTGTCCTTACACTGGATTAGGGGGCTGGCCAACTCCTTGTGAACAAATGGAAGTGTCAATGAATTTAATCTGAGTGCCAATCGTATTAGATGATCCAATTACAAATTAAACAATCACGACCGCCTTAAAAGACTTAAAGAGGAGTTAGAAATGTGACTCCTAATGAGTGAGAAACATACCAGCCCCTCTTACTTTTCAAGATGGGTTGAAACATTATGAAGAGACAGGTTTACAGTGCCGATGATATGAGTGCCAATGAAGAATTTTAAACTAATGAAAATAGATGACCCAGTAATTAAAAGATGTAAATTGAGTTGATGCATTAAAGAACTTGTGTCAAAAACAGACAATATGAGTGAGAATCAAACACAAATAATTGATAAAAATGAAACAGAGATTTAAAAATAGCGTCAAGGGTTATAAACAAGGCCATATGCTGCAACTGTGGAGAAACATGTCACAAATCACCCAAAAAAAAGATGATTGAGTATTTTGGTTGGGTGCAAACGCAAGAACAATTCAACTAGCAACTGACATAATAAATGTAATGCACACACATACTTGGAAAAGTTCTGTAATTAATGCATTTTGGAGCCTGCTAATAGAACCTCTGAGCCCCCCTTATTTGGAGGATAATTGTGACCAGAGGTTAGGAGGGACATAATACTAAAGATGAAACATTCAGGAGCACTAAGATGATTATAAAAAAAAGAATCAGAGATTTGGGCTTCTATTCTTTAACTTCTGATTAAAGAGGTGATATCACTAACTTTGCTGTTGATGTGGCAAAAGGACAACTTTAAAAAGTCCATCAGGAATGATTCATATACATATTGCCTGATAGCCAAGTTGTGCATCTATTCTTATAAGAGCTCTGGATAAATGGGTGACTTTATATAGAGTCCATTGATAATTTCAAACCAGGTTGAGGACATGCTTGTCCATGAGTCAAAATGGACTATGTACGAATATTGTAATTCAAAAAGTTAAATGTCATGGTATTTTCCCCTTTGCATGGTATTTCTGGATTAATTGACCTCAGACAATGAAATCGTATAACCCTACTGTAAACAAACACTAAGTTCAAAGTGCATGTGTATACTTAGAGAACTTTGATGAAATTTAAAAACAAATGGACATTGGATTGGAACAGGCGTACATCCTACCTACCCTGCTTTTCAAACTATACATAGCATATTTAGTGGATATAGTTACCCTTACGAATGTCAGAAATGTCCCCTATTAGACTATTTAAACATACACTGTTTTACATACGTGGATGACATTGTTTTGTTAGAGTCAACCAGTGTAAGGCTTCATAAAAGCTTGAATTCAGCATTGGATTACTTCAAAACCTGAACCTAGCAATCAAAATACGTACACTGTAGTTCCCCTTCCTATTATTATTTGTTTATCCTTTCCTTGGACACAAATATTGCTAGCATGACACCTAAATGTACATAGTTTAGATATTGTTGAACAATTTTGTTATTTGAGCCTACGTTTGGAGACCTCTTGCGACAGAAATTATATTTAGAGCCAAAATGTACCAAAGGCAATTACACTGAGGTCATTTTTCAAACATTTTGACAACAAACACAGGCTTCTCGTTGTTTTCATTACTTAAAACATGTAGATCAAAACTCTGCTTTTTGGCATAGAATAATTTGCTGGACATTTGCCAAATTGGCCTACCTGCATTGAGGGATACTTATTCTGAAGACATTTGAATTTATCTCAGATGATGCCTATCCATCATTTTAGGACAGAGTTGAACTTGTAGTTTTTGGAGATAATGCTCTAGTTTAGAAAACGTAGCCTTTTTCCAACTTAAAAAAATAAATAAAAATCTCCATAGTCAGTCCAAGAAAACTTCTTAGACATATAAACAAAGATGATTGCAGAGAACGATGTACTTTCAAACACTGTACTGAAAACTGTCTGTGATAGATTAAAACGAAGAAAGATTGGACCCACTCCATTAGTGAGATAATACGGAGAACTGAATATAGGACAATTCATTTCATATGCAATGTAAGAAAAGTGACCTAGCAGAGAATTGAACTACGCATAGAACATTTGAGAGCCTTTCCAGGACTCTTGACCTAAGCAAAACATCGTGATTGTTTTCCAGATCAGAATAAAAGAAGAACATTTAGTGTTCTGTTGTAAACAGACTAAAAACACATAAGGTCTTGGGTGGCAAAAAGGGTGCCAAAAACGTGTAGACTCCTGTAATACATCTGAGGAAATTTAAACAATTAGGCACTGTATTATTTACTGTAACAAAGTAAATAGGTGGCATAGATTGCAGTGCCAAAAAACTGTTAGAGATCTAACATGTTTTTAAAAAGTCGAGCTTCTGGATAAGAATCCTACATGAAAGCAGATATCCTTAATTGTGTGTGTATTATCATTTTGAAGTATCATTACGTTCATGTTGAGTGATTATGAATTGCAGAAGTTTTACATTTTTAACACATATTTTAAATTCAATTTATTTTAGATAACTGCTTTTAACATGTTGTTTAACGTGGATACCTTTTATGCACGTGTGTAAGGCTTACCTTAGAGCTAAAAACACATTATAATGATGTAATAAAAAATATCAGGTGCAGGATGGCATGAGCTCTAATGTACCATTCAATTGTCCTCATTGTGTATGGTTATATAGAGTGGTGTTTACTGGCCTGCAAACCTTGAATACAAAAACAATGGAATTCTGTTAATCAGTTTCAAATGTGGTGTCAGCTTATTTACTTTCCTGCTATAACTAACCAATGCAGTGTGCATGCCTTAAAATTGGCATACGCATTATCAGACAGCAATCATGATATTCATGGGTTAGGCTGACAAAGTCCTCATTCTTTTGGATCATGGTTCAGTGAGTTCAATGCAAAATAATATTACTTGGGACAGGAGGTGGGGGTAGGAATCACAATGTCTTTTGAAGTTAGGAGAGAAATTGCCCTGGTTGAGGGTGTCAATGGGCATGTACTGCAGAATCAGCCAACAGAACTGCTATGGTGGTTGGGAAAGGTGTCTAGGACAGTGTTTGTATGTGTGGGTGCGTCACGCATGTGAAGATGATGTGTGAAAGGGCGGAAGGGAAGTTGAATAGTGGGTTGCATGCAGGTGCTGCTTCAGAAGAAAATACAAATAATTGCTGTATCCATTGGGACGGGCGTCTAGAGCAGGCCTTGCAGGTGTTGTGGGTTCAGGTGACTGGAGATAATGGGGGGTCATTCATGGAATAAATGTGCACCAAAATGTGTGGCCCAAACTGGCGCAAGCGTGAAAAAGCTGGCACACGCGTGCGAATCACACGCATGCGATTCATGGAAGGCCCTGCGCGTGTTTTTCCCCCGGTATGTGCACCAAATCTGCGCTTAACTTACTCATCACTGCGACTTTCCAAACACGTGCGCGACAGGAAAGGGGAAGTGCACAACTTCTCGCGCACACACCTAAAAAGGGGGCGGAACACAGGGAATGGGGAACAACACGTGAAAATGTAGGCGTAACGTGGGAAGTACCGCTGGGAAACGCACACAACGCCCACACGCTTGTGAACAACACGTATTCATGGAATCGAATAGGGAAAACCTACGCACGTCAAAACACACGCACATGCACAATTACGTCTGCCACACGAAAGCAGGCAGAAGCGCCCCGCGCAGCATAAAAGTGCACGCAAACAACAAACAAGCATATACAGCTACGGTGAATGTCCCATTCCTCGCAGCAGTGATCGTGGGACACCACAGATGGAGGAGAATAGCCAGGCCCGCATTTTTTTGCCCAGGACCAGCCTTTTTGGGATGCCTGATGAACAGGTCTATGGCAGGTATAGGTTTCCACCTCATATCATCCTAGAGCTGGTCAGGGAGTGGGAGGATGAGCTCACACCACCCACCCTGTGCTCCCAAGCATTGAGCCCCTTGGAGAAGGTGCTCAATGTACTGCATTTTTTGGCCACTGGATCATTTCAGCCGACAACTGCCATAACTGGGGGTGTCTCACAGCCCACTCTGTCACGCTGCCTACACTAGGTGTTGGCAATCATCAATGTGCGCCCCTCAGTCTTCAGGCACATATACGTGCCCAGAACACCTGCAGAAAGGCAGGCTGTGGTCCTGGACTTCTACAGGGTGGCACACTTCCCCAAAGTGCTCAGTGCCATAGATTGCACCCATGTGGCCCTACGTTCACCTAGGGCCACTGAGCACATCTATCTCAACTGCAAGCACTGGCATTCCATCAACGTGCAGGTGGTATGCGATGCCAAGGGAATCATCACCTCTGTCTATGCAAACTATCCGGGGTCCACCCATGATAGTTTCATATTCAGAATGTCTGCCCTGAGCCGGGCCCTGGAAGCTGGGAAGCATGGCGACACATGGCTCCTAGGTGAGTACAAATGCCTGTGCACATGCATGCATGTCACACACAGAGAAATACACAAGCCCAACTAATGACAACCATTATCACCTTACCAGGGGACAGTTCCTACCCTCTGAGCACCTACATGATGACGCCAATACAGAACCCCACCACACCACCCAAGGTAAGATACAATGCAGCCCATATTGCAACCAGGGTCATAGTGGAGGGCACATTCGGAGTGCTCAAGTCACGCTTCCGCTCCCTTGACTACTCTGGTGGACAGATACTAAATGCACCCCCAGTAGTGTACAGGATCATTGTGACAGCATGTGTCCTGCACAATGTTGCAACACGGCATGGCGTACCGGTTGACATGGTGGTGCACCCACATCCCCAACCACACGCATGGCCGCTGCGCATGGGAAGTGAAAGGGCATGTGGCGAGGCAGCCCATACCCAGCTTGTGGTCACATTTTTCACCTTTACTCCAAACCCTGCGGAGTGCACACAGGCCTGGCACATACCAGGTCACAATCGATGATGAAAAAGGGACAGTAAACTGTCACAACCTTACCACCCTGAGAATGTGTCCACGGAAGTGCCACATTGTGTGCATCCCAAGCTAATTAAACACAACCTATACCATGTGACAAAGGGAACACATGCAAGGTGCCCCCCCTTGCTAAATAGGGCATGAAAGTACTGGTATGCCACCCAAACTCTCCCAACACCCCTGAACCTTGTCTGCCACACCATACCATGGTATTCAATGGCAAAACATCAAACCATATGCACAACACATGACACAATAGTCATGAAGTGCCACGTGACAAATGTAAATAGGCACCAGACGATTACACCTGACATGGAATCTGAATAAATGACTGACCAAAACCTCACACCATGAAAACGGCGCCATAAATGCATGCCACCAGTGGTGCAAGCAACAAAAGTCAGAATACCTGTTGCCATGCACATTGGACAATTGAAAATGGGCATTTCAAACACCGCTCACTGAACAGCACAGTGAGTGTGCATTGCATTGGAGAAACCTCTTGAGCATCATTTGAAAAAAGGGCATTCAACCAAATAGTACCCTGTCATGCATGTGCATGATCAATGACTCAAAAGTGAACATGGATTGCCGGGACACAGCATGCCTGAGAAGGCAATCTGGGAGCATGTGTGTGCATGGTGTCAATGTAGTTGGGGGTCGTTGCCTTAGTGTATTTGTCAGTAGGGACATGCATCGAATACATGCATGTGAAATGAAGTGAGTCCCAGTGTCCTGTAAACAGCACCTGTGAACATTGCACTCAAGGACCCCCCCCCCCTGTGTGTTAAACCACACCCATCCCCTGACACCTCAAAATAAAGCACAGCATAGCATCAGCCATTGACCAACAGAACATATCATGTACAGAGTACCCCACATCGACAATGGCAGACAGTGACCCATCACTGAATCATAGAAATTCATAATACGACATACACACAATGTCCATCAAAGCGCATCAATGAGGGAGGTAACAAGGGATAAGAACAGTTAATTCCTACATGTCCTTCAAACAGTCCACAATGTGAAAATGAACTATCAAATCAAAGTATATTACAAGTGCCTGGAACAATAAGGGAGAGTCTATGAAGGGAATGTTGGAAAACAAAACTAGCATCAACATTGCTATGCCTGACGGCAATAGTTGCAGTGTGGGAGTCACATAAGGAGGGGAGTGAGGGAAGAGGAGGGAAGAGGTGCGGAGAGTAACAAAACAAGTGACAAACTGTAGTAGGTCGTAGTAGGTTGACAAAGAATCAAGATAGTGCTGGGGAGGGGGAGAAGAAACACAGAAGGGAATGGGGGAACAGACAACCTGTAATCAGTGGTGAAGGGGCTAATGATAAAAGTGGCTAAATAATACTAAAAACGGTGAAGGTGGGGGGTGGATGGACGGAGGCAGTTGGCCACATTTCTGCAAAGAACAAGCGGCTACGTATCACCATGCCTGATGGCAATTGGGGTAGTGGTGGAAAATGACAGACAGAGGACAAGGAGGAGGGTAAAGGGTGGTGGAGAGGGAGAGGGAGGAGAGAAGGGAGGAGGGGCCAAGGTCAAAATGCATAAAGGGGGAGACAGGGCAAGAAAGCACACACAGGGGGCAGAGGGAACCAGACGGTGCAGTAGGGTAGGGGATGTGATGATGAAGAGGGGGAGACAGAGGGAGACTGGCAGGGCAGGGGAGACAGGAGGGCAATCAAGTGACCCAGAAGGCTGATGGACAAGACTAGACAGGGCCTCCATTTTGGGCTTTTGGTAGTGGTGGCAGGCTCCAGCATCCTGGTTGGCCGGATTGTCACACGGCCAAGTGCAAAAAATGGGAGGGGGGAGCAGGTCCACGACACAAACATGACAATCAAATCAAGAGCAATGCGGCCTTACCTCAAATGGCACATCAAAACACCAGCCAGGGCTGCAAGATGGCCAAAGTGGTGCAAGCAAGGAATGGGTGGTCATTGAAATGTGTGGTGACATGGGTAACTCATTGTGCAGCCTTAATGTGGCATATCAAAATCACTGTGGGGAAAGTGTCCCAATTCAACATTGTCAGCACACAGACCCCTCCCACCATCAGTGTGTCGTACACAGCCAAAGGGTGCATGGTACCACCTACAGCAGGAAGTGCCTGAATATAGACATTCAATACATAACAACTTTAATAAGCAACATGATGAAATGCACAGTCAACATAATACTCACCAAAGTGAAGTGCAGATATGCATTGGAGAAACCATCCGGAATACCCACTAGGGGTGTACACACAAGTAGGACTGCAGGCAGGCCGCAGATATGACGGAAGCCCAATGCCCATGTGTGATATGCTGTTACACCGAGCCATCCTTGCGAGCCCATGGAAAGGGGAAGCAGGAGTGGCATATGTGTCAGGACCCCAAGCAAAACACACAAGACAAGCCTGAATGGGCCCAGCTGGAACACACAGTGGATGCCTTCCAATGCCACAAAGCACCACACTGTCACATGTATGCACAATAGACAAAAGAAAATGCAATAAAGAAAAAATCAGCAGAAAATCAAAATCAATTCAAAAATTCGTTTTTGTAGAAAAAATGCATAATTATGAAAATAATAAAACAAATAAAAAGAATGTTTCAAAAGCGAAAGTTAAAAAAACATAAAAAACAAGAAAAACATTATTGAAAAAAATTGAAATCAAAAAAATAATAAACATACTTACCCAAAAAAAAAGCAGGATAAACTAATTATTTGCAGGCCAAAAAAAAAAATACTCCTGGAACAAAAATGCCCATATATGACCATGGGGGTAAGGAGGCACCCAGGAGGGGGGAGGTACAGGTTTCACCTCAACACCCACATGTGTAGATGTTGAGATTAAAAATAACAAACTCACTGGGCTCAGCGCCTGCACGGCCCCTCCTATGTGGGAGATAGGTTGTCATCGTCACCCTCTGGATGGAAATCAGAAGGTGGACGTGGCCTGTTTGACTCACCATGCCTAGCCGCGCCTTGCCTCTCAATGGCAGCAAGCATGCGGGTCTGTTAAGCCAGGTCCTGCATGGCAATGAGACTTAGGTCAGCATGCATTACCTCACGTGTCACACGTGCTTCCTCCTGCAAGGACTGATGTGTGAGACAGAGTGCTGCCTGCATGGCCTCACATGACAAGTGGAGCGACTCCAGGCTTGCATGGAGTTCAGCTGAGATTGTTCTTTCAAGCTGCGCCATACTGTCTTCTGTCCGCCTACGCTTGTCCCTCATGAGCACAGCCAGAGTAGATCGGAGGGATTAGTGTTCCACCCTCAGGGCCTCACGGTGTGCCTCTGCTTGAGCATTAAGTGCTTGACGCAGATCCACCATTTCAGCCCGGCGTGCCCTGTCAGGCGCCGCCATGCCCAGCCTGATTGAGGGGCACGTGAACTGTGTAGCCTGCTGCTGGAGCACCATTTGCCTTAAAGAGGGGAGGATGGAATGGGCCACACTTTCCATACCTTGAGCAATCATCTCATCTGCTCCCCCCTGTTGCTGTGCTATGGCAATCATGGAACGCGCCCACTCAGTTGACCCCGGTGGCACACGGCCACCACGTTGCCGGACACCACACCTGCTGGGCCAAAAGAGCCGTGGTCCTTGCTGGGTTGGTGCCGCCCGTGGCTTCAGGACTGGATCCCTCCGTCGACCTGATGCCACAGGAACAGGTGCCGAGTGTGACCGTGCACCCGTAACCACCACAGGCAGACATTACAACCCTGCCTGGACTCCTACTGCAGGTGTCGCAGACAGAAGATCATCCAACAGAGGATCACTTACCGGCGACGACACGTCATGATGCAGATCCAGCTCAACATAGTGGTCAGAGGATACATCAGAGCCTGACTCAGAGTCAGCTCTGGACACGATGGCCTGGAGCACCTGTGGGTTCTCATGGGCTGCCACCCCACGACCACCACTGGTGCCTGGTTGTTAGGCAGAAGCCAGTGCAGTTCCCTTAGGGAGGACTACAGGTGAGAGCAAGCAATAAATCCCCTTTGGTATCAGTCTGTACCACAAAGATTTAGTTGGTAGCTGTGGCTGAGCAGTCAGACTTATCTCAAGAGGGAGATGAGCAGTATTCAGGGTTTACACAATAGGTGTCACAGTACTATGGAACAAGGAAACACTGACCAAAGCTTTGTATCAAAAAGAGAATATATATTTATTTTATACACTTCTAAGTCAACACATAATCACAGTTGGTAAAGTAAGTTAAAATTCAGTCAAAGAAAGGTATATACAACTCCCTATTCAATTGCAGACAAGTTTGCGGTAGAGTGAAAACTGAGCAAATCGGCACAGTGAAAACCAACTACAAATGGCACTCTAACAGTTTACCGAAAGGGAGGGAAAGCGCAAGTTAAACCGACATATGCTCAGACACCCCCTAGTAACACTTCCCTGAATTTTTGTGAACAAGTAATGCACAGTAACACTTTAGCAGAAAGATAAGTGAATGAAAACTGAGCAAAATGGCACTCCACAAGTTAAAACAGTAGGAAGGAAGAGGGGTATAGAAGATGTAGGTGCATCAACACATTTCTCATTGAAAACCAATTTAGTGAGAGCAGATCTAACAAATCATCCAGAGTCCATAGGCCTGAGCCAGAGTCAGTGGTACAGGACCAAGAGCTTAGGAGCAAAAATGTTCTTGTAGCTGTAGTCAAGTCTTTGGTAGAAAAATATTGAGAGGTAGATGCTAGGTGAAAGACAAAGTTAAGAGAGCGGGCGGCCGACCCCACGGTAGATAAAGAATTTAAAACACCTTTAGGGCTACCACGGAAAAAGGGCGGCCTGGCGGAACAATGTACCTTAAACGTGAAGAAGTGACTCCTGTGGTGGTGGTTGTTCCTGGTAGTTCCTGCAGGTCGAGAGGTCCAGCAGAGGAAGAGAGGCTCTCGTCGTGGAGGAAGGTTCGAATCGCTGCACTACCCAGGGATGAAACCAGCCGCGGTGCTGCCAAACAAAGTTTAAAAGGTATGCTCCTTTTAATCGCGGTCCGGGTCGATAGCTGCCTGGCCATCCGGTCTCCAAATGCGGGGCACTGTCGATTCGACCAAGGCAGGTCCGAGGAAGCGATAGGTGAACTGGTTGACCCCACCAGCTCAAGGGAAGAAGCTCTTCCGCTGAAGATCTCCTCTTGTCGTGTGGAAGAAAAGTGGAGAGACGATCAGGGAGGGCTTCACCGGTGGTGTAGATGCTGAAGATGTCTGTGGCTTCTCTCCCCTTCAGTTCCGTAGTTCCAGTGGCAACATCTTGCTCTTCCAGTCCTCAGGACCCTGCTTTTTTGCAGAAAGAGAACCATTCATACAGCCTAGCTGTCACTCACACAGTGGAGTGGTCTTCTTGGCGGGAGACCCTCCAGCCTATCAGGTTAGAGTGCGACCTGAGTTGCTGTGGCAACTCTGTCCAGGGGTTCTACTCCCCCTCTCAGACCCACTCCAGACTCAGAGGCAACGAAAGGAGGGATTGTTGGCAGAAGCCCGCCAAAAGAGCAAACAAAGGATCCCCGACCTGGGTTAGGAGTATGGAGTAAGACTCGAGAAAGAAGTTATATTACATTTCTGACAATTGAAACCTACCGGAGTAAAGTTAATAATAAAATAAACCAGAGATATGTTAGAGGATGTCAGTAAAAGTATTAGCCTCCAACAATGGGAAAATCCCATAGGAAAATATTTGCGGTTGAATATTTTCGGTAATAATCACTGCCACCAGCCAGAAACTTTAGAGAGCAGGACTTTAAGGTACCCCCTCGAAAATGAACCTAAGGGAAAAACTATTAACCCTTTCCAGTACCTCCTTAGTAAGATGGGTTGTACTGGTTAAGTTCGTATGATTTGACTAGTAAATTGAATGGAGACTTTACATGCTTTGGGAGACAGTAGTCAGTCCCAGGGTATGGAGTCTATGTTTGGGGGTCGCTACGACACCCCTGTGTCACTGCACGGACGGTGCTGTGTAACACATGTGCATAAAGATGGTTCCTATGGGTGAGAGAAAAGAATCCCACAGGCATTAAACACAAAAATAGCCTAGAACACGCATAGCAAAAATGCCTACGAGTGGGAAAAAGAGTCTCACTCTTAGCAGGTAAAAAATAAATAAACCCTTCAGATCCAGCAAAGCTGCTGGGGGACTCTATAGGTAAGGGAAATTAGCCATAAGTGAGAATTCTCCCTAACACTGGTTGGTCATGTGACCTGACCACCGTGTCTGGGATGACATCCTCTGCCACCAGTGCATCATCACCTGCAACATATAGAAAAGAAACAATGACACTCATGTCATTAGCACATGCCACACACATACAGTTCACAACATTGACAGCCAAATAATGAAACAGTCATGTCACAGGCAACTCAAACTCCAACATGCATCCAGTGGCATTGCAATAGAAGGGTATCTGAAAATCAGAAAAGGATGTGTAAAATGTGAAGGCAACACATGTATTGCATGTTGCACATCACCTGCATCACACACAACCTCTAGCAGGCACATATCCAATGCCGAAATGAGAGATGGCAACAAAGAGATGGCACCTAGCATAAGCATGTGTGAACACACAAATAGCCACTGCTAGACATCTAACCAAACACACCATGATACATGTAACATGCATGTTCATGTGCAGCACTCAACTACCATCAACTATGCACAGTACATGTGTCACAGGAGGCACCTAGGCTAGTGCCTTTCCATACAGTGAAAGGAGGGACATGGGTACATACATATCAGGTCAACATCACACAGCAGCATTGTGTTTGCATGTTGAAGGGCTTAACTTGGCACAGGAGTGGGTGTGTGTGGTGCAGTGCATGTCTAGCCCCTCAACTTACAACATCAACACGTGTGTAGTGATGAAAATCTCCAAACATGACAGCAGTGTAACAGCAATTGCAGCCATCAATGCAAATGGCATGCACCATGTAGCATGGTTTCCTTGAAACACCCACCCTCTGGGCAATAGCAGGGAGCCACTGCATGGCAATGACATGTTCCACACAGAACTGTGCATTGCCAGACAGTGTAGGCATGCGTCTATTGCATTTCGTCATTCAAATGTCACTACGGCCGATGAGAAGTGGACATGATGGAGGACAGATGAGGATCCATCAATAGGACACTCATGCATGTAGAAGACCACACCAGTTGAAAAGAGGCAGTGGGCCTGTAAAAGGGGGAGCCATGTGCATGATATATGTGGACAGCCTGAAGTTGTGCATGATGACACACAGACCTACAGTGAGCATGACATGGCTGTCCAAATGGGGTGACGCTTGCATCATTCTGGACACATACTACATTGAGCAGGTGGTCAGGGACACCGAGGGGCATACATGGAATGCACATGGAACATGATTGTGCACACATGTGCATGGGGACCCACTGCCATCAGCACAGTCAGAGTGAGACAAACTGCACCAAGGACAAAGGATGTAAATGACATGATATGACATCTCATCAAGATTGCACTCGTACACAAGTGGCTCAGAGCGCAAACAAGCTAAGGGAGTGGGACCAGGGAGAAAAGGAATTCGACACAACTATTATACTGGGTACAGTGACATTGAGAACATGCAACTGCATGGAGAAGGGTTAAAGGGCTGAAGACTCTGGAAGGGGGAGAAGGGGAACGTGCCAAACAGAGGAGATCAAAGAAGGAAAATAAAGTAAAATGATAGAATTCAAAAGGTGGCAGTGCAGCCAGCAAGTGGCAAGTTCAAGACAATTTGTATAGGGCAAATCTGATGAGTGCAGAAGAAGAGTGTGGGACTGTATGGGGACACGCACAGGACCCATTGCAATTGGAGGCATGGAGGCAGTGCATGTCATGTGCCAGCCCTGGCACTTGTGGCATGCATGGAGGATACACTGTATCACTTGCCGTAAATCAGGCATTGAGAACGTCTATCTGCGAAGAAACTCATGCGGTCTAGTCCTCTCCCAACATGGCCGCCACCGGTAGGATTGTATGACAACGAGCCAAACCCATGGCTCGGTGCGTTGTATCTTACTTCCTGGTACCCGCTGCAGCTCTCTTAGCTGTTTTCTCTCCAGCCGCTGTGTTATTCTTCCCCATGCAGGATAGCCTCCTGTACCGGTCCCCCTTTCTCTTTGCCTACTGTTGCCTTGTCTAGTCTAGCCTTTGTATTTTTTGGCGCTCTTACTCCTCTGTGGCTCTATTTTCATTGAGTCTTGTCTCGTCTGTTTCCGCTCTATCAGTAAGTCTTTTACTATCATTTCATCGGTTCTCCCGCTTAACTCTCTCTGGTTTCTGTGCTACGGACAGTATTTCTCTACTGCTCCGTATCTGTACTTCCTTTCTCTGAGCTTCTGCTCATACTGCCATCACCCTCGACATTCTGTTCTCTTCTTTCTGTTTTCCGCCTTTCATTCTGAGCATTCTACTGGTTACCATTGGGGCTCCTTCACTGCTCCAACCTCCACCAGCCAGTGGTAAATTTGTTACTGTCGGATTCATCTTCAATCCCGACCTCCGAGTTACTGGAGATTGTTCCTATTCCAAGGACTGCATCCGGTCCGCTACAGAAATCCCACAACAGGGTTTTTTGGTGCCATGTGCTTTTTCCCTGCTTCAGAGGCCGGCTCCCTGGGATTCCCTTTGGTCAGGGGTTTAGATCCTGCAAAGGTGGCATCCGGCAGAGCCCGTCCTTATTTTTACGCGAGAAGAAGAGTAAGAAAACTAAAGACCAAGGAGGTGGAAACCGAAGAAAAGGGACAAGTGGAACTCCAAATCGATCAACAGAAGAATGAGGTGAGGAGGGGTCACAGGTGAGCTCTTCGGGAGTGTCCAGGCGTGACAGTGCAGCAGGGAGGCAGGGTGAGCAGGTACCTGCGCCCGAAGGACAGAGTGTGTGCAGGGGCACAGTGTCGACAGAGGAAATTGTTCAGCTGGGGAGAAGAGGGGCTAATGCAGGAGCAAATAGGAAGGTCTTGAGTTGCTACCGGAAGCAGAGGTGTTTCTCCTCAAGTTTCAACATGCCCAGTTGGCTTTTCCAAAGGGAGTACCCAACCGTACACACAGATCTGCCCCCAGCTAATCTATTCAATTAACAACTGACCTGGATAGAGTGTGATGTGTAGGAGGAAAGGACTCAAGAGCGGAGGAATTTGCAGAGGGATTGTTGCAGCTATTTCGCACCCAGTCCCAAAAAATCATTGTGCACAATGCAGAGGGTCTGAAGTATCATCCTTGAATCCACTAGTAGGCAATGAAGGGATTACAAGGCTGGAAAGGTAGGATCCAAGGACATGAGGCCAAGGATAAGTCTTGCAGTCCTGTACTGGATTAGTGGTAGAGGGTGGATTGTCGAGGCAGGTCGAATATTTGAAGAGCCTGTCACAGTACTCCAACCTTGAGTAAAACCTAGCATGAGAGTCTGTGAGCATGTAGTTGAACGATAGTAAAGGCACAGTACCCCTGAGGATGTGAAGAAGTTAATCTATCTCAAGGTACATCAGAAATGTGTGTGGAAAAGGAATGTGTTGAGTCAAAGGTGATCCCGAGGTTGTTGGCCTTGCAGGTGGAGGTAAAAGGAGGGCCAGGTAGGGCTGGCCATAGAGTGAGGGGAAAGGATGGTGAAGGTGTACCGATGAGGAGGATGTCAGTCTTGCTGGCGTTTAGACAGAGATTGTTTGCAGTACACCATTGCAAATGGCAATGAGGCAATCAGAAATAAGGGAGGGAGAAGAGTTGCCCAAGGGCAGTCTGGAAATGAGTTGGTTGTCATAAGCATAGCACTGGAAGTGGTAGCAGAAAATGAAAATGCAGTAGGTGAGAGCTGCCAGGTGCTGTTTGTATAGTCAGGCTAAGAGGTCAGACCCCTGGTGCATACCACAGGTAGAGAGGGAGATTGAAGAAAGGAAGGAGACAAGTTGTAGCTGGGAGCGACACACATGCCAAACACACATCATTGAGTCACATGCATCAATACTCACCAGATGATTCATCATAATCCATCCTCTCTCCCACTCCATGGATTTGTTCTTCCGGGATGAACTCTGAAGCGATCGCCTCATGCTGAGTGAGTTCATCCTCCTCTGGTGGTGGCCCACCACCAGTCACCAGAGACATGGAATAATTGGAGGCACACTTTTGTTTTGCACTGCGTCGGAGGTCATTCCAACGCTTGTAGCAGTCCTGAGCCGTGCGCACCTGGAATCTCATGGCTGTCACACCATCTGCAACATGCTGCCAGTAGACCCAATGCTGGTGATGCGTTGTATGGCACTGTGGGCCCACAATCATATTGCATTGGTGTTCCGACACATAGTCCACAAGGAAGTCCAGTTCCTGCTTGCAGAGAGGCTTCTTCCTTGATGTGCCGGAGGCCGGAGCCTTGTCCCAACCTCTTGTGCAGGAGCACGCTTCCTCCTTTTGGCTGGTGGTACTGACCCTGAGTGGGCAATGTGGCCCTGATCAGTGGGCGCAGTAGCGATGGTGGACTGGATCAAGGCAGTGGGTGTTGGTATGAGGACAGAAGTTCTGGCTTGGGTCTGACTCACTGCCACGGTGGTGTTGGCTGCATCTTTTACTTGCAGTTACCACCACCCGGCTGCTTGGGGCAGCAGATGTCATAACTGCCCCAGATATATGTGCCAAAGACACAGCTACCGTGGACACACGTGACCCCAACCTCCGGACAAGATGAAAATCGTCCCGGGAGTCCTAGTCACACAACGCAACATGCGCTGCCTGACTCAGAGCCCTGGTGGAGGTGCCCACAACTGCACCTGAGCTACCACCACTAGTGGGCCCATGACAGCAGATGTAAATTGCTGTTGGGTGATATGGGAGCCAGGTTGTGATGCAACAGCTGCATCATGAGGAGCCACAGGGGATGGTGGCATGTCTGCACCAGCACGTGGCTGGGTATCCTGCCCGAGAGGGGCACCCCTGCTCTTCCCCCCCTGTAACCACCCTGGCCACCATGAACTCCCCGTCCTCCCTGATCTCCATGCCCATGTGCTCGACCACGCCCAGCCCTGGGAGGACACCCAGTTTTGCAGCCCTTAGCCTTTGGTGGCCTCCCAACCATGGCACAGATGGAAAATAGGCTACGGGAGGTTCACTCAACAATTGTCCTGGGCAATTGGCTAGAAGAGGGCAGGGTACTTGATGGCATAGGTACCCTAGTGCTCCTGCAGGGCTGTCTGTGACCCCTTTGGGAAAATGACAGGTCACACAACACTCAGGCACCCCCTAAAAAGAAAAATAAATAACAAAAAAGTAATCAAAAATTGACAAAATATAAGAACAAGAAGTGGAAAATAAAAAAAATATGTGCACGCAGTACGGTGTGGCACCCAGATACACAAAAAAAACATATGCGTGGAACACGCGGGCTACTATGACCTCGAAAACGACTCACCGCCTGCCTTCCGTAAAAAAAAAAATCAAAAACACATGCTTGTGTGCGTAGGCAACACCCCGCCAAAAGAAGAGGTACCGACTTCAGACACTGTGATGTAATCGCGTGTGATTCCAGCAGAGTAAACACACGCATCGGTCTCCATGAACAGCATGTACAGTGGACTACTGGCCCGCGCTCACCTTTAACCTATGCTGAAGGCAACACCCACGCGTGTAACATCACTTACGCGCTAGGGCCCTTTCCTCGAATTACATGCATTCACACGCAGATGTGATTTTTTTGCACGTGCGGATGCTCCCGTGCTGAGGGAAACGCCTGCACATGTTACATCACATACGTGCTTACGCGCTAAGGGCCTTTCCTCGGAATTCATGCAAAAGTGCTGTTTTTCATGTGCCAAATCACTCCGTATCAAGCTGGCCACGCGACAACACACGGAAGACAACGCTCCTGCCCAGAAGGCCGAATTACTGCCCTCCACACCCCGGGCAGCCTCCCACAAGCCATCTGCTGCTGCCTCCCTGCCTGCTGCCACCGTGCCCTGCCATTTGGTGCCTGCACATCTGCCATCTGCAGGGGTCCAGTTGCTGTGACCACCCCTGCTGGAACAGAAGACTCCTGACTGGTGTTCCATCACTCCACAGCCAAGCCCCAGGACCCAGTTGCCCACCCACACCTGCCTCAGGGGTTGCCATGTCTGACGCAACACCATCTGGCACCAGTGGCAACCCCCCAGCAGAGAGGCAGAGGGCTGCCAGCTTCACTGCCAATGCAGTTGGCATCCTGGTGGAGCATGTCCTGGGGCATTATGATGCCCTCTTCACACCATCGCACGCTGACAAGGAAGGACGGAAGAGGATCTGGATGGATATAATGGGTGCCACCAACGCGCGGGGGGTGGCACCCCGTGACATCAAACATGTTCAGAAGTGCTGGGAGGACTACAAGTCCAGAACCCTCAAGAAGGCCCGGCGCCTCTTAGACGCAGCGGATGCAGTGGGGCGCCAGGGCCATCTTATCACCCAGCAGATGCGGGTCCTGTAGCGCATTCGCCCAGTGCTTCACCACCAGATCCTTAGGATGCAGTCCCATCTGGAGTCGAGTGGTAAGTGCCCATGAATTCCTGTTTAAAACAGTGCATGTTGCAGTGTGGTGGTAGTTAGCTACTTGGCTGTATGTGTGACATGGGTCATGTATGGATGTGTGTGTGCAGGGACATGATGGTGCTGCATGTGAGTGCAGTCAGGCGTTACCCACATGGATGGTGTACGTGTCACAATGCATCATGCCGAGCAGCATGTCGAATGTACGCATGTATGCATGCCTGTGTCTGTACTTGGACATGTCTGGGGTATGAGAGATGGGTGCTGCTGTCAATGACATGCATGGTGTACATGTCCGTGAGTCTGAGTAGTGTATGAGTGACTGGTAAACGCCATGGATGCATGACTGTTAGGAAAGATTTCATATTGTAGGTAATTTTCCTTCCATGTAGCAACGCCCAAACTTTTTGCTGTTGTTTTTCACCCTGATCTAGACTTTGCCAGAGAAGCGGGCTTTCGCACCATTCTTACGGGGAAAATGACATGCCCTTAAAACAGTCAGTACCGGGAAATGTTGTTTTCCGTAGTTCTTCTCTCATGTTGCAGCTTTCGCACAACATGGCACAAGAGTGCACCGTAACTTACATTACCGTGCTCTTGGGTCTCTAGTCATTCTACAGGCCCTAGAAACTCTTGATGAATTTATAACGAACTGTGCAAGTATGTCATGGACGGGACTGGTGGCAGCGAACGTTTCTTTGTGTTTTGAACTCCCTTTTGCCCCGTTAACCGCGTTTGGCCAAAATGGGTGGCCTGGCTTCCAAAATGGCCAGACGACGAGGTTCTTTGTCCTGTCCGCTGACCGTCTTGCCCCTTCACCTTCCCCAGGTCGAGCCGACCCGTGGCCTTCCTTATTTGGGAATGTACTTTCCCGCGAAACACAGATGCTTTCTCGGGCTTCTGCATGCCTTGTGTGTGCCTCCAGGATGTGGGCTGGAATATCTGGTCCCAATACACATCCTGGCTGCCAGAGATTCTAGTGTGTCTTGAATGCCGCCTGGGACCACCGTGGTCCGTGATAGGTCCACGTATGGTGTGAATGTTTTGTAAGCAGATCTCCCATTGGGTCCTCTCAGTTTTGGCGCAAAGGGAAACCTGGATAAGAGGAGGCTGGAAACACCACTACCATGTCGATCTCCTGAGTTCTCACGAACAAAGGATAAAGGAGCCAAGTATCCTGCAACTAAGAAGCTGAGTCGAGGAATCGCTGGTGACCCGCTGAAGGGTTGGCACCCTGCACTGCTGTCGTCCTGTAAGACCCCTCTGCCTCTGATCGAACGAGAAGGCCTGTACTGACGCTTCGACCCTTTAGAATAGTGGGAACAACCATTCTCAGCATCTTCACCAAGTCCTGTACGTAAGCCTTCAGAAGCGTCCCTGGGCCATCCAGCGGACTGACCAGCCTACACAGGAACCTTGCTCTGTTACTGCCGTCTGGCTACTGCTGAAATCGAGCCCTTGACACTCTCATACGCTTCGTACACTTGGCGTTCCCAGGTCTGAAGTGAGAAGTGTACATTGGGCCTGGAATACAAGCGGTTGCCGAGTTGCCCTGCTGAGGTAACCATCTGTGTGTGTTTGCTGCGTTTGGGACACCCTCGACCCCGACTTCTGCTGCCTCTTGAGACCTAGTCTTGACCGCCGCCATCGCTACCCTGATTCGCCTGGCTTGTCCAGAGGTTACCCTGTTCCAACAAACTAGGCTGGCCTTCTGAACCTCTGCCCCTCCAGGACAGAGTTCAGAAATCCATTTTAACAAATTGGTGTACAGTGGTGGGATACGACTGAAGGTATACAGTGTTGCGCACGAGCGAAGGCATTTCAAGTTATTCCTAACAGGACACGTAGTGAATTGTCGTAGTATAACTTTGAAAAGCCCATAGTCCTATCAGACAGTATGGAAAATGGTACCTAGTTAACTTTAAATGCTTCTAAATCCGAAAAATTGAAAAAGATGTGTGCTGAAAGAGGTGTCTCTTCGCAAGGCACAAAAATGGAAATGATCCAAAGAATCATGGCGTGGCAAGAAGCTCAGCTTGACGCTATAGCTTCCCAGGACAGTGCAGAAGGAGATGAGGCTGCGCTCACTGGTAGAACTGACAGTTCTGCCGCTGCACTAGTCCACCGCGACCATGAGGACAGGGAGGATGCGATATCCAATGTTTCCTCTGCCAGTGCTGATGGGGAAGCCATGCTTGAATTCAAGACACAAGAGCTGCTGTTTAGGCAGAAGGAGCTTGAGTTCAATATGGCCAAACTCCAGGAAGAGCTCGAGTTCAATAGGGTCAAGCTAAAAATCGAACAGGCAGAAAAACAAAAAGACAAGGATCACCAGTTGGAACTGGCCAAGCTTCAAGTTGCCAATAGATCCAAGGGTCCTGGACATGGGTCTGGGGCCTCCTCTCATCCAAGGTTTCCAAAAGGTCTGCTCAGTGTGTATGAGGAAAAGAATGACATTATGGACTGGATGAATACATTTGAGTATGCATGTGAAGTTCAACAAGTTGACAATGTTGATAAAAGTGCCTGGTTACTCAGAAGACTGCCCCATTCTGGCTGCAGTGCCATTATGGAAATGTTGAAGGCTGAGCGAGCAGATTTTGCAATGTTGAAGCAAACTCTCATTTTACAGTTTGGAAAGAATCCTGGCCAAATATTTAAAATGATTCCGAGAGTACAAGAAAAAAGAAGGTGGTACTTGGGTATCTTATGTAACCGAATCCTTAAAAAACTTGACTGGCTGGGTCGAAGGTTATAAGGTTTCTACCTTCAAAGGTATGATAAGTCTTGTCATGCTGGAACATATTTTTGCATCTTCTTCCCCTGAGCTTAAGCAGCATTTGGCAGATTCTAAGGAGATAGATCCAAAGAAACTTGCCATTGCAGCAGATTTATGGGTGTCACATCGAGTGTCCCATAAGGACAAAACTCATCCTGGTAAGCAGGAGGAAGGGAAAAAGTCCAAATTTAAGGAGGGTGGAGAATCTGATAAATCTTCTTCTCAAAAGGGCCACAAAAAGAAAAACAAGGGTAAGACACAAGAGAACTCGCAGGGTAGTGGAGTTCAGCCTCCGAAACAGAACTCTGATTATAGTAAGCCTCCCTATGTAAAAAGACCCAATGGATCTTGTTTTGCTTGTGGAGCAACTGACCACGTGACGGGGGATCCCTGTGTAAGGTTAAACCTTTGGGAGTCCACTCCGCTAATCTGGCCTTCTCCTCCTACGAGGAAGAAGAGATTGCAGGAGCATCCTTCTCCTCAGACTCCTTCCCCAGTGGGATAGAAGCTGAAGTAGTTTCAGTTTCCCTGGGTTCCTGGGAGCCTAAAGTCGCAGAGGCTTATGCTAGGATTCCAGATAATACCAAGCACTACTTTAAAGACAGTGTGCTGATCAATGGAGTCGATACTCCAGCTCTTAGGGATAGTGGGTGCAGTCGAGCTGTTGTGGATTCTACCTTGGTAAACTCAGAGGAAGTTGCCAGAGCTACTCTGATGCCCACTAAGTTGGCTGACGGCCCACCTCGCATGTTTCCAGTAATACCTGTAAACGTACTCTCAATGGTACAGCAGTCAGGATTCCAGTGAGCATTCAGAGGAACGTCCCAGGAAAGGTCTTGTTGGGCAACGATCTCAGAGCTTTAGGGCTCGCAGGAGACACTGCTGACAGACCCTGCACGCGGTCTAATACATGGGCAGCATTGGCCAAGACCAATGCACTGCCCCAGCCAAAGGGGAAACCCAAGGCTAAAGGAGTAAAGAAACCAAAACGAGGGAAAGAAAATATTCCCCCGAACTCACCTACCACTGCGGTGGAGGAAGTTGGTCAATTGCCCGGACCTGATGAGGAGGCGGCAATACCTGAAGTATTTGACGCCTGTGACCATCCTGAACTAAAAGACTTGTTAGTAGAAGGTGGTCCTGACAGGGAAGAGTTCAGTAAAGGCCAACGTGAGTGCCCATCTCTGGAAGGCCTAAGGAGACAGGTCTGCTCCCAGCTTGAGGGTGAACCTCTTAGGAAGCATCAGATTTATTGGGAAGGTGGACTCCTGTACAGTGAGCCCACAGAGTCTACAGAAGGTGACCATAGGAGGTTGGTGGTTCCCCTTGCTGTAAGACCCTTCCTCCTGCAGTTGGCGCATGAAGTGTCTCTTGCTGGTCACCTTGGTATTAAGAGGACCAAGTAAAGGTTATCCATGCACTTCTACTGGCCCAAGATGGGGGTGCAAGTAGAAA
Source organism: Ambystoma mexicanum (assembly GCF_040938575.1). Taxonomy (NCBI): domain Eukaryota; kingdom Metazoa; phylum Chordata; class Amphibia; order Caudata; family Ambystomatidae; genus Ambystoma; species Ambystoma mexicanum. Next base: position 1,360,127,424 of record NC_090931.1, on the reverse strand, counting down.
GTCACTGCAGGAGTTGTGCCTCCTGCCAGTTATGGCTCAACAATCCAAGCTCCATTGGTACCACTCCCAGTTGTGGGAATACCATTCGAAAGGGTAGGTATCGACATTGTTGGTCTCCTTGACCCACAAACATCCTCAGGCAATAGGTTTATCCTGGTGCTGGTCGACTATGCTACCAGATATCCTGAGGCCATCCCATTGAAAACTGTAACTGCCAAGTCAGTTGCAAAAGCGTTACTCGCCATCTTTACTAGGGTTGGCTTCCCTATAGAAGTTGTGTCTAACAGAGGCAGCAACTTTATGTCAAAGTAAATGCAGGCTATGTGGAAAGAATGTGGGGTCACCTACAAGTTCTCTTCCGCATACCACCCCCAGACCACTGGTCTGGTGGAACGGTTCAACAGAACGTTAAAAAGTATGATTGGGGCTCTGGAAGAACCTCAAAGAAGAAAATGGGATCTTCTTTTACCATGCTTAATGTTTGCCTAATGAGAGGTACCACAGGAGGGTATTGGCTTCAGCCCCTTCGAACTTCTGTTTGGTCACCCTGTGCGGGGACCCTTAGCCATAGTCAAGGAGGGATGGGAGATGCCCACTCCCCCTATTACTACCAGCGTAGTCGACTATGTGTTAGGGCACCGAAAACAGATGGTACTTCTGATGGGTCTGGCTAGTGACAAGTTGAAGGCAGGACAAGCACTGGTGAAACATTGGTACGACCAGGAAGCTTCCCTCATCAACTTTACACCTGGTCAGCAAGTCCTGATCATGAATCCCATAAGGCCTAGAGCTTTACAGGACAAATGGTCAGGCCCTTACACAGTGGTGGAGCCCCTGGGTGAGGTCAACTATTTAGTGGACCTTGGAAGGCCTGGACAGGCTTCAAAAATGTTCCATGTAAATAGGCTGAAGGCTTTCGTCCCAAGAGTCGAAATCGCAGCACTGCTACTGGCTTCAGATGTTGAGGAAGAGGAGTCTAAACCTCTCCCCAACCTGTTCTAAAGCGATCCTTCAGATATCTCCTTTGAGGGTGTCCGAGTGGCCCCTCACCTGACTTCTGATCAGCAGGCTGAGGTGAAAAGTTTGCTCAGGCAATTTTCCCCCCTGTTTTCGCAGTCCCCTGGTTTGACACCTTGGTGCAAACATAACATAGACACAGGAGACAGCGTTCTTACCAAAAGTAGAGGATACAGGATGTCAGACAAAGTACGGTCTTACATTAAGACAGAGGTAAACAAAATGTTAGATCTTGGGGTGATTGAACCCTCTAGTAGTCCTTGGTCCAGCCCTGTGGTTTTGGTTCCAAAAGCAGGCACTTCTGAATTGAGGTTCTGCGTGGATTACAGGGCTCTGAATGTTGTCACCAAGACAGATGCACACCCCTTGCCTCGAACAGATGAGCTGGTGGATACCTTGGGTGCCTCCAAGTACCTCAGCATGTTTGACCTCACTGCGGGCTATTGGCAAATAGCCTTAGCAGAACATGCCAAGGAGAAACAGTGTTTTCCACTCTAGACGGTCTTTACTAATTCAGGGTAATGCCGTTCGGGTTGAAGAATGCACCTGCCACTTTCCAAAGGCCTGTGAATCATGTGTTGAATGGGTTGGATGAATTCTGTCTTGCATATCTGGATGATATAGCAGTTTTCAGCGCCACCTGGGAAGACCATGTGAAACACCTCGTGATTGTGCTACAGGCTCTTCAGAAAGCACACTTGACCACAAAGGCTAGTAAATGCCAGATTGGACAAGGCTCAGTGGTTTACCTTGGACATGCAATAGGTGGAGGGAGGATACAGCCTCTTCACAGTAAAGTACAAGCAGTACAAGACTGGCCTACCCCCACTACACAAACCCAAGTGAGAGCCTTCCTAGGACTCACCGGGTATTACCGCAACTTCGTGGCAGACTATGGCACCATAGCTGCCCCTCTGACTGCCCTCACCACTCCGAATAAACCGAAGAAGGTAACTTGGACCGACGAGTGTGAGAAGGCCTTCAATGGCTTAAAAGACTCCTTGTGCCAGGCCCCTGTCCTTAGGGCCCCTGATTATCAAAGACCTTTATTGTGCAGACAGACACCTCTGACATTGAGATAGGAGCTGTACTATCACAAGTAGATGAGAAGGGTAAGGAACACCCTATTGGTTTCATTAGTCGCCAGCTTAAGGACAGAGAGCTCAGATGGTCCACAGTAGAGAAAGAATGCTTCTCTGTTGTGTGGGCCCTACAGAAGCTGAGGCCCTACCTCTATGGGACCCACTTCACTGTGCAAACTGACCATAAGCCCTTAAAGTGGCTGATGAACATGAAGGGAGAGAATCCAAAGTTGCTTAGGTGGTCCATAAGTCTACAAGGCTTTGACTTCACTATTGAGCATAGGCCAGGTGTCCAACAAAGCAATGCTGATGGGTTGTCCAGAATGTTTAACCGACCTGAACAAGAGACACATCCAGGGGTGGATTAGTTCCCCCTGTCCTTAGTCTGGGAGGGGCGAGTGTTAGGAAAGATTTCATATTATAGGTAATTTTCCTTCCATGTGGCAACCCCCAAACATTTTGCTGTTGTTTTTCACCCTGATCTAGACTTTGCCAGAGAAGCGCAGCCTTCCACCGCACTCCTCTCGGCTTTCGCTCCATTCTTACTGGGAAACTGACATGCCCTTAAGACAGTCAGTACCGGGAAATGTTGTTTTCCATAGTTCTTCTCTCATGTTGCAGCTTTCGCGCAACATGGCACAAGAGTGCACCGTAACTTACATTACCGTGCTCTTGGGTCTCTAGTTATTCTACAGGCCCTAGAAACTCTTGATGGATTTATAACGAACTGTGCAAGTATGTCATGGATGGGACTGGTGGCAGCGATCGTTTCTTTGTGTTTTGAACTCCCTTTTGCCCTGTTAACCGCGCTTCTCGCGTTTGGCCAAAATGGGTGGCCTGGCTTCCAAAATGGCCAGACCAGAAAGTTTTTTGTCCTGTCCGCTGACCGTCTTGCCCCTTCTCCTTCCCCAGGTCGAGACGACCCGGGGCCATCCTTATTTGGGCATGTACTTTCCCGCGAAACACAGATGCTTTTGCGGGCTTCTGCATGCCTTGTGTGTGCCTCCAGGATGTGTGCTGGGATGGCTGGTCCTAATACACATCCTGGGTGCCAGAGAGTCTAGTGTGTCTTGAATGCATGGGACCACCGTGGTCCGTGATAGGTCCACGTATTCTGTGAGTGTTTTGTGAGCAGATCTCCCATCGGGTCCTCTGTGTTTTGGCGCAAAGGGAACCCTGGATAAGAGGAGGCTGGAAACACCACTACCATGTCGATCTCCTGAGTTCTCACGAACAAAGGATAAAGGAGCCAAGTATCCTGCAACTAAGAAGCTGAGTCGAGGAATCGCTGGTGACCCGCTGAAGGTTTGGCACCTTGCACTGCTGTCGTCCTGTGAGACCCCTCTGCCTCTGATCGAACGAGAAGGCCTGTACTGGCGCTTCTACCCTTTAGAATAGTGGTAACAACTATTCTCGGCATCTTCACCAACTCCTGTACGTAAGCCTTCAGAAGCGTCCCTAGGCCATCCAGCGGACTGACCAGCCTACACAGGAACCTTGTTCTGTTACCGCCATCTGGCTGCTGCTGAAATCCGAGCCCTCGACACTCTCACACGCTTCGTACACTTGGCGTTCCCAGGTCTGAAGTGAGAAGTGTACATTGGGCCTGGAATACAAGCGGTTGCCGAGTTTCCCTGCTGAGGTAACCATCTGTGGTGTTCGCTGCGTTTGGGACACCCTGACTTCTGCTGCCGCGGAATCTACACGGCGCCGAGACGTCCCTCTGATCGCATCTGAAACTGCCAGCGAAGAAACTAACTTGGAGAAGCCTGGGTCTGCCTGCATTGGGGACCGGTGAGTAGTCAATACCCTGAACCGGTCTCCCTCCTGCAGAAGCCTGTGGCTTTCCCCTGCTGTTGAAAAGCAGCACCCCTTTCTCCGTACTCACGGCCTGCTTCTGCCCACAAGTGGAGGCTGCGCTTGAGTAGTGGAGGTCTGTTCGCCATCGTTTGTTCACCTCTCTGAACTGCCTGATTTCCCCGAAGAGACACTCCTTGGCCCGTTGGCACCTGCGTGTGCAGGTACTTTTGAGCACAAGGCTCCACTCTTCGTAGGGCTCGGACTTCCTTCTAGTTAGGTGGTCTCTGATGTCGAACTGGGCCTAACGATTTCTTGCACTGCCTGTTTTCCTCCCCATCTAGGTGGTCTGCATATTTCGTGCTCCTAACTCGTTAGACCCATCGGTCTTGTATATATATTGTATTGATTGTGATGTGTTGGTTTACTTGAGTTTTATCGTGATTCTTTACTATGGTCGATGTTACAAAGGCCTTGTAATAAATGTGTCTATATTTTTAATATAACACCTGCCTGGAGTAATTTGTAAGCGTCATTGCTTTGTGTGCTCATTGCGGGCTTTCAGTCACCCTCACCCCTCTTGAGACCAAGTCTTGACCGCCGCCATCGCTACCCTGATTGGTCTGGCTTGTCCAGAGGTTGCCCTGTTCCATGAAACTAGGCTGGCCTTCTGAACCTCTGCTTCTCCAGGACAGAGTTCAGAAATACATCTTAACAATGACACATGTCTGTGATGTGTTCATCCACTGATACAGCCTAGTCATCCTTTCATCCACTGTGTCATGGGGTATACAGGGCCACATGCATGACACTCCAGTGATGTGTGTGCATGTGATCAGCATCTCCCATGATGCATGTGAGTTTCAGCCCACCATTGGATGTTTCTACGGTGCCTTGGGCATGGATGCAAATGTTTGTTGCATGTGCCATGCCTGTTCTGCATGTGTGTTGCCTACACTGACCCATGTGTTGTGGATGGACATGATGGAAGTGACGTTTGACAGTGCCACTCATGTGCTATTGCTTTGTGTCTAAAGGTCTCCCTTTACACAGCGGCGAGTGAAGAAGAGGGCGGAGACGGCGCTGTGGAGGAAAGCGGCAGGGATGCCTCCACCGGCTGGTGACGCAAGGCCCAGTCACCCTCCCAGGACATTCCATCATCCGGGAGCGAGGGGACTGGTGCCGCGTCTGCCAATACGGCTGCAGCAGAAGGGGCAGGTGAGCCCCCATTGGGGCTTGCAATAGTGGAAGACGGTGCAGAGCCATACAGGTTGGTGGTGTGTCCTGAGGAGGAGGAGGCCACTACAGAGCAGCACATGGGCCCTGGTGGTGGTGGTACCACTGGTGCAAGTGGTGCAGTCCAGGGGCAGGAGCAGGAGGCAGCACAGGTCGCTGCGGAGGGGCCTGTGCATGTTTCTGTCCCTGATATTGTGACTGCATCAACATGCACCAGCAGGGATGCCGTGTCCCAAGCCAGTCCGCTAGTAGGGGGGAGGTGCACGTCATCTGGCACTTCTCTACCTGCGTACGTGGGGACCCGTGACCGGATTGAGTCTGTCCTGATTGGTGTCGCATTGCGCACACGTGACATTCGTGATAACGTGCGTGCTTCCTGGGGGGACCAAGCACGTAATCACAAAGAGCTGTGTGCCAACGTGGCCCAGTTGGAGGGACCATGGTCGGGGGTTTCCTCCATGTGTCGGCCAGTCTTGCGGCCCTCTCCTCCTCTGTGCTGACTATACGCCAGTCGTTCTCCATGCCGTCTTCCGGCCCAGATGCCACCAGGGCCACCTGTGGACCTGCCCCAACCAACGCAGCCAACCTGGTGGAGATCCCATCCCTGCCACAGTCGGGAGTAGGAGGTCCAGCAGGGGTGGCCACCCCACCAACTGGACCCCAGCAGATGGAGGATGTGCCAGCATCATCGGGCAGGGCATGTGCATGACGGTGCTGGTGGATTCCATCAGCCCGGAGGCCATCGTGGTGGCAGAGGCAGTTGCGTGGGAGGCAGCAGCAGGCTCAGCGTGGGAGGCATCATGGCTCGGGCCATCAACACCCCAGGGGCAGGCATCGGCCGAGGGGCAGGAGGACCCCAGACTGGGAGTATCTTCTGTGTGGCAGCGGTTGGGCCAGCAAATAGATGCGGAGAGGCAGCAGGCGGAGAGGGCACAGCTCACTATGGTCAGGGCAGAGAACTCCATGCGCATGGCATTGAGGTGGGCTGAGTGCCTCGAGGCAACTCGCAGGGAGTTGGAGGAGGCCATGGATGCATCCCTGCGAGACCACAAGGCCAGGGAAGAGGCCCGCCTCCGGAACATCGACGTTGAGTTCGATGATGCCCCGGCACGGAAAATCAAGAAGTGAGCAGTAGGACTTGCCCGCCACCTTTGTACATAGTTCTTTAGGGTTAGGTTTCCTTTGTTTTATATTTCTATTTGGAGTTCATGGACATTGCTCCACTTTCTGTATATAGTTTTTTATTCATAGGACTTTTTTGTAGGTTTCCTTTTGTTCATGGATCATGGCCCCTTTGGACTTCCATATATAGTTCCGGACTTGTACATACTTTCTTTCTTTGGACAACCCATAGATTTTTTTTTTTATTTACTTTATATGGACATTGGCAATGGAGCACTTTTCTATTTTCCTGTTGTGGATTTTTGATTTACATTGGATTTTATTTTATTATTTTTTGCTTTAATTATTTCTTACTTTGCAAATTTGAATTTTCATGTGTCGGGGCCTGCTGGCAGGTGCCAATCATTGGGGGTGCGGGAAATGTGTCGGGGCTCCCAAGTGCATGGTGCCATGTGGCCTGCCGGCGGGACATGGTATGGGGTGATGGGCTGCCTGCGGGGCATGGCCAGGGGTGTGGGGTGGTCCCCTGTGGTGTGGACTGCCTGTGGGGCATGGGGAGGGGGGGCACACCTGGGAGGGCACACACTGCCAAATTGTGTGGAAAACTCCCTGCGCACCCCTCGGAATATGCGTACCCCGCTCGCGCTAGCGAAAACGCATGTAAAACTCCCAGCGCACCCCTCAGAATACACGTACCCCGCTCGCACTAGCGAAATCACATGTGAAACTCCCTGCGCACGCCCAGAATTCCGAGGGGTGCGCAGGTAGTTTTACACGTGTTTTCACTGGTGCGAGCGGGGTACGCGTATTCCGAGGAGTGCGCAGAGAGTTTTACACGCGATTTCGCTGGTGCGAGCAGGGTTTGTGTGTTCCGAGGGGTGTGCGGGGAGTTTTACACGCATTTTCACTTGCGTGAGTAGAGTATGCGTATTCCGAGGGGTGCGCGGGGAGTTTTCCATGCGTTTTTGCTGCCGCGAGTGGGTTACGCGTATTCTGAGGATTGCGCTGGGGTTTTCCATCCATTTTTGTGGTTGGGGGGCTGTATGCTGGTCAACTGGACTTTGCGCCATGTAGGGGATTTGTGCGATGTTTTTGGCGCACGGGGCGGGGTCGTTGGGGGCATAACTGGTACACGCGGGTGGCACAGACTAGCGCACGCTCCCCCTGTGTGCCAGCCGCGTGCACCACTTGTGTGCTGAATTCTATGAATTACCCCAAATATGTATACGTGTGGAGGTGAAGATAGCCTGTTTTTCACAATGGTGCCCTTTGGGGGTACACAACTAATATACTGTGGCTGCTTGGTTGAACTGGAGGTCGTGCTCTAGAACACAGCAGCATTCACAGGAGATAAATTGTGACACAGTGGCATTTAGAAAGACAGTTTGCATTTCAGCCAGCTTCCATTTCAGCTATCTAGCTCACCCTTCTGCAGCTTGTACCTTAAAAGGAGGAGCGAGGAGGAGGAAGAGGAAGCTTCTCCCAGCTACAGCATTTGGCCATGCCCCCTGATCCATATCCTCTATTTCCAGAACTGCCAGGGTGAAGCCTGCAGTCAAGGGTGCAGGCGTTTGCAAAGCAAGGAGCTGGAAGAAGAATCTGCTCCTCGCTACGGCACTTGGCCACGCCGTCTTATCCATATCCCGTGTTTCGGACCTGCCAGGGTGAAGCTTACAGTCAAGGGCGCAGGTGTTTGGTGCCTGCAATGTGTTTGGTGACTGCGGTGAGAGTGCTAGGGGTGAGTGTTCTAGTATGCTGGTAAAAGTTGTAAAGAGATGGGCAAACAGAAGGTGACAACACCAACCTCACCATGGAGGGGTAATATGAAGCTATTTGAGCTTTTCAAGCCAATCAAAGATTTGAACTTGTTGATCTCTGATATCGAGTGTTTACTGGCAGGTTTAGACAAATTACCCCTACCCCAGACCACATTGCCTATGTGCATACTCACACTGGTGACCACAGGTAATGCGTGGAAAACCAAGGGGTGCTTATCCAACGGTGTAGTGAACACCCCTCAGAAGATCATTGAGGACACCGAACTGTCCGAGACCTAGGCCCCGGTCAAACGCGGGATGGGCATTCCCAAAGGTGGGAAGCTCAGCAGGTGGTGGAGACATACCGGGTGGCATACTTGAGGAATTAACTAGCTGTGGTAAGCAGATGGAGGGAGGGGGCAGATGGCTGAGAGCAGATGTATTATCCACGTGGCTGACTTGGATGGTGGCAATTGTGGTATTGGCAGAGTTACAATAGAGTGCCACCACCAACCAAAAACTATGCTCTTGGAAAAGAATGTGACTGTGGTTGTGGCAGGTGAATCGAGGCCCAGAAAAATGAGGAAAAGAGCTGGCGACAAAACCAAAACATGTGCCCTAATGACCCAAGGTCCAACACCCCAGGGGCAGGAGTGCTTGGTGATGGACATAAGTCAGGAGGGAGGGGAGGGAGTCGAGGAAGTGGTGATTGCCCCGGGAATTACCCTTAAAAATCAATTTGAGGAACTCTATTGTCACAAACTCCTGTCCAAATTCCATGTGTGCCTCATTCTAATTGAGCTGGAAGGCCTCAAGGTAGCGATTGCACAGCTCAGGATCAAGGTATGCCAATTGACCGATGTAGTTAATGGCCTCAAAATCTTGCTGTCGCTGAAGGACAGAAGGAAGGACAACCCCAGATGTATGCAAATGCAAAGAGCAGATGGGAAAACGGAGGGAGGAATCTACAAATAACATGGTGGACTCATTGACCAAGGGGCTGGATGGTATCAAGAAATCCGTACCTCCAGCTGGTAGTGGCAATCGGTATGGGCCCAAAGTGATCCAGTAACTAGGCACTAAGGAAGGTGACCATGAACCACCCCCAAACCAACAGCAGACACTGGGAAACAGTAGCAAGAGGCCAAGTATGGGGAACTTCTATTTATTTTATGTATTTATTTGTATGCTTATATAGCGCTGAAAGCCCGCGGGCATCAGGGCACTTAACATAAATCATACAGATTACACAACAACAACAGGACAAGACAAACAGACATATCAAAACCCCTAACTAACCCAGCATGCGGTGGGAAGATTGAAAAAAGGCCAAAGTGCTACAGAGACCGTGGTTATGCATCAAAGCTAGAATGAAGACACAGCTGTTATTCTAGACTGTTACCCTTCCTCAATTAATTCAACACAATTCTAATATTAGTCGATGAACATACATGTTGTGAGTTTAAACATGTATTTAAATACATCGGTACGCTACTGGATCCACAGCCCATGACAATACAGTCAGTATTGACAACGGAACACCACTTGTTAATTTGTGTTCTACGAAGGACCTTTAGGTGACATGTTCCCACACGATTAGGGCCCGATATGTTGTTAAACAATGCTAATATTTTGTTTTTTAAGACTTGCTGGGATTCAACTTGGGATGCCCTATGCACATTAGTAATTATAAAATTCCTGGGGTGCAGGGCAAAACTCCAAGAACTAGTATCCACAATTTTGTCTATTTTATGTTTTCTTTGTCGAATGTCCCTGCCGGATTGCCGGTCCACAGTAGGGGATAGTTTTGTGAGTGATGTGACAGTTTCTCGCATGGCTTTGACCCTCCCCCTCCTTCCCAAGGTGTGGGTGACACTCTTACCCCATGGGGCACGCCAGAAGCACAATACTCTATGCCGACTGCAGGGGGGTCGCAAAAGTTGTTTTTCTTGGAAGGTACAGTTTGTGATGAATTGTCCATTCTATTAATTTCTGAAGAGGTCAGGGTCCCTACCCGTGGTACAAAGGTAGTGGGCAAGTTAGAACCAACAGAACCAAGAGGGTACCCATTTCTCAAAGTCCCTTTTATTATTACAGGCCTTAATCTCCCGCATGAACTGCTCTTGGCAAAGTCGCCATGACTCTAAGGTCTTAGAGTCCATCAGCCCCTTGTCCATTTTAGTTGCTACATTTAGGCCTGAAACTTCCCCCTTTTTCTCTAGCTGAACAAGCACGGAAGGAACTCCCATCATTGTGTGACCCTCCAAATGGTCCACGTCACTATTCTTATCCTCGATCCCATTAGACCCTCCTATGTTGACTTGGAAGTTTGCTCATATAGTCTGTGGTGGTGTACCAGGTGGTGTTGAGGGGTTAGCAACGTTAACCTCCCCCCGTAAATCAGCAACATTATCCTCTCACCAGGGATCATTCTGGGATTCCTTACTGATAAGCAAGAAGTTGCTGCAAGCAAGCTGCTCTTGCTGTAGCCTTAGTCTACGTTTGGCACTAAGCGCTAGTACCTCAGAGAAGAAGTTACTGTTCCTCTTGCTATCCCTGCGAGTCGTCAGTAAGAGATAGGTGGCCGGGGTTCTTCACTATTCGTGGTGGGGAACAAAACAGTATCCTTAATGATACCTGCTGCTAACTGTGTCCTCGTCACTGGCATAATTGAAAAGGCCAGTGATTAACCACTAGGCTTTCTCGACACCGAAATACACCTGAAAAGAAAACACCACATGTCAGCATTACTCGCTTACCCACAGAGAGTGGCGTAAAGCCAAGTGAGCGCTTGAGCGTGTGACTGGACCGCCCTTTGAAATGTTTGGAGGTCTGTACTCCAACCCCTGTATATGAATGCTGACCGCTGGTCACCACGGTACAGGCAAGTGATGGAGGGAGGAAGAGCTTGGTAGGGGGTGCTGATTGGCAGTGAAATGAGAGCATGGTCTAGAAGCCACCATAAGCGTGCAGAACCCTGGCGCGTTATGTACACAGCAATTGGGCTTCACGCATAGCTACAGTCATTGCTGCATACTTTGCTGCCATGCTTGCTCTGACTCTCCGACTGACTCTCCATCCTCTCAGATTTCTGGACAAAGGAATCCGAGTAAGGGACCATACTGGAACTGAAACAACGTCAAGCTGCACTGCTTTACCCAGCCGCCTCCGATGTTCCTGAGTTTCTAGTTTATCTTCTATTCCCTAAGAGAAACGATTGAAAGGTTCTCTCGATGTAACCCCCCTGGGAGGCCTGGGAGTAATGGCTTGGGCCAGATGCACACAGGGCAGGCCAGAAGGTTCCCTCAGGGTACATTTCCAACAGAATCACCGAGATTGAATAAGCAGGCAGATCAGAGAGGTGCCTCAAGTTGTATCTACATAGTTAATGTTCCCAGTCTCTGGGAAGGAGTATATTAGAGTAAAGATGCCCTTGTGAATAAAGTAACCTGGATCCGGCATGTGAGGGGATTTAGATCTATCATACAGAGGATATCCTGAGGTACAAAAGGATGACAGCACTTAAGGGGTTGGAGGACTATATCCAGGTGACTGTGGCAAATGGACAACTGGTGGATGGTCTCTTAACAGTTGAGCTACGTACCTACTGTCTGGCTGGCTCTTGGATTGCGATAAGAGTGCACCCCCCAAGTCAAGAGCCATGCCCTAAAACTAGGCCAACTGTAGGAGATATAAACCCCCGGACTGATTTGGTGGCCCATGTTGCTAGAGATGGTGATCTTGAGGACATTGATTGACCAGAGGGGTGTTGTGGAATGTGGGAGGTCTCAGTAGGTACGTGGAGGAAACGGGATGGATCAACTTTATACAGGGGTTTGATGTTGCGTGTCTGCAAGAGACATGGGACATTACCACTACATTGGTACAGGGCTTTACATCATTTGCAAACCATGCATCTAAGGGTATGAGACAGAGACCCAAGGGAGGGCTCCTAATCCTGGTATGCCTCTCGTTGGGCCTCAGCTTTATTGATAAACCCACTGAGTCCGCAGGTCTGCCTTTCCTGTAGGCAACTTGGGGGGATGGGAGACAGATGCTTTTATTTAAAGTTTATAAACAAACTTATGGTAACACCCCCATGGAAAGTCTGAAAGAAATGTGCCAGACCATTACCGAATATGAATTGTGCAAAGGGTCCAGTCCCCTGGTGATGTGCATGGAGGATCTGAATTTACAAATAGAGCCAATCAAAGAACATGAGGGGCTCTGGTATGCATTGGACGTGGCATTTGGCACTCCTACTTTGGTGTGTGAAAAACCTGTGAGGACACACCGGCTGGCAAGTGATGCTGTGCGTTTAATCTATGGTGCTAATCTGAGAGTTTGTAATAGCCAGTGTAGCCTAGACCAACCAGCTAATTTTACTTTTGAAGGCCCAATGGGGAGCTCCAAGATCTATTATATTTTTGTTTGTGCCAGGGATTGGGACAGGATTGTAAGCTTGTATTTTTTTATTTTTTTATTAATATACATAGTTTATTATTAAACTTTTTGTAATAGACACCTCTCTACTCAATGTCAAAAGGCCCTTTGTCCTTTGTCCCACCTTAGTTCTTATACATCGAGCACATCAATAAAGTTTATCACCGAGCACGTAAGGTGGACCGAGCTCCCACTCAGGATTCTATACCACCAGTCCTCCATGTTTTCATTTCTCGGTGCACATTTGCTCAAATGTATAGATCTTATGGATCTAAGTTTGGGGCAAGCAACTACCAAGTGTCTCACAGTTTCAATTTCACTTTGACAAAATCTGCACCAGTTATCACAAGTCTCTGGATCCTTTCTTCTCAGCAAGATTTCCTTTGTTCTTAACGCATTCATTCGTAATCGAAGAACACGATCACGATGGTGTCTTGATGGAAACTGTAGGAGATATCCCGGCATCTTGTTCAATTTGTTAATTGTCGGCCCAAGTTTGGGCGCCGATACCTGACTTTCCAGAATGTCCATGTTTCGTGCCCATGCCCATTCTTTTAATTTTTTCCTTGCTATTTGTGGCCATTTTATCAGTGTTTCTTTGCTTATATTAGCTGCTATCATGACTTCATGTAGCTTCGCAGATCAATTTGCAAGTATTCCACCAGCAACTCGCTCGTCATCCATCACCAGGATCGCATAGGCAGGTTCTTTATTCGTTATTAGCATCTTTCTCAATAGTGCTAATGATTTCCAGATCACTGTTGTATATAGGTCATCCAAAGCTAATTCATGCCTTATTACTGAAATTGGAAAGCAGTTCGGTAACCTTAAAACACGTCTCCAGAACTGACCTTCCAGTTTTGCCCACATTTTATAGTCAAGATTCCAACCAGATTCGGCTCCATAGGTGATGGATGGAATTACTTTTTGCAGATAGAATAAACGGATCGGAGTTAGAGAAAATTTGTCAAAGAGATTATGAATTCTTGCTCCTTGAGTTGCCAGAATATTCATCCGGTAACCCACGTCCTTGGTCCCGATCTTCTCACATATCGAGGCAGATATCATTATGCCCAGATATCTAATTTCCGTTACTTCTTCTATCATCATGTTTCCAATTCTCCAAGTAAAAGGATTTTTCTTTGAACCTTTCTGCGTTCCGATATTCATGATTTTTGTTTTAGACGTATTTATAGTCAGATGGTTTAAGTTCATGTACTGATGTAATTTATATAGCAGACGTTGTAGACCAATCTGCGTGGTGTCTACTAGAATTAAATCGTCCGCGTATATTAGACAGTTTATTTGAGATCCATTTAATTTGGGTGGAAAGCAATGAACATCACTCAGGGCTACTGGAATGTCCGCGATGAATAGCTTGAATAAGCAAGCTGCAATTGGACATCCTTGCTTGACCCCTCTTTGGGTCTTCATTTTCTCCGATAGTTGCCCTGCTTCGTTCAGCCTTATCTGGATGGTTGCGGCAGTATGTAGTGCTATGATAGGGAACAGGATCTCATGAGGGCACTTCTAGTTTTTTAGTTTCGCCCACAGCATTTCCCGGTCAATACAATCAAAGGCTTGATGAAGATCTATGAATGCTATAAACAGCTTCGTTTTTCTTGCTATAGCATTCAGTATTAGTATGTTAAGCAAAGTCAGGTTGTTTTCAGTGCCAACGCCTTTTGTAAAACCAGTTTGTCGGCAATCTGTGATTCTACTTGTGTTGGCCCACTTGGTTAGTTTTTTTGCAGAAAATTCGCAAACACCTTGCCGATTGTATCCAGCAAGGCGACCGGGCGATAATTAGCTGGGTTTGCCCGGTCGCCTTTCTTGAAAATCGGCACTATGATTGCGGATGTCCAAGATACCGGGATTTCTCTATACCTTGCGATCTTAGCAAATAGAATCTCAATGAATTTCGACCATTCCAATTTATCTTGTTTAAGCATGACATTAGTGATGCCATCAGGACCGGCAGCTCGTGAGTTATTCAGTCTTTCAATTGCAGATAATATATCATCAACAGATTCAGAGCAGTCCCACTTTATGGACCTTAAGTCATGCTGTTTGACATCAACTTCTACATCTCCTAAGAAGACCTTATTGAAATGTTGGTTCCACTCTGCTTCTGTCACCACGTTTGCCAGTCTGATCCCTTGGTTGGCCGTGCAGTTATTGAGTATTTGCCAAATGTCTCTGCATTTGTGAGATTTCAACAAATTCAGCATTACTTCTCCCCGTTCTTGATCACGTTGATACTTAAATGCTTTGGACCAGTTGCGGTAAGCTTGTCTCCGTTTTTGAATCAGGCTGATACTATCACTGCCACCTTGTGCTTTCAAATTGCATATATCACGTTTTAGTCGCTTTTTTTCTTCATTTTCTTTCGTGCTCCATTCGTGGGTGTGCACTTTCTGAAAATTTTTCTTCCACAGAGTCGGGACATTTTTCCGAGGTAAAAGCGACACATAATCTACATTGCTGCCAATCAGAATATTCACTGCATCTAATTTCTCAGTGAGGCTATATATTTGGTCAGCAGACAGTCGTAGCCTATTTTTTCCATTGTTTACTTCAAGGTCTTGTATCGATAGCAGCTTTTTTTGTCCCGATGTTATCTTCAAGTATATTGCCAGTAAATCATGGTCGCTGTTTTTAGATGAGATTACATTCATTTATTTAATTGTATCCCATGCGTGTTTCGATACCCAGATGTAATCTAGTACCTTAGCATTGCCCATGTTATGCCATGTGTTTTTTGGTGGCCTGTCACCATCAATTTGTCCATTCACCATGTCGCAGTCATAGGACTCCATAATGTTGTCCCAGACTTTCCTTCTATCGTGATTTGTAGGACCATGAGTTCAGGTATTGTTCATCCGGCCACCATTCTTATCAAACCAAGTCAAGTTCATATCGCCACATATAATGATCATGGTATTATTCTTCTCTTGCATGTGTTTTTCTAGCGAGATTGCTACCGTGGCTGTGAACTTCTTAGTTGTGATCATCACCGGGTTCCAATACACATTTACTACTAGTAGGCGTTGCTGTGATTTCCCACCGCATCCTTTCCGCTGCAATAGCGTGCATTGCACAAACATGTTGGGATTTTCGCTTTTAAGCACCTCCCAATCGCAGCCAATTTTCATCATAGTTATCAAACCAGAAAACAGTCGTCCATGGGCATTTTTTCCTGCTGGATTTAACATTGTGACATAGCCATCTTTCACTGGCGGGCTCCTTAACCACGTTTCCTGTAAACAGGTTATAAGATTGTCTTCCAACTCAATTGGGAAGCTTTCATAAAGATGACGAAAGCCTCTCGTATTCCAAGAGACCAATGAAAGTGCTTTTTGTTCCTTGTCAACTGTCAGCTACTGAGTAATCTCCCCATGATTGTTAGATTTCGAAGAGTGATGTAGATGGGGTTCTGTTCTCAGTTGTTGTCTTAATTCGTGTTTCCGTTGCTCTTGGTTCGGTACTCTGTGTCCTAACCTGTTTGATGCTTTTCTCTCACCCAGAGATTCATATCTTAGGGGTTCAGTCAGAGATTTGCTTATCTCAAAGCCAAGCTGCAATATTTCATCTTTTGCTGCCAGGATTACCTTACGCACTGCATAAGAAGATATGTGTAAATATACTTGATCCGCGTGCTCTTCAGACATATATTCAATGATCGCAATATCATCAGTGGTCACAGTTCTCAGTGCCGGCACCGAGTGTAGGAGAGGCATTACATTTCTTCTATTCAAATTCACGTCAGGGTCGTCTTTAAGTATGTTCATAATTGCAATTCGTGGAATTCTCTCGTTTCGAGGCTCACGGTCCCTTGAACTGTGTTTCTTTGCCTCATTTAATCTCTGTCCAGCTGTTAATTTTGGGTTCAGACTTCTCAAGTTGGTTTTGCCACCACGTTTTCCTTGTGCAGGCAAGCCATCACTTGGCATTTTGATATTTAACCTTGCGTTACTCGTAACGGCCCTGAGCGCCTTTGTATTGCCACAATCGTGCTTTCTCTGTGGCACGGCGCCAGTAGGGCCTGATTTTGCTTTTAAGATCCATGGATTTTCCAGCACTGACACCTCAGACTTGAGGGACTCATTTGTGTCAGAGCTGCTCACCGTGCTGTTCAATACATTTGAATTGGTTGCTTCGCAATCATCCTCGATTGAGTACGTAGATAGATTGCATAGGTCAATAGATGGAGTTCCCGCTAAACTTACCAAATCATCTGATTCCAGTCTTTGTTGTTTTTTGGGATTTCCCTTTTCTTCCGCAGTTTCTGCCACGTCTTTGCCAGTTCTTTTCAACCCTTTAGAAAACTGTGGTACATTACTTTTTATAGATCTTGAAAAAAGATTTGGTTTTACTGGGGTCGTCAAATTGCTTATGAATTTCCTTGATTTACTAGCTTGTTGGCGAGGCTCGCAATTGTTCTTCTTTTCTTTCAGTTTTTTCGGAGTATTGTTTATCGACTGCATATTTTTTGATTTCGTGGTATTTACTTTTCCTTTATTTGGGTTTTTGTGTGACCCACTAAAGTTTTTAGCTGACCCATTAAAGATCCCAAAAGTTAAGCTTGGGTTGACACATTTCTTGGATTCCGGTTTCTTTTGCTCAGTCTCCACCACTACTTGCTTAGATTTGAGAGATGCTGTTGGTGATTGCTCTGCTCCAGCTCCAGTGGTCACGCCTTCAGATTCTACAGGCGTCTCCATCATCGTCACTGTTATATCAGATGATGTAGTTCCAGCTATTTCTTTTTCTTTTGTGATCAACTTTCGTGAGTCGCCGAGTGGCCTTGTCTTTAGGCATTCACTGAAGGATGCCGCCAAGGGAGCTTTAGTGACCTGTGATATTCCCAAACTACAGACCTCTGTTGGGAACATCAATCTCATTGTTGTGGATGTTTGATTTAAACAGGCCGTAATTGCTGTTATCAGTTCTTTCTTATCCTGGTTCTCTTTGGCCATGCCTTCATTTACTTGCTTTTGCATTAGGATTAGTGACATTTTTTCGATTTCAAGATTATTTTGCAACTGTGAGATAAGTTGGTCTTGCTTGTCTAGTTTTTCCACGATATGGGAGGGCAGCCCTCCATTGGATTGAATGACGTCATGTAGATTTTCATATAATTTGGTAAAGGGCATGAGGGCAACCGAAGACGCGGCTAGCACATTATTGTGTATTTGTAGTGCTGCTGCTGCCGACAAATTTGATTTAAGTGCTGCCGCTACATCTTTCGGCAATTCATTTTCATAATTTAGATTTTCCAGGTCCTTTTTCTTCTTTGCACCGGGACCCTCACTTTCAGCCCTCTTATTATTCACGGTGTTGAAAGCTGCCTGTAACTTGGGGGTCGAGCATGTAGATGCTGTCTTCGTGCTCGAATTTTGATAGTCGCTAGGAAAAGTGGCCCCACCCACGGCCTCATGCCAAAGGAGTCCACTTGTAAAGGGAATTACAACTTCATCTGCCTTCTCCGACACCTCCCTTGTTTCATGATAGGACATTTGCGGGTCAAGATCCACTATAGCGCTGTGCTGCCCTGCGGGGGGGTAGCGTCATGATGTCTTTATCGATAAGCTCCATTTCGGGTCTTGAAAAGCTGACAGACAACTGTTCCTTCATCCTCTTGAAGTCAGCTTTCAAGCATTCAGCTAGGCGAGCTTCACGCTCGGCTAAGTCCAGCACATGATTCGAGTTAATATAACTCGCCTGATGAAAATCTGTGCTATTACTTTCGAGGGGACTACGTGCAGAGTTGTTTAGCAGCTCTGCAGCGGCACATCTCTCTTTCCGGATTGCCTTTGCTTTATTAAAGCTAGTCGCAATGTCGGCACTTGTTTTCACAGCGACTTTTGGCCTTTCTATTACAGCATGAGTCGGTAAACAACATGACATCGCTTTCCCACGGTCAATTATTTCTCTGCTCGTTCTCACCCTAGTTTGTGGGTCTTCTCGCTTGTTCACAGGACTCCTAAGTTTAGACTTTATAAGTTCAATGGGTTCCAACACCCCCTCATGCTCTAGAAGTTCGAGATCCGTCACATCACACGAGGGCTGGAACATTACCACGTTTACTTCAGTCACAGGATGAGAAGCGTTCATGAGGACGGCCGTTTCTTTTCTCTCAAACTTAATATGAGCGCTGGCTGGGAAGTTTGCGCACTCCTCCTCGTGCGGGCTTCTCCCAAAGCCAGCCGCTGGATCGTGCGTTCCTCCAACTGGATGTGCCTTCACTAGCTGTTTATACAGTAGACTCGGCTGAAACGAGTCATCCGCTTCCAGTTCAGACAGTCGAGCTGCGGAATCACTCACTGTTAAGGAGGCCAATGGCAATACCTGTAGTAAGGGGGCGCTGGGTGCATTGCTCAGTGATTGTAGCAGAGGGAGTGATGCCAAGAGGGGACTAGCTGATTTTGCCGAGCATAAGTCGTCCGAAGGCAACATTTCGCCTTCTGTATAATGCCCGCTCTGCTTTCCCCATTCATATCCCTCTAGCACTCCCTCTTTAGGCTGAAAGTCCCCCTGAATGGAGATTCCGTCAATTGGATTAGGCTCCATAGAATCGGCTGCTTCGGCGAGCCCTCGCTCGTCCAATCCGAGCGGCTGGGCACGTTCCAAACAAAATGTGTCCGACTTCTCTTTGGAGTGGAGCGTTTGCCTGGCCATAGCACGTGTCAGAGGCCCCGGCTCAGCCATCAGATTAAAATATGCAAGTTAGAATTCTTACCTTCCCCCGGTCAATAAGTCCAACACTCCTGGCTCAGCTTGCATTCAGCCGCGGACTGCTGCAGACTGAACTCTGCCCGAACTCCGCACGCGCTCCGCGCTCCATGCAGGTTTTTAAAGGAGGTTGAGCTTCTTTTCCTTAAAGGTATAGACCAGGACTCATAGAACACCGGGTCACGGTCGTCGCAATAGCTGCAGCTCCTCACAACTGACTTCACCAGAGACTGCCGCAGACTCTCGAGACACTTCTTGTAATGTCGGTGCAGTTGCTTGTATTTAGAAAAGCAGGTTGAAAGTGACCATAGCCCTGTGTGTTGTGAGATTAAGGGATTATGCCAAGAAAGGAAGATGGTCGGGCAGGAACAGAGAGTGCTCTGGCAACAGTTGATGGCTGAGTTAGGCTAAGGATTAAGTGGGCTGTATTGGATCTTGAGGCAATTAAACCCAGTTTATATGCAACTATTGTACCATCTCTGATAGAAATCTGTAGGACGAAAATACCCCAGAGAGTATATAGGTACATACGAAAGCATGGTACATTTTATCTATCCCTTTGTGACTAAGCCAGCAAAGAAGGTCCGGCACGAGGCCCAGAAGTCTGAAAGATGGTACGACTTAGACTGTAAGATTGCTAGGGAATCCCTGATACATTATTGGAAGGTGGCAAACCCGATGGATAATCAATCTCTGCGTATGCTGATGGCAAATTATAAATCAGTGATGCAGAGGAAGAAAGCTGCTTTCAGTCTAGAGCTATGGGATGATTTGCACTCGACATGCAAAGCGGGTGATAACATTGGGTTTTGGAGGTTACTAAAGGGAAGGGTCTGAATGTGGCAGAGCCGTTTAGGTTCCAGATCACCTCAGACTCATGGTACGAACACTTCAGGGCCCTGTACCATGGTGGTTTATCAGATAGTGAGACAATCCAATGTGTCAGATTCTGAGACATCAAGGGTAGCCAGGAACATGGTATTACACCTATGCAAGTGGCTATTATGGCACTGGGGGCAGGGAAGGCCCCTGGCCTGATAACATGCCAATTGATCTTTTCCATGATGAAGTAAGGATTTGGGCCCCTATCCTGTGCAGTGTATTTAATTATGTGGTAGCCTCCGACAGTGTTCCATCATCTTGGCGGCACGCAGAAATCGTACCTGGGAACTACAGGCCTATCTCCTTCTTAGATACTGCAGGGAAGATCTATGCCAAAATCCTTTTGGGATGATTACACAAATGGGCTGATGAGAGGGAATCCATAAATCATCTCGAGGGAGGTTTTTGTAATGGCTTCAGTACAATAGACCAAAGGCCTCATTACGACCCGGGCGGTAAGGGATTACCGCTACCGGTAAGGGCACTGGTGCCGGTAATCCCATACTGCCTAATTACGAGGTCCCTTTGCGGGTCCCTACCATAACGCTGGTTTTACCAGCCGTTAAGGAAGGGACTCGCAAAGGGACCTTGGAGGTAATTACGGTACCGCAATTTGTGGTGCCGTTATTACCGCCTTCCCCATTCCCATTGAGCCCTATGGGGGCAAGAATGGGAATGGGGAAGGGCCAATGGTGAATGGGGAATTACTGCCCCGCCAACCTTGGAATGGGGCGGTAATTCCACCATTCACCATGGCGGAATCGGTAAAATACCGGCAGCAACCATGGCGCAACTAGCACCATGGTTACCGCACGGGTCGTAATGAGGCCCCAAGGATTTAGATTGAGCCCGATCCTGTCAAAATATGTCCTACTTAACAAAACCAGAATTTGCGCTATATTTGTGGATCTTAGAACTGCTTTTGATTGTGTTCCACAGCAATTATTGTGGGAAGAACTGGCCAGAAAGGGGGTACCAGTGAATCTTATTGAAAATATATGTGCCATATATACCGGCAATCAGGCCTTAGTGAGGTGGGGATTGGAGGGGTGAAAAAAGCAAATCTTTTTCCATTGAGAAGGGAGTCCGGCAGGGGTGTGTGTTAGCCCCCTTATTATTTTCCTTCTAAATTGAAGAAATGATTAGGAAACTTATGGTTGACTGCTTTGTTCCTCCTAGGCTCAGCCTGGACATGTTACCCGATTTGTTTTTTGCAGATGAGGCAGTGATCCTGTCGACTAGACCAATGGGCCATTTTTGGTGGGGAAGTGTAGATGCCTTAAGTTAGAGATGAACAGTGATAAAAAATGCAATGGCCTTCAGGCATAGACTGGCTAGGAGTGTCCTGTTGAGCATTGAGTGTGAAGGTAAGACCATAGAACAAGTTGCCATTTATGATTACCTGGCTATTCAGTTCTCAGAGAGTGTCCAATGGCTGAACCAACACTGTAGGGCTTCGGCGACATTGGATAAATACTGTGGACTTTGCAGAAATTCTTTAGCACCCATGGAAGAGGGGCAATATCGCCTCTCATGGCAGTCCTATAAGGAGCAGAGCTGTGGGGTCACCTAAGGGATCCACCCCTCGGTGTCTCATAGAATGATTTTCTTAGGGCAATCCTGATACAATCGAGGCAGGCCCCTAGTTAGCCTTCGGATGGAGTGTAACTGGCCTGCTATTGCAGTGGTCCTGGCCATAAAACCTGTGTTGTACTTGGTCAGGATATGGTCAAAGGAACATCTAGCATCCTACTGTCAGCTGCTTTTTAACCAGGGGGGGGGGTCTTGTTCCCTTCCCTGATACAGGTTTGTCCCTCTTGAGCTCCACAAATTGGGTTTGATCATGCTATCGGAGAGACCCCAGAGCATAACAGCAGGATCCAAGATGGTTGTGAAACGACCCTACCAGGAAATGGTGACAAACCAGATGAAGCAGGATTGCATGGTCTCTGGTACAGGATGAATGTACCTGACACATACATGGTCATATGGGTTTAAGGAGTACCTCGAAAATGTTAGCTCAGGGTACACCCGCTCACTGTATATACAGATGGGCATCAACATTTTTGAAGGTAGCTTCCTACACTGCTGGATGGAATGAGAGGAACAAAACAGAATACATAGCTTGTGGGTCGGCTAACAAATCGAATTTGCACTTTGTACTGTTTTGCAGTAGATTTAGTGATCTGAGATGGCAGTACTTGGTACCGCTGGTTAAACTCTGGAATGTGCAGTGGCCCCAAGAAGCCACAGATCTCTGCTTAAACGCCAGGGACCTGGTTGCGGTGTTGCAGTATAAAAATATATACACACTGTGCCTGGCTATTAAGAGTAAAGTAGTTGGAATGCTGTTGCTGAATGTGCTAGGAAACATGATTAATGCCTGGTACTTGGATTTTGGGCTTTCTGATAAAAAAATATTTATGAATAGATCTTTTATCCTTCTGTGGATGGACATATCATGTTGTAGGATGTATTGTATTTATAACTGTGTTTATCATTATGGATTATGATGAATTTTGGTAAACAGAATTGTGATTGGTGAAGTTGTATTATGAAATGTATTGTTTTATGCTTTTATGGCTTTAACTGGCGAATAAAGTTGTGTTTGATCACATAGAAGGTTTAATTGTTCTTTAATACTGTACTTATATCCAGAGATTGTTTTTTAAGCGCGGGCCGGGATTCAAATCTGTTTTGCCCTACACTGTCTTACTTCTAAGACAAATGTGTTGCCCCTGAGCTATCCCCCCTCACCTACCTTCTTTGATTCCACTTCTAAAATGTGCTCCTGCACCCAATCAAATTATGAATCACCTTATAGAGCCTAACTGTGACAAAGGCACTTTAGCTGCTGTACTTGTCAAGTCATGCGCTGTCTTGTGTACAAAAAAGTGTACAAAACTTATATTAGACAATGATCCATCAGTGCAACATGAATTGTTCAGAATGATTTACACTACTGGACAGAAAGAAAAGAGAGAAACAAACATACAGAGACACACCAAGAAAGACAACATAAGATGTGGAGTGACAAAAACACTAAAATAAGTGAGATCAGACACACACACACACAGACAAACAGACACACATTCACTCACGCACACATCCTGATTCACAAAACAATATAAATAAACAGTGAAAGAGAGGTGCTCAAAGATACAAGGGGACGTACAAAAAAACAGAGAGACGGAGAGAGAGAGAGAGAGAGAGAGAGAGAGAGAGAAGGACAAATAGACAGAGAAAGAGACAGAGAGAGAGAGAGAGATAGAGAGGGAAAGAGAGAGAGAGAGAGAGATAGAGAGAGAGAGAGAGAGAGAGAGAGAGAGAGAGAGAGACTCAGATCATTGAGGCAAATATACACAGAGAGGGGAAGAGACATATAGGGGTCATTTTATATGTTGCTGTGTGGCATAGCAAGCCATACAAACAAGGCACAAAGGCACTTATGCCTTACTTCCACTCTGTGAGAAGGTATACTTCCCACTACTCCTGTAAAGCCTCTATGTTTTACATCAGCCTGAAATCTTCTTGCTGGTGTGAAAAAAGGAGGCAGAGTGCACACGAATCCATTAGTAAATGATAGTTACAAAGCGTATTTTTCAGGTGCAATTTACCCTTTTACAAGAAACAGAGTAATAGTGAAGAGTAATGGTGGTTTAACTTTCCACCTTTTCAGTGTGCCATGTAAATGTTGACAATTTCATGCAAGGAACCCGACAGCACCAAAGAGCTAATGTCGGTGCCCCTGAATGCAATAACAATTCTTTTAATGATCTTAAAAGAGTGCCACACAAAAAGGGATACAAAAGAGTCAGACGTCAGAGAGTGAGAGAGACAAAACAAAGAACACATGAGAGAGTGTCACAATGAGATATACACAGGGAAAAGATCAAGCAAGAGACACAACTATGTATTGACAAACGCACATCCACTGAGAGGAACACAAATAATAAGAGAGAAAAAGAGACAGATCGGTGCGCAACGTTCAGTACCTTATACGGGTTAATGTCCCATTCATTGTATAGTGGCTAGTTATCAGTTGTGATCACTGATGCAGAATCAGCACATGGGATCATGAAATGCTGGTCAAAGACAAATGCTTACATTTTTTACAAAAAAAGACTGTGCTACACTATTGTGCACTTGAAAGAGAAGGAGTGCACCACCCTGAGTTGGTGGAATGTGCAATGATGTGTGGATGCCTGAAGTCACAACTGTTGAGGCACATAATATAGAATGCACCTGTGCAAGTGAATAGCAATGTTGGTGAAAGGCAAACCCTCACGACATCCTTTTTGTCATTCCCTTGCCAGACCTTTGGACTCTTCATATGGTCCCTGTGCTTTCTCCTTTCTCTTCTTCTCCCATTAATGGTGGGCACCCGGTAGAAGGCATCCTGGCCCCCTTTTGCTGCTCTCAGGTCATCATTAATGTTTACCTGAATGGTACTGTCTTGGTCCAAGGCCCTCAGGCCACACTTATCCTCTTTGATAGATGCTTCCCGTGCCTCATCAATTTCCTTTCCTCTCCTGCTGTCCCCTCTCTTTCCCCGACAGCTTCGTTGCCTCCCCCTACTGTCTCCTCCTTGGCTACCTTGCCCTCTCCTCCTTCCTCCTTCCTCTTCTGCACCCCCTCAATCGGGCTCAATCGGGCTTCTACACCTCCGCAGGGCGTACCTCTGATTTGTCCCCCTCCCCCAGAAGTCTTTTAAGGACGGCAACCTTCTCCATATTGCCACTCTCAACACTCGTTCTGCTGTCAAACACTTCTATGACATCTGCAGTCTCACCGAGACATGATTCATGGCCAGCTCTGTCACAAGCTTTGACACTCCCTGCCCGGATGGCTACAAGATCCTCTCTGTGCCCAGATCCAACCGTTCCATTGGGGGTGTAGCCCTGATCGTCCCTGAGTGGATCCCTGCCTCTGTCATTCCTATGCATGCCTACTCCTCTTTTGAATGCCTCATCTGCAGGCTCCCTCTCTCCCCTGGCCATTCCCTTACTGTGGCTACCATCTATAGGCCACCTGGTCAGATCTCCTCCTTCCTCTCTGAGTAGACAGACCTTGAATCTTCCCTCCTGGTCTCGACCACTCAACTCCTCCTTCTTGGAGACTTTAACATCCACTTGGATGCTTCTGGTCCTTCCTCTTGACTCTTTCACAATCTCTGCGACTCTCTCTCTCTCTCCCTCTATTCTCCCCTATGGCCTGACTCATCGCTTCAAATCTTCCCATTTCTATCCCTCTCACCACTCCTCTCTCCTGGAGTGATCACTTTCTCTTTTCCTCCCAGATCACCCTCTCTATCCCTTAGGCCAAGCCACCTCCATCACTGCCACCCACTATCTTGGTTATCCGACCCATGAAGCGTGTGTCAGTTGAGGCTTTCTCCGCCACTTTCTCACCCCCCCATCCCCTTTGGCTGACTCACACCCTGACACAGCCCTTTCCATGCTTAACTCTGCTATATCTGATACTCTGGATGTTCTTGCCACTGTCATGAGGATCTGCTTGAAGCACAAAGCCAAGTGCAACCCCTGCTACGACTCAGACCTCGTCACCCTCAAATGCAAGTGCAGGGTGGCGGAGAGGAAATGGCATGCTTCCCGTACATCCTCTGACAAACTGTTCTGCCGCCTGCTCCAAAGGCAATACCGGATCTCTGTCCATACCAATAAGAGAGCTCACATCCAAGCCTGCATCTCTGTGACATCTAACAACTCGGCCAAAATCTTTAAAATGTGCAAGGAACTGGCCAATCATGCTACAGTCTCTACCTCTCCTGTCCCCTCCCAGGCCCTCCACCTGGCTCTGGCTTCTCATTTTATTTCTGAAACTCAGGACATCTTGTCCTCTCTCTCTTCCTCTCCCCCTCCTCACTCTACTCCCTGCTATTCCTCTGGCCACTCTTCGACCACCTCTCCTCTCTCCTTCTCTGCCTTTCCCTTGTTCTCCCCAGGTGAGTTTTCTAGACACGTCTGATCTATGAAAGTCTCGTCAAAACAGGTTCAGCCCTGTTCCTCCAAAACCATCAAGGACCAAATTGACACCCTGGCTCCTACTCTGGCTGACTTCTGCAACCACTCATTTGTCATTGAAGTCTTCCCTTCCCCCCTGAAACACTCCCTTGTGCACCCTCTTCTTAAGAAACGCTCTGCCGACCCGTCCTGTCCGGTTAACTATCGCCCATTTTCCATCGCTCCTTTCCCTCGCAAACTCCTGGAAAAGCCGGCCATCTCCCAGCTTAATATTCACACTGAATTTGTTGGTTGTCTCCATGACCATCAGTCTGACTTCAGAGCTGTCAGAAGTACGGAAACTGCTCTCCTGTACATCCGTGAAGACCTGCTCTCCAACCTTGATTCCTACACCCCCTGTGTCCTCATTTTATTTGATCTCTCTTCTGTCTTTGACATGGTCAATCATGCCATCCTGCTCAACCGTCTCGATGATAACCTAGGTATCACCAATCAGGCACTGGCTTGGCTGACTTCTTTCCTCTCTGATCGACCCTCCCAGGTCCAACTTGGGTCCTTCCTCTCCCCTATCTCTATCTCTACATGTTGTGCTCCCCAGGGGTCTAACCTCTCTCCCTGGTTGTTCAAATAATGCCTGGCACCTCTTGCGCACCACATTGCCGCTCTCTGCTCCAACTTTCACCTGCTCCCTCCTTTCCTGTCACACTCTGGCTGGCCTCTCTTGGCCCTCTTCCTGCTCCCACCTGTGAGACTAAAAAACCTCAGGGTCATCTTCGACGTCACACTCGCCATCTCTCCTCACATCTCTGACGTCTCTAAGAAGTCACATTATCAGCTGCACCTCCTCCGAGGTATTCATCCTTTCCTCTCCTGCCCCCAGAGGCTCTGGTTCTCTCTAGGCTGGACTACGGCAACAGCCTCTTTCTAAATCTGCCTGCCTCTACTCTCCGCCCTCTGCAACTCATCCAGAGCAGGATTGCAAGACTTGTCCTTGGCCTCAAGCCCAGGGATCGTATCTCTCCAGGACTGAGATCTCCTCACTGGCTCACAGTGGCTGTAAGAATTAAGTTCATAACCCTCTGCATTGTCCACAAGGCCATCTGGGGTCTGGGGCTTCAATATCTTCAACTCTCTCTTACTAAATATCTTCCTTCTCAAGCTCTTCCCTCATCCGCCTCCAACTCCCTCAGGGTCTGTCGCTTCTCAAAGCAACAAGTTGGTGGTAGATCTCTTTCTTCGGTTGGGGTCTCCATCTGGAACAGCCTCCCTGCCTCTATGAAAATTGAGGAGAAGCATCTCCGGTTCCAGAAGCACCTCAAGACCTTCCTCTTTGCTTCTGCTTTCTCTCCTCCTCTCCCCGGCTGAACTCCTGGCTGAAACTGAAACTGCACTGGTCACCTGGCTACCCTCTGTTCTCAGGCCCAGGTCCCCTCACCTCCAGTTGCACACCTGCACTGCTGCCCTGGTAACCTTTGCACTCTGGGGCTGTTTCTGTATCCCTACAGCCACCTACAGGCACTTGACACCTGATGTCTGCACTTACCCTTGCACCTGCCACCAGCTGGCCGCACTTCTTATTTATTGTTCTTATTTATTGTTTATATTTATTTACTGTTTATCCTATGTACTGCACTCCCCCTCCGCCTTCCCCCTCACACTTTTCCAATTCCCCCCTCCCCTGCACTTGCACAATCTCGATTTAATATAGCCTAGTAAGTTTGTTGTCTCTGTCTTCCCTCTGTTCCCCTCCCTTGTCGCGCCTTGAAACACTTGTGCATTGGCGCGTTATAAATGCCTTCTCATATCCTATCAATACATTGCTGCAGTGATCCAAGCACCATTATAAAAGACAAATAAATACGTACATTACGTGGACAACATTGGGGAAAACTCAAAAAATGGAAAATGGCAATGATTTCTTCATATTACTGGAAGTCAAGCAGACACTATCCCATTACTGAATCAGAAAGGTTGACTGGTTAATAATCAGAAACGCACCAGGTTAATGAAACTGAATATTTCACGAAGAAACAAATCAATTTAACATTACAGCCCACAACATTGGCTCAATACCATCACATTAAATGCGTACCATGCTTCAAGCTTCATTATAGCAGAATTAACATTAATTTATTACAAAGCGAAGGATGATTATGAACATAGGTTCATTAGATTTGTTATAACTGACATATTGCAAACATTACAGTGCAGATTAATGAGACAGAAATCACAGTATGAACATTATTCACATGACAGTAACTTTCAGAAGATACTAAGCTATCAAAATGATCTTCTATAAACTAATTTGGATTCATAGAGCTACTGTACTTCATAAGTGCAATAGAGTTTGCAAGTGTGTGAGATATGTCCAACTATAAACAGATTTTAGAAGAAGACCTGTTAAAAGAAAATGAAAGTTCAGTGTCAGAAAGTCCTAGCTTGATGCCAAGTGAATAGGAGGATCAAATGCGCAGACATCTGGAAGAAAGACACATCTGGCCCGATTCTCTAAATATTTGTTGCTGCAAGTTCTTATATGCACTAGCTCATCTCATCACTTGTGCCAACAAAAGGACAAGGCCCATTCTCAAAGGGCATCTGAATGAGCCCATGCAGCCCTTTGCACATTCACGCATATCAGGGGGCGTTTCTGGGCATTTTAAAAATAAATGCATCTATAATACACAGACAGGATGCACCTTTAAATGTGCAGAATGGAGAGTCATCCCCCTGTGCCTTTTGAAAGAGCTGCAGATGGAGGCGCACATCCTCACCGCAGAGTCATTTCTGACCCGGTGAGGATGGGTTTTTTTTGGGTGACAGCTGCAGTTCATACCGTGGCTGTCACACCTGCCTTTCCATCACCCAAATAGAGATGGAAATGTTTTTTTATTTTATTTTCCAGGGCATGTGAAGGTCCCGATTTAATGCAACCAAACCCATAAAATTAGTCAGCTGTTGGAAGCTACACCACATTAACAAATAGCCCCCATTTATGCATCCCAAAAACTAACACCTATGCTTTGAGAGCAAGTAAATCTGGTCTGTTGACTCAATCCTTTCCTTCAGAAGCCTCCTGGTTCTTATTTCGAACATTCTCAGCTGAAGATGTTGTGAAGGTGGCTATGAAGCTTCAATCCGCGTCCCCTATTGATCCTGTCCCTCTAGATATTCTTAGAGACAATATGACAGATATTGCTCCTTTGGTTGTTTGGTCTGTCAACACTTCTTGCTCGTTGGGCTCCATTCCAGTGGACCTGAAACAGGCACTAGTTATTCCTCTCTTAAAAATCCTTCCGCCGATCCTAATCTAGCCGTCGTATGGAGAGTGTTCTGGTCTCGATGGTGGACGATCTGACATGTATGTCTGACCGGGGGTGTTTAGGATGCTGATTCTATTAGACCACTCGACTGCCTTCGATTCAGATCACACACCCCAGCCCACTTAACCGCCTTGCCCAGATTCTCTGGCACGGTGCTCTCCTGGTTCTCATCCTTTTTGGTGGCTCGAGGTCAAATTCTGTCTTTGTCTTCTTTTCATTTTTCATCTCATTCTCTTGTTTGTGGAGTCCCCCAAGGCTCTGCCTTGTCCCCTGTTAGGCACAATCACCTGCAGTACCCTTTGGGAACACTACAGTTAATTAGGACCACATGTTTAAGCACAATTTCACTTTTGGTACAAGCCTGTAGTACACAGTAAAGTGGTAGCGATGGCTGAGCAGCCAGACATATATCAAGAATGTAAGTGAGCAGTAGAACAAGTTACACAAAGAACCAACAAATACAGTGATTCAAATACACACTTACTCAAGGTTTCTTGGTAAAATAATATACATTTATTTACTCAGTCAGTTAGAAAACATTACACTAACATAAGCAGCTGAATATCACACACTAATAAACCACAAAAATACAACCGTTAAGTAAATAAACAGGTTTAGCTCCAAAATGAAGTGGGAGCAAAATGGCACTTCAGATAATTAATAAAGGGGTAAAAAGACAAGGTTATAAGGATAGACAGCCAAATACATTAATAGGCAAGGAAAAGGGTTTTAGTTAAATACAACCAGAAATTCTTCTCAATAGGCCTGGGCCAAAGTCAATGGTTCAGGGTCTTTCGTGTAGGATAGCACAGTTCTGGTAAGTAACGGTTAAGTCTTTGTCACAGAGTTTAGAAGAATTTGGCTAGGTGAAAAGTTTGATGAATGTTAAGGGAAGCACAAGCCTTTGTAGTTGAAGAAAGTTTCACACACTTTCTCGATGGCCGAAAAAGATTTCCAGACCGCGTTTGCACAGTACCTTGTCAATGAAGAATGTAGCTGAGGCAGTGGTTCCTGGCAGTTCAAGCAGATCTCACTGTTCCTGAGCTTCACGTGAGGACAAGAAGTCGGACGTTGGTAGGTTACTGCACTGCCCTGGGATGAGGCCAAAAGCTGTAGCAAGACGTTGGTTTAAAGTGTGAGTGCCTTAAAGTCCACAAGCTGGTTTCCTTCCCTCTGGCTATACGGTTTTTAACAGCACTCTGAAGAAAATTCGACCAGATGGGGACGGTGTCCATGTGGCTTGCGAGTTGGTTGTTCCCACACAACTCAAGGGAAGAAGTCAACCTTGGAGGGCTTCTCTGTTGATGGAGTTTCAGGCAATTCGGACCTGCAGCAGGGCTTCACCCGTCATCCAAGAGTTGCAGCAGTCCTCTTCCTTCAGCTCGTCTTCGGTTCTTTCGTTCCAGTAGTCGACTCTGCTTTCCAAGTCTCAGAGACTGCCTTTTAAATAGTTTTCCCCCATTAATTCCAGACTGGCTGTCACTTACACCAGGGTGGCTGTCCTTGCCGGACAGGCAGCCGGCCAATCATGCCAGAGTGCATTCAGGTCTCCTAGGAGACTAAGTGCGGGGAGTTTCGGGCCAAAGGCCAACAAACAAATGGACCAAAGCTGGTTTGGCACGCAGAGACAAACACAAGAAGGACCTTTCCTAAAAGAAATGGCGAAAAAAGATGACCAGAGTCTGTTTTTACAGATAGGTCTTGGGCGCCATATTGAAAAACATGGCTGACCCGATTTTTAGCTACCATTGTTAGCGGTCGGGAAAAATCATGGTAGTTTGATCTAAACCACTGCCACCAGCCATTTAAAGTAGGAAAGGGTAACATTTTACTGTTACATGAGTGTTTTAGCTCAGGTGAAGCTAAGCAACCCCTCCAGCACTCTATAGGAAGATAGGGTGTGCTGTGTCAGTAAATGTAAAGAGACTAGTAAAGTCAATTTAATTTTAAATGCTCTGCGAGACGGTAGTCAGTCCCAGAGAAGATATTTAAACCTTGGGAAGTCTGAAAGACATCCATGTGCCACTGCACTGAAGGTACTGTGTGACACACAGAAAAAGATGATGCCACCAGAGTTGTTTTAAAACCTCATAACCAAAGAACACAAAAGTAAAACACACACACAAAATACATGAAAGAGTGGGAAAAAGGTTCACACCCTTCCCAGCTAGCAAAATCAAATCCTAGAAATCCAGCAAAGTTGCTGGGGGTTTCAAAAGGTAAGGGAAATTAGCACATTTGGAAAATTCTCTCTAATATCCCCCCACCGTATTTAGCATCTACATTCATGTGAAAGTCACCCACTCCCATGGCTTCAGCTGCTTCTCTTATGCCGAGGATCCCACATCATTTTGTCTTAATCTTTCTCAACCTGAAACTGCCATCCAGTTTAGGGGTTGCCTGGAGTCCGTGGGTTGTTGAATGTGTGAAAATTGGCTTAATCTAAATGGGGACAAGATGATGGTGCTGGTGGTGGGCATACATTCTGCTACTTCTTTATGAACCTCTTCTTTCTGTCCCTCCGCCTTAGGCCCTCTTCCTATTCCTGATTGAAAGGTCAAGAATATTGTCATTATAATTGCCTATCTCTCTCCGCAGAGAGTCATATTGGCTATATCTGTCAAACTGGGTACTTCCAATTTAGAGCGCTTTTGATAATTCGGCCATTCATTCCTTTACATGCTCTGGTGGTTTCATCCATCGTCCTAAGTCGGATTGGCTATTGTAATTTTCTTTTCTTAGCACAACCACTGTATCTTATCCATCGGTTACAGCTTCTCCAAAACCTTGCTGCTCGTGTGGCTACGGGCACCTCTTATGGTTTCCATATCTCCCGGGAGGTTCGATCTTTACATTGGCTTCCCATTCTTAAATGGATAGAGTTTGTCTTTATTTATTGTTCACCAGACATTTTACGGTGCTGGTGCCGAGTACCTGCAGCTCAAGTTTCAGCCGCACATTCTAAGTTATTTGCTGCATTCTTGAGATGCTAATTTGATCCTGGTTCTTTGTATCAGGCTTTCCAGAAAAGGTGCTCGGGCCTTTTCCGTGGCAGCTACTAATCTCTGGAACTCATTGCCCCCCCCCCCTTTTAAGGGTGACCAAGACTCATTTTCAGTTTAGGCGTTTCCTTAAGACCTTCCTCTTTTAGCTGGCGGTGCCCATTGTGTGATTGTATCTGAGGTATTATTCCAGTGCTAAGATGCCTTGCGGCAAATGTGTGCTTTCTAAATGCAGGTAACATAACAAACAGAACATAAAATATAACTCCATACCCTGTAAATGGATTTGCCATTGACAGTGAAGATTAAGGGAGACTCGTATGAACAAGAGGATGAGAGGCTGGGATGAGGAAGACAAGGAGGTACAGAGATGAGGAAGAGACACTGGGATGAGGAAGATGGACTATGACAAGGAAGATATAGAGCAACAGGGGCTGAGACTTGTTCCCTTCACATGAACACATTGCAAGTTGACATTTTTTATCTGAACAATCAGTATGGATTGACATTGGCCCTCATTACGACCCTGGCGGTGCGGAGTGAACGGCGCCGTAAAAGGTGCCGGCGCCATTCACTCCGTACCGCCGCATTACGAGTTCCCCTCGCAGGTCCCGAAAGGGGAAGAGGGAGCAAACAACGGGCCATCTCGTAATAGCCCGTTGTTTGCTCCCTC
This sequence comes from Ambystoma mexicanum, assembly GCF_040938575.1. Classification (NCBI taxonomy): domain Eukaryota; kingdom Metazoa; phylum Chordata; class Amphibia; order Caudata; family Ambystomatidae; genus Ambystoma; species Ambystoma mexicanum. The sequence continues at coordinate 1,360,094,371 of NC_090931.1, read as the reverse complement.
TCCCATTCCCATTCAGCCCTATGGGGGCTGAAATGGGAATGGGGAAGGACTGTGTCCGGGTCCTTGGCGGGAGGAATTGCCGGGCCTTTCGAACTCGGAATGGCCCGCTAAGTCCTCATTCCGAAGACCCGGAGGCGATTTCGGCGGCAGCCATGCCGCCAATAGCCGCATGGTTACCGCCGAATTCGTAATGCGGGCCATTGTCTATGTATATTTTTGAATGTGGTTTATATGTATTAATAGTGAGATTTGAGGATATGAATATTGCTCTTCAGTTGCCTCTCATTCCGCTGTGATGCAAATTTAGATATGTTTATAAAATAGTGAGATTTTGTCTTCCCAACTCCGGCACTATTATCTGGAACCATTTAGCTCAAACCTCTCTTTCATCCTCCTTTCATGTTCCCTTCACCTTCACAAACTTTAGTTTGCTGCTCCAAGCTGAAGATCTTTGAAAACATAGTGCATATATTTCTCAGTCTTTACTGTATCAGTCTCAAAAGTGAATTGATCCATACCCGTCTTTCCTGCGAGTTATATCTTCCCTAGATTCAATACATTATAAATTGATGCTTTATATATACTCAAATAAATGGGTCTTATATGAAGATCATAAACTTTAGTGCAGATGTGCCATTAAGATCTATATCATTATAGTTATATCATATGAAATGCTTGTCCAATGAAAACATAGTGTATGTTAACATGTGTTGATACCACCTGCACTTCTGTAGGCCACTCCATTAACAAAAAACAAATATATTCTGTGCCCGCAGCATCATAATATTTAATACCCTTGAAAATAAAAGAAATCTACACTATGTCCAGACCCCAAAACTTCACAAAACCTCTCAATTTCATTTGTGATGTCACCTTTGACTGTCTGTGAGTCTGATCACTGCATGGCATGATGCGAGTTATGGCTGCTTACCTTACCACAACAGATGAATTCCTTTTGGTTTTATGATTTTGCACTACAACCACCTTTAACAAAGTTTTTTTCTCTTAATTTCACAAGTTCTTATTCAAGCAATTTAACCATCACGTTCCTTTAACAACGTATTCTCACTGCATTTCACAGGTTTTTATTAAGGCTTCTTAACATAATATCACTTTAGCAAGGTTTTTTCATTGAATTTCAATGGTTTTTTGACAGAATGTATTGGATAATGTTTCAGCATTCTCTGTAAGTCACTTTAACAATCTGTAACACTACTTTAACAAACATCTTTTGCGCAGTGCATAATGATTTGAGCTGCACTTCTTAGGGATGCACGTCATAGTTGACTTGCCAGGGGCATGAGGCTCAACAATGAACACATCCCCACCAAACCACTCTCAATATCCACTGAACATTGCCTGCATCATGGTCCAGGGTCCACTATACTATCAAAGTGGGCTCAGTGCTACTGTATATGGATTGCGACGATGGCCAGTAGTCACCATATCATGAGCCCTGCCAAACAATCTGCAGTAGAAATTGAGCAGGGAAACTTAACCATAACGCATCTTTAAAAAAAGATTTTTCAGTGAATTGAAAAAGCTTTTTATAACTAAAAATGTTTCATCCTTTTAACGCACTGTATGTAAGTTATAAAAAACTTCTATTCTGAATATATGAAAAATCTGTAAAGTTCCTTTATCATATATTTTACAGTGCACATTGAAGTGTGTAACATCGAACAACACATGCTGTTGCTGCCTGTTATGGCGGAAGTCACTGGGACATGAGATTCAGCCATGCCCCAGGTCTTACCAATCCACCCCCGATAATCACTAGACCTGTTGCAGCCTTGCTCAAGACCCAATTAACCATAATGGGACAGTGGGCCACTGTCCACAGTGTTTGTCCACCATGGCCTGTGGCAACAAACCCTGGGGCACAAGCTTCAGAGATTGTGCCAGCTTCGCAAAGCAACCCATAGTAGTGATAGGGCTTGGGCTGCCGCATGGCCCATTAGCCACTATACCCCAATTGAGGGGCCATGGGAGTCCATGACTAGCAGCCCTACTTCCTGGGCCATGAGATAAAGCTGTGTTGCCTGGGCCACAAATCAACCCACAGTAAACATTGGCTATGGCCTAGAGACTGGTCCATTGCCACTTAACCACTATAATGGGAGAATTGGTCACTGTACATGTCTTGCGCACTTGACCAGTGGTCACAAGCCCTTTGAAATGGGTTTCAGTCATGTTGTTGGCCCCGCAAAGTATCTATCTTTTTCAATCTTGTAAAGTGCAAACTTTCCATAGAGTCATCATGGCGCTTAAAAAAACTGGAAAACAACGAAGCAGTGGTAGAGTCGAACAATCGAGCAACAAAGATTTGTGTTAAGTTTTACTTTAAGAACGATTGAAATCCAAGATAGTACGATGGAAAACAGGGATAGAATTCCAGAGATTCGTGCCAGCAACAGAGAAGGCATGACCACCAAGATGCTCCAAATGATAACGAGGAACTAAGAGGAGTGCTGTGTTAACAGATCACAGGGCGCGCAAAGGGCAATGCTGGATAACCTTCCCTTGAAGGGGAAGGTCTCTTTGCCATGATACTCATGATGAATCATACAAAGCACTTTGAACTGAATGCGTGCTGAAACCGGTAACCAATGCAGTTTGCAGCAAGCTGAGGAAAGAGGTTGGCCACATGGAATTCCAATGGCTAAATGGAATGTTTTTTTGTTTTTGGTAGCAGAGGATGGTTACCATGCACCCAGGACCGAAGTTATATGCACTGAAGTAATAAGCTACCATGGGTGGCTTATAAATTCTCTCTCCCTGGATGAATTTTCACCAAACTTTGCAAAAAGTGTGATATGGCAGGGTCCATATAGACAGTTAAAATGTGATCTATGGGTGTGATATGCTGCGGTGGTTGTGGCCAGGGCCTAGAGTCTTGGGTGCATGGCCGCAACGATGCATGGCTATCAAATATTTGCAAATCTACATTTTGTGTACTGTTTAATTTGTATAGTTTGTATGTGAATTATTGGCTACGTCATGTCATTAAGATTGTAGAGTTTGGTAACAAGCACTGCAGTATAACATATCCATGGAAGTAAACTTTTTGTATTGTGGTGTATGGCTAGATGTTTGCTTCAATGGTTCTGTTATGCACCAGTATTTATGTGTTGTAGTAGAATATACTTACTGTTTGATTTTTTGAGATTGGATATATTTTTATCATGAATTGGGTAACTGGAGTACATATTCTTTTTCAATTTCTGTGATAAAATAAAAGAGCATGTTAGTGTATGTATTTTATACTTATGGCATTGCATAATAGACATTTCAGCTTTTTTTCGACCCTCATATTTAGTAGTTTACAAACCAGTGTACTGTGCAATTTGTTCAGTTTCTGTGTTTGTTTTTCAAATCATTGGGTCTGTGGGGAAAAAAAAAATGTTTTTGTTATTATACAGTCTATTTGTTTGTTTGATTTCAATGTTCACTTGTTGTTTCTGGTTAATGTTCTATCTGTTGGCTTGTTGCAGATTTTTGGAGCAGTTAGATACCTGTTGGCGTATTCTAACTGGTTATAGTTGTTTTAATTGAAGTTTTGTTAATGTTTACGCACAGATTAGTTATTACATTTTGGTTTTAAGAAGATTAAATAAGTGTTTGTAAGATTTGCTGGTAATCTCTGCTTTACAGTAATGGCACTATCATTACATTCGAACCATCCACATTTCTTTTTTATATATGCAGTGTAGTGACCTGCATTGGTTGTGACTCCTGCGTGGTAGATTATACCTATTGTTGTGAAGGTTTTCTTACCAAGTGATACTTGACCATGTGTGAATCCAGTCAGCTTGCAGTTGTTTTTGGTACCATCTGCATTGTAACGTAGAAGCATTAGTATTACGTATTTACTATGTGTTTGTATTAGTAAAATGGAGCGATTATCTGAATTGCAGGTAGTACATAATCTACCATGGTTTGCATTTTGTACAAGTTGGATACATACACGAAGCGCTCATTAGGAATTTGCATGTATGTTTCCAAATGTATGAAATCTGCAATATTTCATTTATAGGTATGATTTTGTTTTCCAGTACTTGTAGTAAGCACAATAGAAATTCTTGTGGATCTTCTTATGAGTTTATAGTGAATTTCACCATTCCAGCACAGTAGTCCAATTGTTGTATTATTCCATGAACACTATACGTGTTGCCAGGATTGTTTGTTGTGTTTCTATGAAGGACTAACATTTGCAAACACAATTGGTCTGTACTGTGTAAGTAAATGTCAACAATTGGCGGCAATTGAAATAGAATATTCATTGCTACATTTGCATAGCAACTTACACCAGTTATATTTGCAAATTTAAATGGACCAGATAGTTCAGTGTCCAAGTAATTTTTTCGGGGTATGTTTTGCTTCTTTGAAGAAGTCCCTTAGTTACTTTGAGTAATAGGTTCTTCTTTGGTTGTGGTAATTTATGAAGTATTAGCTTCTTTTACTCTCTTTGGAGGATTTGCAGTGGGATCCTGTTGCATTTCTGTTTGAATTAGTTTTCTTTGACAACGTTTTCCTTTTTGTGGAACTGGATAGGTTTTTAGATGGGGGTGTATAGTGAACTTAGTCTATTGTATTCTAAAATGCAAGGAATATCAGCGTTTACTTTACTTGCATCAAAGTTGATTTGATATAGACTGTCAAGTGTACGTAAGCGTGATAGTGCTACGTAGCTCATGCCTTCTTTAAAGACTGTGTTCCCAATATCTATCAATGCTTTGTCTAGGGTAAGAACTTGTGATTTGTGAATGGTGACTGCGTATGCTAGAGTTAGAGAACATTTTTCTCTGCGTAAATTTTTCTCTGTGTAAATACATGTCTTTGAAGAAAAGGAATCGAGCTGTTGAGCGCCCTATCCTTTTTACTCCAGTTTGTCTGTGGAGCAAATTTCAATTATTGGTTGTATTTCTTTTTTCAAAATTGTTTCATTGAGTTTGGAACCGCTTGCAAGTGTTGGCATTAAGGACATACAATTGACATGTTTGTACTAATTGTTCCATGACATCAGTAGTGCATGAATTATGGCCATGAAGTGCATGGATGTACCAGGTTTTTAATATTGCTTGTGCTTCTTGAGATAGTACACCAACTCATTTTAAAATATTGGCGTAAGTGAGGTCTGCAGATTGGCACATGTTTTCTGTTAATTCTCTGTATTGGAAATGTTGCCAAAGGTTGACATTTCCTATGCTGCCAACAGTTTTACGGCAGAGTTTTAAAAATATATGTTCACCTTTCACTGGTGTCAATTAAAGAAGATCTCTGAAAACAATACATGTTTTCCTCCAAAGAGCTCTTCGTAGTTTGTTTTAAGTACTTCTTCCAATCTGAGGTGAATCAAAGCTAACATTAGGTTGAAGACCATGCTCACTTCATCTATTAGAAGCATTTTCATTTGTTTTAATACTCTGTGTAGTTCCATTGCAGCTTCTGAAGAAAGTTTGTAATATTATAATTTGTTTTGGTGTTCTACTGGAAGGAGTAGTAATTGGTGTAAAGTGACAGAATGTCAGAATGTTTTGCCTGAACCAGCTTCACCACTGACGTATAGTAGTATAGGTTTGTAATTTTGGCAGGTACATTCTTTATTTTCATGTTGTACACCATGTGCAATTTCTTTTGTTACTTCTTGAAAAATGGTACGCTGATCTTTGTTCAGTTTTGATTGTAGTACAGTTAAGTCTTCTGTATCTTCTTCATAGTGACAAATGGTGTTCTCTACTTCTGTCATAGCTAATTCTGCCTCATTTGCTATCAGTGGCTGTCCCATTCGTTCTTGACTTCCTGTTACAGAAGGTTGACTATCGGATTGTCCTTATCTAGTTGGGCCTGGAGTTCTTCTTCGTGTTGCTGTTCATTGTGCAACATTGTTTTGTACTGCATAAAGTTCATATTGTTGATAGTGCTTTCATTTGCTTTGAAAGCGTCTTCATAGGAGTCATAGTTTCCTAGTATCTCTTCTTCTTTTCTGCATGGTTTAAAAAGTTGTAGCACGGACATGTAATATAGTTCTTTATGTTGAGGAGTTTTTAATGACAATTTGAGATGATTAATTAAGCTTCGTTTGGTAAGTTTCACTAAGCTGCCATCACAATCTGTCACTCTATATCTACCTTTTTTTTAACCAGGTTTTATATTATTTTTGTATGTGAAGTTTTGGGCTATATCATATAGACACATGGTTTCCAAAGTAGTACTCCTGTTTGGGTAGTGTATGTATCTAGTAAATTGTTTTTCAAAATGTCTTGGCTGTTGGGATGATTTTTGGCTATTGTTTCTATGTCGTCGTATCATTTGGGAACTATTTTCTAGATTTAGCAGAACCAAGACTAAGCCATAAGATATTTTCAGATTTTCCATACAAAGCAGTACCGGTTAAACGATCTACAGCTTCATTGGAGCCACATTCTCTATGAGAGAGCATTGTTATGCCTAAACTGTACAATTTCTGAGATAGTGTTTTGTCCGATGATAGGTCTTTCCCGAGGTTTTGAAGATGTGTTTTTGTTCTGCTTTTGTTAAGTAGGCTGTAACATATAGTGCAACTGCAGTGGAATTGTCTGCAATGTACTACACATCTATGGTTGCATTGCATAAGAGGGCAATTGTTACGCTCACCTGGTATCCATGGGGATGCCACCCAGCTGTGGGGACTCTGGTGCCCTTCTCAGCCACTCCCAGGTATAATCAGCGGAGAAATTCTACCTGGAAAACAGGTGGGCAATGTTCAAGACTGGGCAACTGGGGTAAGAGCCTCCCAACACCCTGTATGCCCGCAGCCCCTCCCCAGACCTTTCCTCACCTTGTTATGGGTTTTGGCATGCTCTCCGTCCTGCCTTCTTGCTAGGGGCACATTTTCCTTTGTGGGTGAGTGCGATCTAGTTACTTCACTGATGCAGGCCCATTACAGTCTTTCAGGTAGGTCTTATTACTGTTATACTGTATGCCTTTCTTGGATTTAAATAATGTCTTTTCTCACTCCTTAGGTGCACGGAAGTTCGCTGTGGAGCGTTGGCTGAATTGGGACTCACCGGCAGGTGATGGTGCTTCGAGAGCGCCTTGATGCGGTAAGTAGGCGCCATGCGTAGCACTATGATGCCTTGCCTTTGCTAACCTGTTGTCTTTTGTTCCCGTAGGTTGCGGTGCTCACCCGGAGCAAGAAGTCCCAAGGGGATAGTGGTCGATGGGCGACTCATGAGGTAAGCTGCTGGCACAATTGTAAAATGTCTTATGTCCTGTTTCTCTCCTATTGCAGATCCGACGGTCCGGGAGGCTCGCTGTTCCTTGGATGCTGTTTGCAGGAGTGGATGGTAGCTAGCGGTGGAATCACAGGTAAGCTGCTGCTATAAACAATGTTCTTTTGTTTTTCAGATGCTGTTCTTCCGAGGTTCGCAGATGCAGCTGAACACGATGAGCTTCACGTTGCAGGATTGCAAAGTAATGCAAAGCGTTTTCTCCAAGTCGGGTGTTTTTTCAATAGCATCAAGAAAGTAGTCAGGTGAAATAGTCCCTAGGCTACCACACCCAAAACACTATACCGCATAGCTTGGTTCCAAGGAGTCAAGCTATGTGGATGTCTCCATGTTGACTGGCACTGAAATAAAGTAGTTCCCAAGCACAAGTCTTCATTAAGTATGAGCCTGGCGCCAAAGGCGCCAAGACTGGCCCGAAAAGGGCCTAGGCAAAGGATGCCTAAGCTTGTTGGTGGCCCAAGCCGAGACCCCTCCAGACCCATGGGCCTGCCGGGGGGGTTTCAGGAAGTGGATCATGACAGCACTCCCCCCCCAAGGCCCCTCTCAAGGTGTTCCTTCTGTCCGGCCCTGGTTTAGTTGGAAAGTTGCGATGATATGTTCTGATCAGATGTGGTGCATGAATGTTTTCACAGGGTTCCCAGGATCTGTCTTGGGGTCCAAATCCTTTCCAATCAACTAGGTAGTATAGCCTTCCCCTTGAATACTTGGAATCCAAGATGCTTCTGACTTTGAATTCTGGTTCTCCGTAAATACGTATGGGTTTTGGTGGTGTCCCAATCCGTGTACCGGGCTGCATCGGTTTTAATAGGGACACATGAAATACTGGGTGAATCTGTAGGTTAGGTGGTAAGTCTAGTTTGACAGCCGCTGGATTGATAATTGCCTTGATGGTGTAAGGACCTAAGTACCTGCATTGAAAAGTCTGGGTTCCCTTGATGGGTACAAACTTGGCAGCCAGCCAAACCTTGTCTCCTACCTGATAGTCTGGGGCCTTTTTCCGGTGTTGGTCGGCAAATTGCTTTTGTTTTTCTTTGGTGAAAATAAGATGTTCTTTGGCCTTTTTGAAAGCCTGAGTGATGTTGGTGTGAAGAGTTTTTACTGCTGGCATTTCCAAATTTGTTGGGACATCTAGTTCTGAGGTACGTGGGTGTCTACCATAAAGGGGATAAAAGGGTGTTTGTCCGGTACTGGAGTGCAAGGAGTTATTATATGTGTACTCGGCTATCCATAACAAATCTATCCAGTCTCTTAGTTCATGATGTAACATGCACAGTAGGTATTGTTCGAGGGCCTGGTTGGTCCTCTCGGTCTGACCGTCCGTTTCGGGGTGATGGCTAGTGGATAGCCGGACGTCAATTTGTGCCATTGCACAACATTTTTTCCAGAAGTTGGAGATGAACTGGCTACCTCGATCGGAGATCAGGACTGATGGGAAGCCATGTAGTTTTAAAATACCATCCAGGAACACTTTGGTTAGAGTGGGTGCATCAGGGAGGCCTTTGAGCGGAATAAAGTGTGCAATCTTTGAGAACAAGTCCACGACTACCAGGATGGTGTTAAACCCTTGATTGGGAGCTAGGTCAGTGATGAAGTCAAGGGAAAGAGAGTGCCAGGGAGTGGGAGGAATGTCCAAAGGTTGCTGAAGACTGGATGGTTTTTGTTTTTGCGACTTGTTTTGCGCACAGACGCCGCAGGACTGAACATATTGGATGACATCCTTACACAAGGCAGCCCACCAGAAGTTCTGTTTTACCTTGGCTAGAGTCTTGGTGATTCCAGGGTGCCCTTCGACCAGGGAATCATGATAACTAGTAACAATTTGTTGTTGTAAGTCTTTGGTGGGTACATACAACCGATCCTTAAAAAAGGGTAAGTGATCTTTAATGGAATATTGTTCTCCTTGCGCTGAGGAAGGCATCTGGGTTCATGGTTCGTTGAATCTTATCTCTCAGTTCAACTTGGGTTAAGGCCATAGTGAGGTCCAAGAGCTTGTCTTCCGGTATGATGGGGGCTGGATCTGGGGGAGTATATACCAAGTCATCAGTGCCTGTACGAGAGAGTATGTCAGCTTTTCCATTCTTGACCCCTTGTCGAAAAGTGATGACAGTCGTATTCGGCAACGAAAAGGGCCCACTGCAATTGGCGTGAAGACTGGGCTTTAGCTATCTTAAGGTATTGCAGGTTTTGGTGGTCTGTGATAACTGTAATGGTGTGTCTGGCACCCAGAAGGTAGTGCCGCCAGGCCTTAAAGGTGGATTTTATCGCCAAGAATTCTTAGTCCGTGATGGCATAATAAATCTCCGGGGGAGAACATTTCTTAGACCAAAAGGCCACTGGATGTAGCTGGCCTGTTACTGGGTCTCTTTGTGACAGTACAGCTCCCATCGTTATACTGGAAGCGTCTGTTTCCACGATATAAGGAAGATCTGGGTGAGGATGTCACAGGATTGACGCGGAGGTGAACCTTTTTTTGAGTTCCTGAAAAGCTTTCTCTGCTTGTTCGGTCCAGGCAAATTTATTGTTATTTTTTCTTAGCAATATGGTGATCGGGTGCACGACCAGTGAGAAGTCTGGTATGAACCGGCGATAGAAGTTCGCAAAGCCCAACATGCTCTGTACCCCTTTTACTGACGTTGGTGATGGCCATTTCAAAACGGCGTCCACTCTATGCAGGTCCATTCTGATGCCTCCTGGAGTAAGGATAAAACCCAGAAACTCAACTTCAGTGACGTGAAAAAAGCACTTCTCCAGCATTGCATATAAACGATGTTCCCGGAGCTTGGAGAGGACTGAACGGACGTGTTTGAAGTTGAGTACACTAAGATATCAACTATGTACACTAGGGCGCAGACATCAAGTAACTCTCTCAAAACGTCATTCATAAAATAATGAAACGCTGCAGGAGCATTGCATAACCCAAAGGGCATGACTTGATATTCGAACAAACCATATTTGGTGCGGAAAGCAGTTTTCCATTCGTCTACACTTCTGACCCGCACCAGGTGGTATGCTCCTCGAAGGTCCAGTTTGGTGTAAATTTGGGCATCTTTGACCTGGTCCAGCATTTCTGGGATGAGCGGCAGGGATAACGGTTCTTTACAGTGATCTGGTTTAATGTGCAGTAGTCAATACAGGTTCTTAAGTCCCCTTCTTTTTTTGGTACGAAGAACAAAGGACTAGCTGCAGGGGACTTGGATGGGCAGATGAATCCATTTGTGAGGTACTGGTCTAAATTAGCCTTCAGATGAAGGTTTTCAGGTTCCGTGAGAGCATAGATTCTGCCGCAAGGAACTTGAGCACCGGGAACAAGGTCAATCTGGCAGTCATAGGGCCTGTGCGGCGGCGCGTGTTTGCTTGGTCCTTCTGGAATACATCCTGGAAATTGTGGTATTCCTCAGGCAAGGTACTAGTCACTCCCAAAGTTGCCCCTTATGGAGTCGTAGAGATACTGAAAGCAGGTTTCTGTTCTTGGTAATAACAGGCTGGAGAGCAGTCACTGGGAAAGGTTAATTTTCTTGCCCGTCAGTCAATCAAAGGGTTGTGAGCAACTAACCATGGCATCCCTAGTATGAGCCGGAATTGAGGAGCCTTGATGAGATCGAATGAAATAAGTTCCCGATGTCCGTCCTGGCACAGCAAGGTTATCTCGGCTGTGCGGTGGGTTATGGGTCCAGGAGCGATTTCTGTCCCATTCACCATGGTTACCTTGTCTGTAGTTGGCTTGGAACACAGGGGAAGCCCCATATCTGCAGCCAGGTCCTGATCTATATAATTTCCAACTGCTCCGCAGTCGATGTATGCTTCAATGGCATGCATTCTTGACGACCGTTGGTTATTAATTAAGATCACCGGAATTGCAAAGTGTGAGGTTGGTGGCTCTTTTCCCTCACCCGACAAACTGACCTCTATGTTTGCCGAGCTGGGTAGTTTTCCGACTGACACTCCTTGTCTTCATCTTTTTCCGTGGCTCCAACGATCTTCCTCAGAGGTTTCACTGGGTAGTCCTTCAGGAAATTCCTGACTTTCCGAAGAACAGGCATAGTTGTTGTTGTCTCCTTTTATCTCGCTCTTGTTTTGTTAGTGGGGGTCGTACCCCTCCAATTTGCATGGGCTCCACAGTATTTTCTTGCACTCGAGTTACATTGTCTCTAGGTCGAACGTACACTGGCCTAGGGTCCATTTTAGAACGTCTGCTTTTTTCGGTCTTGCAACCGGTGGTTCAGTTGCACAACCAAGTCTATGAATTCAGAACAATCTCTGGGAGGATTAACCACTTGAGCTAGAACGTCTTTTAATTCGCCTCGTAAGCCCTGATGAAACAACGTGGTTCTTTTGTTTTCAGGCCACCTAGCTTCAGCAACCAATCAGTTGAAAGTAGCGATGTATGTTAACAAATCCTGATTCCCCTGTCGGAGGGAAAGGAGTTCATTGTCCACAGCTTGTTCTCAGGTATGGCGAGCAAAGAGTTTTTCCATTTCCCTTTGAAAGTCCCCAAAGTTATGTAATAAAGGGTCATCATGGGACACCAATGGTACCGACCAATCTGTGGCGCTGCCACTTAGGTATGATAAAACAAAGGCTACCCGGCATTGGTCATTTGGGAATGCTCCCGGCCTGCAAAGAAAATGAAGGCGACACTGATTCATGAAAGCTGCGTATTTTCGTGGATCACCAGCAAACCTCGCCGGTGGTGCCAAAGGAACTGTACCTGGTAACACAACTTGTACCGGAGTATAGACAGTGGATGACATGCTAGGATTTTGCATTGGTGGGTTGGTTTGGCAGGCTTCGCGTTCTGTTACTCTCACCTGGTATCCACAGGGACGCCACCCAGCTGTGGGGACTCTGGTGCCCTTCTCAGCCGCTCCCAGGTATAATCAGCGGAGAAGTTCTGCCTGGAAAACAGGTGGGCAATGTTCAAGACTGGCCAACTGGGGTAAGAGCCTCCCAACACCCTGTATGCCCGCAGCCCCTCCCCAGACCTTTCCTCACCTTGTTATGGGTTTTGGCGTGCTCTCCGTCCTGCCTTCTTGGCAGGGGCGCGTTGTCCTTTGTGGGCGAGTGCAATCTAGTTACTTCACTGATGCAGGCCCTTTAGAGTCTTTCAGGTAGGTCTTATTACCGTTATACTGTATGCCTTTCTTGGATTTAAATAATGTCTTTTCTCTCTCCTTAGGTGCACAGAAGTTCGCTGTGGAGCGTTGGCTGAATTGGGACTCACCGGCAGGTGATGGTGCTTCGAGAGCGCCTTGATGCGGTAAGTAGGCGCTATGATGCCTTTCCTTTGCTAACCTGTTGTCTTTTGTTACCGGTGCTCACCCGGAGCAAGAAGTCCCAAGGTGATGCTGGTCGATGGGCGACTCATGAGGTAAACTGCCGGCACAATTGTAAAATGTCTAATGTCCTGTTTCACTCCTTTTGCAGATCCGACGGTCCGGGAGGCTCGCTGTTCCTTGGATGCTGTTTGCAGGAGCGGATGGCAGCTAGCGGTGGAATCACAGGTAAGCTGCTGCTATCAACGATGTCCTTTTATTTTTCAGATGCTGTTATTCCGAGGTTCGCAGATGCAGCTGAACACGATGAGCGTCATGTTGCAGGATTGCAAAGTAACGCAAAGCGTGTTCTCCAAGTCGGGTGTGGTTTAAATAGCATCAAGAAAGTAGTCCAGGTAAAATAGTCCCTAGGCTACCACACCCAAAACACTATACCGCATAGCTTGGTTCCAAGGGGCCAAGCTATGTGGATGCCTCCATGTTGACTGGCACTGAAATAAAGTAGTTCCCAAGCACAAGTCTTCATTAAGTATGAACCTGGTGCCAAAGGTGCCAGGACTGGCCCCAAGAGGGCCTAAGCAAAGGATGTTTAAGCTTGTTGGGGGCCCGAGCCAAGACCCCTCCTGGCCCATGGGCCTGCCGGGGGGGTTTCAGGAAGTGGATCGTGACAGCAATGATTGCATTGTAATCATTGATATATTTTGATTCTTATGTTCTTTTTATGTAATATGTGTTCTTAGGTGATTTACCTTTAACACTATGGGCCTCATTACGACCCAGGCGGTAAGGGGTTTACGGCGGCGTAAACACCGCTGACCCTTACCGCCTGATTCCGAGGTCCCTTAGCGCCATGGAGGTTTTAACACCTGCTTTTAGCAGGTGTTAAATTCAATGGCGCTAAGGGACCATGGAGTTAATTACGCCACCGTAATTTACGGTGGCGTAATTAACGCCTTCCCCACTCCCATTATGCCCTATGGGGCACAAATGGGAATGGGGAAGGGTAAATGGGGATTGGGGACTTACCGCCAAGCCAAGGTCGGAATGGGGCTGTAAGTCCGCCAACCACCATGGCGTAAACGTAGTTTACGCCATGGTGGTAAAGTCAAGGCCCAGGCGGTAACTTACCGCCTGGGTCGTAATGAGGCCCTATGTCTAACTGAAGACATGAAGTTGTTCACTTCATCTGTTTCTTTAACTGGTCTAGGGAAACCAAAGCAGCATTTGGTGTAGTATTTCCCATTGTTTTTGTATTTGCGACGACAATATTTGCCACGTTTGTGTCATTGAAATCGTACAATTTGTGCATGAAGATCATTATTTGTTATTTCCGATGGAATTTCACAAGTGACATATTTTTCAATAAACTGTAAAACAGTGGCATCACTGTCTTGACCAAATTTAGGAGCACTTCCCTGAGGGGAGGAACAGTTTTATTACAAATAAAGTGTAGCATAGCAATGAAATGATGATGGAAATATCTTGAAACATTAATAGGGTCTACAGAGAAAAGTACTCCTGGTGTTAGTATATCTATGTTTGTTTTATTTTTGTTTGATATGCGTAGGAAATCATGTAAATCTTCCCATGCATATTCTGCACAACTTAATGTAACAAACCAAGTGGGTGGGCCATGGTTTCTTATCATACAACGTACATCTCTGTGTCGTTGGAACCAGTACTCTTTCATACCACACATGTTTGCTAATAGATTTGTAATGCTTGATTGTAAAACCTTATCTTTTTCTTGCACTTTTTGTATTAATTGCGTAGCTGATATATTTTGAAAGTGGGTTCCTGATTTTAATATGTACCTTCCTCCTTTTCCCAGTAGGAAAGATTAGAGGAAAAGCACATGCTTCTATACTTGTTTCCCATATGCTGATTGGTGATCCTTTGGTTTGTCGCATTTGGTAAGTTGCTAGTGCATCATCTATGGTGTCATTAGAGTGTAATGGATGAATTGTATAATGGTCTAAAATATTGGATACTGCAGCAGGATGTAGAAGTTCAAATTGACTAGTTTCTGGTGACTCTTGAATTATTTCAGTTCTTTCCCTTAAGTTTTCTTCAATATTTATTTCTTTGTAGTATTCATTATTGTGTTTTAGATATTGCAAGGCTTGTCTAACTTTATGTAAGTCTACGAGTTGTTGCCAAATTGTTTTGTCTTTTGTTGGTAAACCATTTACTAAAACAATTAAATATTACTCTTTTGGATGTTGCACTCCCAGAGTGTGCACATTTTCTTTCAGATCTATTGGTAAATAAACTACTTTGCCACGAATGCCTTTCATCAATTCAGAGGGAGTTCATTTTGCTGTTTTTGGTTGAAGGTGTATTATTGCTTGAAAGGGGTGCACTGTTTGAATTATAATGCTCTCATATAAATTGAGTTGTTGCAGGGGTTTTGGTAGTGGGAATAATTCCAAGTTATTTGTGATAGCACGTGAAGGAGTTTGGTTGTTGTCAAGTTTTGTAGTGCAGTAACTGCAAAGTATTAAGTGGTCAGTTATTTCGTATTTGTTTCTGCTATAAGGTAGAGAGCTAATTCAAACCATTTGGAATCTTCATTGTCTTCTAATTTGTACGTCACATCTACAGTTTTTGTGTTACTTTTATAAAAAGTTCTGCGGCAACACACACACACATGGTTTGGTAATTCAGTGGCTGTACTTTTAAATTTTAGCATTACTTTTTTGTATGTGTGTAGTAGAAGGTTGCCATGTGCAGTATTGTTGCCAGTCTGTTGTAAAGCTATTGCATTTTGTAAGTGGCTTTCACTTCCAAAATATTTTTTCTGGATATGGTCGATTTCTTTCAGTAGGTCTTTCGGTGTACCATGTAGAAGAGTGCTATTTAAATTGGCTAGTTCTAAAGCAGGACTTTTAGCATAGTACAGTTTATAGACCGGATTTTGAATGATGTGCTGATATCATTTTGATATGATGGAAGGTGCTTTTGAAAATAGATCCTGAAATGCAGGCTAATTAATGTCCTTGTAGTCCTGTGTATTTGCCACTGGATAGGTATCCATATTTTGCAGCACTTTCATTTTGATTTTGTCTTTGCCTTTCACATACTGATTGAGGAACTGGAGTAAAGATTTGAACGTTTTTTTGGGATTGTTACACATTGACGTGCATGGCCATTTGTATACTGGACGTTCTGGTTTAGTCGATTGGAGACGTAGTTCTGAGTTTTCTGGGGATATTTTTGTAAGCAGTATTTCTTGTTCCATTATGGTATCATTAATTTTTTCATAACCTCGTACACTGCTATGTATGGCAATTGTGTTTGTTTGGTTTTGTTTGTATGCTTCTTCATTAAAATATGGATCTGTGCTCGTGGTGTGACTCTATTCACCTCCTCAGATATTTAAGAAGTTATTTTTATTGACATTCCGTTTATTGAGAAGTTTTTTTGTAATTTAGTAGTCAGTTTTGTTAGTGCTTTCATTCTGTTTAACACAAAAATGAATAACTTTGTTTTGAGAAGGATTGCACTGTCTATCAAAGCTTCTAAGATACATTTTCTATGGTAGGTTTGAAGGGTTGTAGATGATTTGTCTCCTGTTTTTATAAGATTCTGAAGGACTCTGTGGTGGAACATTTTTGCTAAAATACTTTTTTTGGTATAGTTACTTGCTAGTTTATCAAGATTTATAAAAGCAGTTTTAGAAGTAGTAGTAGCCAAATTCTTGTTAATCATTTTCTGTTTCGTTTTACATTTTGATAAAGTTTCTGTTCTGGAAGCTTGTTTTGTTTTGCTAAATGACTGTATTAGCTGTTTTGTTTGAACCTTTTGCACAAACTCTCGTAGAGATGGATGCTTATTTTGGACACTTTTATTTTGATTTGCTCTACTTCTGTGTTGCTTTCTACGGACTTGCTTTTTGGTAGGCATTCTTAGAGGTCTGTTGAAAAAAAAAAGAAGGTATGGGTTGGGCCGTTCTGCAATGTATGTGTGCTGTGTGCATGAGTATGATGGGAAAGATGTATGTGGTAGAAAGTGAGCTAGTAGTGAGGAGAAGCATTAATAGTAAACATAATGGTATAAAATTAAAACCATTTTTTGTTTTGTAATACTAACATTCTACGGGTTGAGTATGTTATTTGTGTTGCAAAAAAACAGGGATTTGTGTACCATTCTGCCTGCTAATCACGGTTTAATAAATGGGGATTTTTGGGCAGAATGGTTCAGAAATCTCCTTTTTTGGGTGCACAAATTACATGAATGAACCACACAGTGTGTTTAAGGAGCGGTAAGAATGTTAAGGTAGTATTGTACTTACTCTTTTTTTGTGGAATGAACAGGTTTCTTCGGATATGTTGTTTGTAGTTCAGATGCTGCCGATTTTCAGGAGAGTGGTCTTCACTGCAATTGTAAAAGAAAGAAGTTAGTAATTTTGTGTGTTTATAGCACTGATGTTAACGTAGAGGTTGATTTTTATATTTTTGTAGTAGTATTCTTGTTTGATATCTGAACATAGTGTATGCATGCATTTCATTTGACTATGTGCAGCTGTCGTGTCTCCCAACATTCACCACCTCCGAAACTCACGTGATTTTCGTGCCCCTGCACACGAACGGCGGCGATCTCCTGCCAAACAAAGGAGACCCGTGCGTTACGGCCCGAGGGCTCTTCGCCCCTTCCTTCACTGGCACCTCCCATGGAGACTTTCGCACGATTGGGCACACACAGAACCGCACGTCACGTGACAAGGCATCCACAACGGCCTTCGTCATCATCACGGGTCATGTGACACGGACTTCCCTTCCCCGTGATGTGAATCACGTGACCTTCCCACAAGTTAAAGGGAGCAGAGAAACATGGAAGCACCGCTTCACAGCTGCTTCCTTCACGGACTGCTTTGGCGTTTTTGGATATTTTTGCTACCACGATTACTCGACCACGGAACTGTTTACGGATTGCTTCATCTTTTGTCCCGGATATCACGCTGTCTGTCTACTACTGGTTTTTGACCCGGAATTGTTTATTGGATTGCCCACGGATATCCCATTGAATACTGAACTTTTTGGTTATTGACCTCGGAACTGCTTCTTGGACTGCTCACGGATTGTCCCATATACCTCAGGTGTTTCCCATCTCAAGTCCCGCCAGAGACACAACCGACCAGTGCCTGCTTCACACCTTCTACCCCTGCATTACACCTCAGGCCACCCTCTCCTTCACTTCTGGGTAAGCCCATTTTCTGCTCTCCTATATTACGGCATTGTTGTTCATTCCCTGTTGTGATTAACCCTCCGTTGCCTTACAGTGGTCAGGGGTCCTTTGGCGTTTCTGGTTCCTGATAAGACGACTTTCTTCACCTGTGACTTCAAGCGCTGCACGGCCAGTGTTATTAATTCCTGTCCGTGTGGTGCTTGGGGACGGAGGTAGTTTCTAATCTGCACGACCATCAAGACCTGAACAGACTGTGAAGCCAGTTTTTTGGTCGTCCAGATTATGAATACCTCGGCCGAGGACCCTGTGACCGCTCTAATGCAGGCAGTCGCGGCCCTTAGGACAGACATGGCCGCAGCCACGACTGCCATCCACCACCGCCTGGACGCCCTACAGAGTGCTCGTCACCCTTTACCCGAGGACACTGATTTTGGGGACACCCCAGCCCATGTTCCTTCATCTTCCACTCCACCCACCGTTCCTACACCCTTGGTTCTCCCAGCCCCGTTCCCACTTGCAGCCCCGGAAAGATACCAGGGTGACCCAAGGAAGTACCGAACCTTCATAAACCAGTGCAAGCTCCATTTTCTATGTCGACCCCAGGCGTTTCCTGACTCTATTACTAAGGCAGCTTTTCTCCTTTCTAATCTGTCGGGGGTAGCGGCCACCTGGGCGAATCCCTTATTGGAAAATGATCACCCTGCTCTTTATGATTTTGACCTCCTGATTAATGAGATGGCCAAGGTGTTCGACACTAGATACAAGGCACATTCCCGAGATCTGGAATTACTCGACCTTACACAGGGCAAACAAACACTCATCGAGTACATCGCTCGTTTAAACCAACTCTCTGCAGAGACTTCATGGCCGGAGAACAAAAAAGCTATCGTGTTCTACAGGGGCCTCTGCAGTGCCATGAAAGATGCTCTTTCTGTGGTTCCCTCTCTCCCGGCCATTTTTTCGGACCTAGTGGACCTAGCTCTACAGGTAGACGCTCGACGTACGGAGCGGAGGGCAGAAGCCGGTTTTTCCATGCAATCACCTTTTTTGGGGGACACAAAACCCGAACCCATGCAGATAGGGGGTATACGTAGTCCTATAACCCAGGCTGAGCGAGAGCGCAGAAGGACAGATAATGCCTGTTTCTACTGCGGCATCAATGGGCACTACGTCAAAGAATGCCCTCATCGCCCAAGAAACAAGAACCCGGGTTTTCAGAAAGCTCGCCCTTGAGACCGGGGGGACGGGCGAGCATTTCTTTGACCCCCACTGAGCCCTCGTTCGGTCCCATTAGACCGATCATTGTCCAGGCTCTTTTGAAACCCACCGGGAATTGCACTCACCCGGTGCATATAGTAATCGATTCAGGGGCCACGGGTTGTTTCATAGATATCACGCTGGCCCATCATCTCAACTTGCCTCTGATAACCAAGGAATACCCAGAACCCATACAAGCGGTGGACGGGACCTCCCTTGCTTCTGGCCCGATCAAGCATCAAACCGCTCCTCTAGAAGTGGTGATCCAGGACACCCACAAGGAAACCATGTCCTTTGATCTCATCGCCACACCACAATTCGGGATCATTCTGGGTATACCATGGCTTAGGCAACACAACCCGTTTATTAATTGGGGCACTGGACAAGTCTCATTTGAGTCCGAGGTCTGCCAGCATTACTGCCTAACTGAACCCGAATCTATCTCCAACCCTGCTAGTGTTCTTGGGGCCTTGGCTGCTTTGCACATGAACGATGGGAACCATTCAGTTGCAACACCTCATACCGTTGGAGCCGTTCAGGCTGGAATTCCCAGCGAATACCATGACTTCCTGACTGTTTTTGACAAGGCCTCTGCAGAAGGCCTACCACCCCATAGGCCATATGATTGCCCTATTGATTTAATTCCTGATGCCCCGATACCGAGAGGCAGGATATATTCACTTTCGCAGTCGGAGGAACAGGCCCTAAAAGAGTACATACAACAAGCCCTGCGGGTAGGTCACATCCGACCCTCCAATTCACCGGCCGCCAGTCCCATTTTTTTTGTCCCGAAAAAAGAAGGTGACCTACGTCCCTGTGTGGACTATAGGCGTTTAAACGCCATCACCGTGAAGAACCGTTATCCCATTCCCCTCATCTCCACGTTACTAGACAGGTTAACACATGCATCCATCTACACCAAACTGGACCTCCGGGGGGCATACAATCTGGTTCGCATGCGTCAGGGGGATGAGTGGAAGACTGCGTTTTGTACCCGACAAGGCCTTTTTGAGTATACGGTAATGCCTTTTGGCTTATGTAATGCCCCCGCCACCTTCCAGCGCTTCGTTAACGAAGTGTTCAGTGACATCTTAGACGTTTACGTCGTGGTCTATCTGGACGACATTTTGATATTCTCCCCTTCTCTGGAAGACCACATCGTCCACGTTAGGGAGGTTTTGGCTCGTCTACACAAAAACTCCTTGTTCGCAAAACCCGAAAAGTGCCTGTTTCACACTAAGGAGGTCGAATTCCTGGGGTTCCACCTAACGCCTGGGGGTCTATCTATGAACCAGTCAAAGGTTCGTGCCATCACGAATTGGCCTGCTCCGAAGACCCTCAAGCAGTTACAATCTTTTCTGGGTTTCGCTAATTTTTACCGGAGGTTCATTGCTGGTTTCTCCTCCATAGTGGCTCCCCTTACCGCTCTTACCAGTCCGCGGGTTCCGTTCTCTTGGACCCCGAAACATCAGCAGGCGTTTGAGGAGCTAAAAACCAGATTTGTGACAGCTCCCGTGCTCCAGCACCCAGACCCCGAACTCCCATTTGTTGTGGAGGCGGATGCTTCCTCTTTTGCTTTGGGTGCAGTTCTTTCCCAGCCCTGCCCTGCCACTGGTCGTCTGCATCCCGTGGCTTTTCACTCACGGAAACTCACCTCAGCCGAGTTGCATTATACTGTCACTGAGAAGGAATTACTGGCCATCAGGGACGCTCTGCAAACCTGGCGTCACCACCTCCTTGGGGCCCGACACCAGACCACGATTTATTCCGACCACAAAAACCTGCAGGACCTGGCTACCCTTAAGTGCATTAATAGCCGACAGGTGCGTTGGCACCTGTTTTTCGCTGCTTATGACTTTGTGATTAGGCATAGACCGGGTGCTGTCCATGGGAAGGCTGATGCACTGTCACGTTCCCCGGGGGGGGAGTCTCTTCCGTTCTTTCCTGCCACGTTGCTGGAAGGGGGTCATGACATTTGTGTCTGCACACCGTCCTCGTCCATGCAGTCCACCATCCGTCATTGGGTCTCCCAACATCCTCATGTACTGGCGGAATGGGATCTGGTTCTTCAGGAGGGGTTACCTTTTATTCAAGACAAGCTCTTTCTTCCCACTACTGACACACGCAACCAGGCACTAGAATGGTCACACGATGCCGCCATTAATGGCCACCCGGGGCAACGTCGCACTCTGGAACTGCTAAAACGCTGGTGCTGGTGGCCATCAATGAAGCGTGACGTAGAGAACTACGTAAACACGTGCTCGGTGTGTGCACAGGGCAAATCACGCAGGGGTCGCCCACTGGGACTACTCCAACCATTACCTATTCCCCCTAGGCCCTGGCACACTGTCTCGATGGACATCATCACGGACCTACCACGCAGACAAGGTTACGACACTATTTGGGTAGTGGTAGACTCCTATACCAAAATGGCACGCTTTGTACCTTGCAAGGGAATACCCTCCGCTCCTACACTGGCCCAGTTGTTCTTTAAATCTGTTTTTTGCCTCTTCGGTCTGCCACAGGTCATAATATCAGATCGTGGTACACAGTTTACATCCCGTTTCTGGATAGCCTTGACAAAGCTACTCGGCATTGATGCCCGCTTTTCCTCGGCCTATCATCCACAAACAGATGGGCAGACTGAGAGGGTGAACCAAGCCCTCGAACAGTACTTACGATGTTTGACCCTCCAGTACCAGGACACGTGGCTTAATTTACTGCATCTGGCGGAATTCGCCTATAACAACTCCTTGCATTCCTCCACTGGCTTTTCCCCTTTTTATTCCATGTACGGTCAGCATCCCCGCACCCTTCCATTCCCTGATTTTGCCTCATCCACTACTCCTGCTGCCAATACCTGTGCCCGTGATCTAGTCTCGGTCCATGCGCAAACCCTAGTCCATTTGCGCGAAGCCCAGGTCTCCATGAAGTCGGCAGCCGACAAAAAACGGGTGGCGGCTCCCGAGTATCGGGTGGGGAATCGAGTGTGGTTGTCCTCCCGCCACCTACACATCCCTGGCTGTCGCAAGTTGCTCCCCCGGTTTGTGGGTCCCTACCGTATTGCTAAAATCCTGAACCCTGTGGCTCTACGATTGTCTGTTCCTGCCTCCTGGCGTATCCATCCGGTTTTTCACACCTCCTTGCTCAAGCCTTGTCTATGTCCTACCCGTCTCACTGCCCCTCCTGCCCCTGTTTCCTTGTCATCTCCTGATGTCTATGAGGTCAGTGCTATTTTGGGTTCCCGCCTTATTCGGGGTCGCTTGCACTATCTTGTGGACTGGTTGGGTTACGGCCCTGAGGAACGCTCCTGGGTACCATCCGGGGATGTCTGGGCCCCCCGGTTGGTTGGCCAGTTCCATCGTGATCATCCATCCAGCCCAGGGGTCGTGGGCCTTTAGGGGGGGGCTCTGTCGTGTCTCCCAACATTCACCACCTCCGAAACTCAAGTGATTTTCGTGCCCCTGCACACGAACGGCGGTGATCTCCTGCCAAACAAAGGAGACCCGTGCGTTACGGCCCGAGGGCTCTTCGCCCCTTCCTTCACTGGCACCTCCCATGGAGACTTTCGCACGACTGGCGCTGCCGATTGGGCCCCACACAGAACCGCACGTCACTTGACAAGGCATCCACAACGGCCTTCGTCATCATCACGGGTCATGTGACACGGACTTCCCTTCCCCGTGATGTGAATCACGTGACCTTCCCACAAGTTAAAGGGAGCAGAGAAACACGGAAGCACAGCTTCACAGCTGCTTCCTTCACGGACTGCTTTGGCGTTTTTGGATATTTTTGCTACCACGATTACTCGACCACGGAACTGTTTACGGATTGCTTCATCTTTTGTCCCGGATATCACGCTGTCTGTCTACTACTGGTTTTTGACCCGGAATTGTTTATTGGATTGCCCACGGATATCCCATTGAATACTGAACTTTTTGGTTATTGACCTCGGAACTGCTTCTTGGACTGCTCACGGATTGTCCCATATACCTCAGGTGTTTCCCATCTCAAGTCCCGCCAGAGACACAACCGACCAGTGCCTGCTTCACACCTTCTACCCCTGCATTACACCTCAGGCCACCCTCTCCTTCACTTTTGGGTAAGCCCATTTTCTGCTCTCCTATATTACGGCATTGTTGTTCATTCCCTGTTGTGATTAACCCTCCGTTGCCTTACAGTGGTCAGGGGTCCTTTGGCGTTTCTGGTTCCTGATAAGACGACTTTCTTCACCTGTGACTTCAAGCGCTGCACGGCCAGTGTTATTAATTCCTGTCCGTGTGGTGCTTGGGGACGGAGGTAGTTTCTAATCTGCACGACCATCAAGACCTGAACAGCAGCCTTTATATTGTATTTACAAAATGTTAGTTCAACATGCTTTGCAAATGAGTAGAATTTTAAGTTTATGAAATTCACTTGGTTTTTTAAAGGTGTGTTGTAGATAGCAGACAGGTTTGGAAGTGACAGTTGATTATAGTAGATGGGAAACATTTAAATAAGTTCACTTTATAGGTTATGCAGGTTTAGTGGTATTACTCTCTTTATATGCATTCTTAAGAGTTGTACATGTACATACATGCCGACATTTTGTAGCAGCTGGGAGGGAGATTATCTCTGAGAAATCAGAAGAGCTAAATTTCCCCGTTAGAATGCATTGGGATTAGAATTATTTTACGAGGGAGGCAGTACAAAACAGCAACATTTTTGCTAATGAAATTGGGAGTCTCCTGCATAAATCGGGAGGGTTGGCACGTATGCATGTACTGTGAATACAATATCGGGAACATTTATTTTTACCATAGGATTGCATCGGGACTAACATTAATATAGGTGGGAGATAGTAAAAAATTGTGCGATTTTTCAATAAAAAAATCTGGATTCTCGCACCTTTATTGGAAGGGTTGGCATGTATGTATAGGTTATGCTGGTTTAGTGGCATTTCTCTGTTTATATGGATTCATAAGAGTTGTACATGTACTGTGAATAAAATATGCATACGTGTAGTTTGTATTCATGCATGTGGATATGAATGCAGCTGTAAGTAGAAATCTTGGCGAGTTGTAGAGTAGTTTTTGTAGTAGGTGCTTTCCAATGATATGAGACTTGTACTCAGAGTGATCAACAGTACATTTGAAGTGTGGAACTCTGATGATGTAGTTAGATGTAGAGGTCTTGGATGCGATTGGTGGATGGTTGTGTGACTGCTTGGCTGTATCCAATGAGGGAATGGCACCGAGTGTGATGTGGAAAGGGTAGAAGGGCTGGTAAGAGTTACATGCTGTGCGGACACTGCTGCTGATCGTGATAGGGCCGGCTACATCCGGGTTTTCTAGCAAATCCAGTATGGAAAGGGGACTGTAGGAATCGGCCAATCAGATGTTGATGTTGTGGATTTGTGTAGAAAGAGACTGTGTGTAGTGAAGATGGCAGAGGTGGAGAAAGTCAGGGTGTTGGTGCTCAGAGATACCTTTGTGCATGCTTTACAGCAGCATGCTCAATGTAGGCATGTGGCAAACAATTTCAATGTCAAAGGAGTGGATGTGGTGTGGAGCGCTGTGCCTGATTGCAATGTAGAGCTAATTCTACAAGTTTGTGAAGATATGGGCAGGATGAACAGTCCCCATCTGGTAGTTTTGCGCTATGGTGCTTTCCATTTGGGCTATGTCAGTGCCAGTATTGTGTTGGCAGATTTGGAACAGTTGGTTCAAGCAGTAATGAACATCCTTCCAAATGCGAAAGTCATTTTTTCTGGATTACTACCTAGGGCAATATGGGGCAATAGTTCTGTTTTTTGTCCACAGCAAAACATTGCTAGGTGTGCAGCCAACCAATGCATGTCTGCTTTCATGCTTAGAGCTGGTATGTTTTTCTGTAATAATGAGAATATTGATTTGAGTAATGCTGTTTATTTTGAAGAAGATGACATTTCCTTATCTTTTCTGGGAAATGCCATGCTGTTTTGGAATGTAAGGGTTGCATTGGAGAAGGTTATGTGAAGATTTTAGTAGTAAAGTATGAAGAAAACCCCCCCAAAAATTATGAAATAACAGGTGTCTGCAAAAAACAAAAAAAAAAAAAACGCTCTTTTCAGAGCCAACCTCAAAGGGGAAATGGGGCACACTATTTAAATTTAAATTCACCACACTGATATTTTCTATATGTCCGCGGACATGACGGTAGTCCGCGGCCAGCATACAGGGATTCTGGGGTGGAGAGACATGCAAATGAGAATGAGCAGAGCTAGGGATTGGTCAGTAAAGTTTACTGGGTGTGTTGTGTAAGGAGAGATTTTGTCAAAATGTCTTTTTCCTGAGAGTAGAACAGATAGCTATGACGGTGTGTTTCCAAAAACAGATTATCTGGATTTTGGGAGAATCATGGATACATTGGTTGGAGGTGCATGCAGAACGTTGTGGAGTAGCTGCAGACCTTGGATTGCCTCATGTGGAAGTGCACTGGCATGGAGTGCGTGGAATGAAGTGGCTGGACTTGATACCTCTCTGTGCTACGTTCGAGACAGAGCATCATTCAGACCTAATTATAATTCATAGTGGAGGGAACAGTTTAGGACATGTGTCTGGTATTTCTTTGCAATTTGCAAAGAAAGAAGGACTTGGGAAGGTCATGGACATGTTTCCAAATTCCCAAGTAATTTTTTCTCGTATTGCGCAAAGACAAATGTGGCTGTGTTCTTCTTCATTTGGTCCAAAAATGGAGAAAGCGAGGCGCAATGTCAATAAGGTTGTTTGTGCCTTTCTAAGAGATGTTGGCATGTCCTCTTTTCACAATGAAAATATTATGTTTCGTAGCACATACATTTTTCGCAGAGATGGAGTCCATTTTACCTATGCTGGCAATCAGATTTTTCTGAGAAATGTACAAAATGCATTGCAACCTTTTTTGGAATTACAGTCATCTATTTTTTCTGTAGATGTTGACAATTTCAAGTTTTCAAACACACAAAAACACCACCAAAAGGCTACCACTTCCACCCAGAAGAAAAAAGTGCATTGGTTTTGCTAGGGCAGCACCCTAAAACTTTATATGTCCTAGGACTGTCCACAGACTTCCAAAAAATGCACAGGGCCCTGCACTGTTTATTTGCCACTTTTATTTTTAAACTGTGAAAGGCGGCTCTGAAAATAGCCTTTTTTGGGGGATTTTTGTTGTTTTATGTTTTTTTTGGTTTTTTACACACGACACACTAGGAGAGGAGAGGAAAGGAGGGTAAGGAAGG
Source organism: Ambystoma mexicanum (assembly GCF_040938575.1). NCBI lineage: Eukaryota > Metazoa > Chordata > Amphibia > Caudata > Ambystomatidae > Ambystoma > Ambystoma mexicanum. The sequence continues at coordinate 1,360,068,146 of NC_090931.1, read as the reverse complement.
GACACCAACCACGGGGATAAGAAAGGGCAGCTGGAGAGAGAAATATGTAGGGTAGGCCTTACTTAGGTAGGTAGCAGGTCTTCTGGTGCTCTGTGACCATAGTCTCGAAAGCACTTCAAAGACTCTCCCCCTGCAGAGTACTGCATCGCAGTACATACACAATATTGTGACCCTTGATAGGTACGGGTCAACAGCATCGCGAATGGCCTGTGAAGCAGCTAGTGGGATGCGCTCTCCCACAGGATTGTTTCTTGTGGTGAGATGAGTGGAAATGGAGGATGCTGTAGAGAACTCAACCTACTACGTTTATCACAAGGTACAACCATGCGAATGTTCCCACTGTGGAACGATGTTAGGTGTTGCTTCATGGATGTCGTACCAAAGGTGTACGAACCACGTCTCCCACGACTCAGCACCGTTTTGCACTGTTTGCAGGTGACCTTTTTCGCACGTACTTTTGGTACGTTACCATGAATGGTAAACAACCACCACACCCAAGACTCCTGGCGAGTGCTGGTAGTAGGGAGTTCCTCGACCTCATTCTCTTCATCCTCGTTCTCTACATCCTCACGACTGTTCCCCTCTGCAGGCCCTTGGGGAAGTGGTGGTGGTGGAGGGTTTGGGGGTGTTGCTGAGGCAGATGTAGCAACAGAAGCCATGGATGCCATCAGGGTTGATGAGATAATCTCAGCAAGCGCAGCAAAAGCAGCAAAAGTCAATTTGCAATAGCCAGAAGTACAATGAAGATTAGCTCTGGGGTGTGGCCTTTTATAGAGGTGGCGGGGTGCACTTCGCAAACAGGTCGAACACCCAAAAGGTGCAAAAAGTTCCAAAAAGTATGTGGAAAGCCAGGGTCATTGTCTGGGACATGTGCAATGGTGAAATTTTACTGTACAATAATTTGGATTGTCAGAAAATGTTCTTTTAAAATGTTGGGGAACCGGACAGTGTCTGCAAATTAGGAACCACGCTCAGTGTGGGTGCAGTCACATGATGACGTCGGAACATGTCCGCGAAGGGAACGGGTGTCCGCGGGACACTAAATGCACATGAACGGTCATGCGCATGCGTGCGGGCGTTCTACGGACAGTGTTCTGGTCCTCAAACAAATCAAAAGTGCAACACAAGTGAGACGGACAGTTACGGACAGGCACAATGTTTGCAGGATTTACGGGTGTGGTGCGCATGTGCGTAGATATTCTGCAGACTGTACGGAGAGGTACAGTGTCCTTAGGACACCTCCATTTTGTTTGACTACGGAAATCCCGCACACCGCGCGTATTCTTAGAACAGTTTCAACTTGGCTGCAGACGGTACGGACAGGTATTGTGTCCTTAGGATTTCCCCATTTTGTTCATTTACGAACATCCCGGACACTGGGTGTGTTCTAAGAACAATTCCATCTTTGTTTGCAAATGGTACGGACAGGTATAGTGTCCTTAGGACATCCCCATTTTGTTAATTACGGACATTCTGGACAGGTGCGCTGTTCGCGGACATTTTAACTGCTTTTTAAAAAAAATAAGACACAAAGGATTTCATTAAAAGAAACATAATATTTCTTTTATAATGTACATATACACAATTTGTGAAAGAGAGGGGGAAGCAGAAACTGATACAAATATAGGGGAATTAGGGGTTTGAGTAGGATGGATGGGAGGGTATGAAGGGATGGAAGTCTCATCAAAAAGTTTTTCTTGGTGTTCAGGGTTTGGGGATAGTTGACTGGGACATGGAGAGGGGGAACAGGTACATGTGGGACAATGGTATTTATTTTTTTTCTTTTATGTGGTCCTCCACAAACTGTTTCAAAACATTGAAATTTTCCTTGAGCATGTCCAATTTCTGTTCCATGCGTTGCAGAGTCTTTTTCAATGTGTCGTTTGGTGTATTATTTTCAATGTTTGTAAGGTCTGTTAAAAATATATATATATATGTTAAGTACACATAAAGTAATGATTATTAATTTGCTTATATAGAGAAGTGTGTACCATTAGTATCACTGTCTTCAGACATGTCCTCACGTGGAAAATTGTCCTCAAGCCATTCCAAAGTACTGCACATTTCTGCGTGAAAAACAAAAATATATACATTTTAGTGTATGTAATACAAAAGTTTAGAAATATGTAAGAAAAATTAAGTTTACTTACTAGTTTTGGTAAATTGTATTCGTACTGTGGTGTAGGTCTACTGTTGCTCATTTGTGATGTCATCTTTGATGTCTGGGGTGTTAGTCTTAGAAGTGCACGGTGGTGGCACGAGTTATGGTTGCTTAGCTTACCATAACTGGCGAATTTCATGGGTTTTTCGGTTTTACATGGACCATAACGTCCCTTTAACAAAGTTATTTCCTGAATTTCATAGGTTTTTAGTAGCACAACTTAACCATAACGTCCATTTAACAAAGCTTTTTTACTGAATATGTATATTAATAATTTCAAAGATGCAAAAATTACACCAAATCCAATTTGTTTTTATATACTCTCATTATATCATATACAAATATAAATCACAATCATTAATTCTTACCATGGATACATTGCATCGTCATCTGGAATACAAAGAGAAAACAAAATAGAACAAGCAGATCTTTTAAAATAAACATGCATTGACTCCCCTGCCTTTCTGCACTGTACTAAAGCTCAGTCATTCATGCAGCATTTCACAGTGTCCTCACTTGTACATATCTTACCAAAAGTGTTTCTTTGAAGTTCCGAGCGTGACCTCGCTACTTTCGCAAATGCAGGCCCTGTATCAGCATTGACAGCTCCTGTAATCTTCAGTGTGTCTGGGGAGCGCCTGCGAGATATATTCTCAAGCCAGCGCTCATTGACCCCTGCGACTTCCGTCTGTCTTCACAGCCCAGTCTCCACTAACCTCTCTGTGCAGGCTTTGCCATTAGGAAAACTCTGAGCCTTCCTACTTTATTTACGTGGCATGTCTGCAGACACTTTCTTTCAATCAGGTCGAAAGAATGTTTTCTGCACCACCCTTAATTCTTAGAACAAAGAAATCCTTGCTCTCTGAGCAACTGTTTCATTTATTTCCTGCTGCGCATACTTTCTGTTCTCCACAAGCTAACACAGAAAGGAAGAAAAAAAATGCCTTTGTGCATTTAAAATGCATTTCAGCAGTGCCACCAACATATGTATTTTCACTTCATTTTGCACATGAGACTACATTATAATGTTAGGAAAGTTAGAATTAGTGTTTAGTAATGTTAATTAAGTTAGTCAGTTTTATGATTAATGTGGTCTCATGTATAAGGCATCACAGAGAAAAAAATTGGTGCACTTCATTCTCTGCAGTTTCACATTGGGTTTTGCTATGTTATGAATTCTGTACCTTGTATTCCACCAACAACATATTCACATGTTATACTGGCAACACAAAAATATATGTATGTGCCACATTACTGCTGGCAATCAAATGCCACTGCACTTTGCAATAAAAAGTATGCCATTACATTTTGGTAAAACACCATATATATTCTTACAGCAGTCTTGGGATATTTTCTCTATAGGACACATTTGTCTAAATTACTTGCTTCCCATTTAAAATGTGATGTGGTATGACAATTCCATTTTGTTTGAAAAGAACACCTCAGAAATCATCAACTTAAGTGCAGTTGGCTCAAAGTTGGATGCACACACAACTGGTTCATGTTTATATTTATGATAACTAGTAAAAATTAGGCAACCTTATTCCACTCAAAACTTAATGTCTACAAAATGCACTTGCTGTCAATAGCTTCTGGTGAACTGCAGACCAATCATTGTCGTTAAGACACATTTTTTATGAACTCAGTTCACACACAAATCCCTTCTCTATTAAGAAAAGGTAATTGATAAAGAAAGTACAACACAAAATAGGACCAGGTTATTGCACATAATTAGGAGCCCATACATGTTTCTACCACCAGATGGGCATACTTGTATGGCTGGATTCCAATACTGTCCCCCTAACTGTTCCCGTATTTTAAATACAGCACCACAACAAGTAGAAACACGCAATTCCACAATATGCCGTTGCCTAACATGTACCACAGTTCCACTGCCTGAAACCATGGGCCACCGGGACAGCACCAGTCCCATTGGCCTGGGATGTCAGGTACCTGAATCGGCATCATGAGGAATGGGGTAACCGCTGGCTGCACCGACAGGGTACCACCATTCCCGTAATGAGGCCCATTGAATAATGTCATATGGCTGTTGCCATGGGGCACATGACCCCAGTCCACAATTATCCACACACACATATGCCCACGGACACCAGTACATGCACAGTCACTGACACTATGTACACAGACCCATAAACGAGTCAACCCCTGGTGTGCCAGGACCATGAGCAATGTGCAGCCATCACACACACACAGCCATGCATGCACCAAAGCCATCCTGACAGACCCTGCCTGGCCAAGTCGGGATGTCCCGCTGCCATGCCCACATGGCCAAGTGCAATGTTGGCCTACCCAGTCCACAAAAGCACTCCACATCTGTTACGTGCCACAGAGAACAACTCATTTTCCTGGTCAGCCCATCACATATCTCCCCTCCTGCCCTCCACTACCCATCCATCACCACTGTACCACACCAACAGTGATTTACAAAAGTCATAATCCCCACCTACCAACACCCATCCTGCACCTCTCCATCCCCTCCCAAACATGTAAAATCCTGTGCCAATCAAGTCACATATCCTGTGTCCCATGCCTATCCCAATCCCACCCACGCATGAAGCCACCTCACTGTGTCACCTGCGCACTGTAACACACCCACAATCTGGATAGGACACAAGTGTCCCCTCCCCACACACCCATCCATCGACAGTGAAACATCCACGCACATGACATGGCATGGCAACAGTGCAGGCCCAAAGCGCAACCACCCCAGAGTTAGATGACCACACCACTGCCACACCCATATGGCCAATGCCACCACTGACCCCACACCAACATTAGCAGTAGGCCACCCACACCCTGTTGACACACTGCTGCACACCTGAATGCACTCCCAGGCCATTGTACATAGCAATCAGCCTGACCCATGGACCTGGAAGTGTGCCTGTAAACCCCTGTGAACAGTGCACAGGTACCTTATGCTGGCAAGTGAAATAGCATGTCCCCCAGACTGACAAGCATGTCTGTCTGGTACCACATACAGCATGTGTGGCTACCGTGCCAGCCCATCCATGACAATCTGACAATGGCATTCCTCAACAGCACCTGCACATGGCCACCCTGCAATGCAATGGCTACCACATGGACCATCCACATCCCAGCCAGACTTACTACAAACCCCAAATGCACCACCCTGGACCTGTCTCTGTATCCCACATTAACATGTACCTGGTCCCTTCTCTCCCCTGACCACTAGAGACCCTTCACCTTCACATCCCAGGTCCCCGGTTCCAGCCACACCTGCATGGCAATCTACAGCTGTGTTCAATGAACCAACATTCACCTACTTGCAGCAGGCGCCCTGCGACACATGCATGAGTGCAGCATGAAATGTTCCACAGCACGACCTGTCAACACCACGCTGCACAAAGTCCAATATGCATGTAGCAAGGCAATGGGAGACCACATAGGTGTCTAACATAATGCCTTTATTCCACCCTCAGACACATCATCTAACAGCCATGTCGCTGGGCCAAGCCAACCAAGGGGTGCCACACGTGGAAGAAGGCAACATCACACAGCACCAGCACCAGGGACACAGCAGCACCACACATGCAGGCCAAGGACTCAGTGAGCAGGCCACCTGACAAAGGCCCTACAGCTGCTGCTACTAGTGAGGCACTGTAACCAGCTAATTAAACCACTCCTGCTGCAACTGTGGAGTTACAGCCTGCAGCTATTGACACTGCTCCCGCTGCAATTGTGGTGGAACAACCTGCATCCATTGATACAGCTCCTGCTGAAACTGTGGTGGAACATCCTGCAGCCATTGACACTGCCCCATCGGGCACAAAGGTGGCTGCAAGAGGACAGCCATTCCCCCAACAAATAAGCCTCCAGTATATGTGCCTGTGTCCAGTGATGAGGATGCCGTACAGGATGCTGGGGACACAACGGAGGGCCCCTCGAGCACACCCCACTCAACGGCCATGCTTCAGCCCCTCAGATGTGCACAGCCCACCACACCCAACTTTCCCCAGCATCAGGGACATAGACGTCCCTCTATGGGTCATGGAAGGACGCCATGAGCACATGTCAGGCCATGTACAGCCGCACATAGAGAAGACCCGTTTGATGCTGAAGGAGGCCTTTTTTACTGTGCTGCATGCGGAGGCACAGATGATAAGGGAGAGTGTGCAAGCCACCAGGTGGCACAGTGACCTAGCCCTTGGTCAAGCAACCTATGCAATGTCCTAATCAGTTCTTGGTGGACTGACCGCCCATCCATGTCGTCTCTGTCACGGTGTTGTTGCATGTGTGCATATGCTCCCTCATCACTCTCACCTCCATTGTCTGGCGGGGGCCTGTCCATGTCCGGGGCCAAGGGGAATGTAGCAACTGAAGCACATGTTGTGTAACATGGCACAGGCCAAGAAAATGTTGCCTACTTTGGCAGGGCTGTACATTAATGCCCCTCCTGAGCGGTGCAGGCAACAGAAGCGTGCCTTCAACAGGCCGATGGTCTGTTCAATCATTATCCTGTACGTATGTGTGCATGATTGTAGGCAGTTCTATGGTGGTCCTGTGAATGCCTGACAAAGGTCAACAGCCATGGGAGTAATGGGTATCCAGAGCCTCCTGCATAGAAAGGGACACAGTGATGGACACATCAGTGCGTGGGCAATGCAGTGCATCAATGGTGCTTGTGGATGTGTGACACCTGCGTCTGTGCATTTGCTGGATGTTTTAAACCTTGCATATCCTGGTGACAGGTTCTGCTGGTCAGGATGTGTGTGGGATTGGTACACTGAGGTGGAGTTTGTGCTCGTGGATGGGGCATGTTTCATTTTGCTGTGCTTCATTCTTTGGGAGTGATTCATTGTGGTACCTGTAGTGCATTTCATGTGCCTGTCCATATGTGACCAGTTGTGTCCCTAAACACACCCATGTGGTACGTGCCTGTCATGGGCAGACACTCCTGCATGCAGTTGGGTAACTGGATTTGCAAGGTGTCTGTGAGATATGCACTGCTGATAGTGTACATCCCCCCATTCACTTCACAAGCCATGCAGTTGCTGTTGCTGTTTTCAGTCATCCAGTAGCTAGGTCCACTGTCCAGCGTAACGTAACATGGAGCCGGGCAAAGTGCTGTTGCGCAGGACCATAGAGGCATGTGTGGATCCTGGAAACCTGGTACAACAATATGTGATAGTCATATCTGCGTCACATACCACTTGCACATTCAGGGAGTGGAACATCTTCCAGTTGCGGTAAAGCTCCTCTCTGGCATGCTTTGCCACTAGCTCTATGTGTGCACAGTCAAGTTTCCTAACCACATTGGGCATGCCGGCAAGGGCACAGAACCTGATCTTGGTGAAAAGGACCTGTGCTGGTGTCATTGGCAGGGCAATGTGCTGTGACACATGATGGAGGAGGGCTTTGAGGACCAGAACCAGCACTTTGGAAAACGCAGGCTGTGATTTTCCATGTTACTGGCCCACGGTGTGTCGGAATGTGCCGGTTGCCAAGAAATGCAGCACCAACACCAACTTCAACTGTGAGGGTATGGTAGTGTGGATTCTGATGGCTCTATGAATGAGGTTGACTAATAAGAGGATGGTCTCCCTATCCAGGCGGTAGAGAGTATGTATTTGGCCGTCAGTCAGGGTCCAGGGTGTGGCCCTTGTGTAGGGTATTGGTGTCATCTATGTGGCACGGCTTACTGGCCATTGTTCCATCCCATGAACAGTTGCTTCCTTCTCCTCCTTCTCCACCATTGCCTGTCAGCCTGTTGCCAGTCTTCAGAAGCCTGCACATTTACATTCACTTCTGCATGGAGCACCTCCAAGTCCATGGCTGCAGCTATAAGTGGCAGCATGGTTGTGGTGCTGTGTGTGTGAGGTGTGGGTGTGGTCCTTTTCAGCAGTCACAGTGTTCATGCTTTTCAGCTGGGCTGATTAGGGGCACCTGTGGGCTGTTAATGCACACCTTAATGCCAGCCCAGCTCTGCTGGTGATTGCAGTGCAGTTTTCACTATGGCACAGGCATTTTGTTGCCAGTGTTCCGGTGCATACAGCAGTTGTAATGCTGCTTTGGTATCGTTGCACCGGTGTTTCCAGCACACCTTCCGTGGTTACCGCTATTTCCGTTAACGGTGCTGGCAGCTACAGTTGCACAGTGGATGATGTGTGCAGTGACGTTGTTACCGGCGTCACAACTCGTAGTTCGGCGGTCCAGAAAGCGTGCCGGTAAACAGAGTTACCGGCTCATTGTTTCGAGACTGCCATGCTTGTAATGAAGCCCTTTCTCTGTAGAAACTGCATTCTAAAATGGAAAGCAAAATGACACACACAAATACCCTTGAAACTGGCATGGAATTAAAGTACAGTATGTACGATGCCCCCAAAGCTTATATTTTTATTTTAGTGGGCTGATGCTTGCAACATACCGAATATCTGTTGTGTTTGAACTACATGCCAATATGTATCTTGCTTTCTGTTGACCCCACTGTGAGAAATGCCATTTGACAGGGGTATATTGTAATTGTTTTGTAATTGTTTATTTTTAAATCACTTAAACACAAGTGAAGTGCTTCAAAGTGCTTCAAGGCTGGATGGGAACAAGGGAGTACAGAGTCATTCTTAGGCCTTGATGTTTCCGAATGATCTAACACAAAATGACTAGCATACTAGGCCTGATGGCATTACTACTAGTGAAGTGCATGACAGGAAGGAAGACAAAAGTGGGAGGGGGCAGGGAAGAACATACAATCAATAAACAACCGTACTAGGCCAGCAATTTTTCAGATAGTGCAAGTGCATGAAAAAGAGTGAGGCGATAGGTGGGGGTTGGGGGAGAATGAGAAGATATACAGAAACAAAAAATTACCATTCTAGGCCTGGCAAACTAGCCCTAGACATTATAGATAATGTAATTGTGCAGACAGGAAGTGAAAGGGAGAGGGAGGGGAACAAGTATGTACAGTCAATCAGTGCCCTAGGTTAGGTGCCGAGAGGATACCCTACTCATGGAAAAAATTCCAGAAGTGCAGTAATGGTGAGCAAGGTGCCCGGGGGCAAGTGCAAGGACTGGCGGGGAGCCTGGGACCTGTGAGGCTCTGTAGGTGCTTCAGGTGACCAGTCAGCAAACACAGAGCAGAGTTATGTAAGAGAAGGAGGAGGGAAAAGAGGAAGATAAGAGGAAGTTCTTGAGTAGTTTCTGGAACTTAAGGAGCTCAGAGACAGAGAGGGGCAGGGAGGTTTTTCCAGATGGAAGCACCTGTAGAGGATAAAGATCTTCCCCCAAATCTGTTTGGAGAAGCGGCTCACACGCAGAGAGTTGGAGGAGGCCGAGCAGAGGGCTCTAGAAGGAGAGTGTTTAGGGAGAGAGAGTTGTAGATAGTGTGGGCCCTGGCCCCAGAAAGCCTTGTGGACTATGCAGAGGGTCTTGAACTTGATCCTTGCAGCCACGGGTAGCCAGTGGAGGGATTTCAGCACCAGTAGGATGCAGTCCCTGGGCTTGAGGCCAAGGAATGCCTTGCGGTTCTGTTCTGGATGAGTTGTTGGAGAGTGGAAGCAGGCAGATTGAGAAAGAGACTGTTGCAGTAGTCCAGTCTAGAATGGACCAAGGCTCTGGAGACTGTAAGCCTCTGGGAGAAAGTGAAAAAGGTAGTATACGTAGTATACCTCTGAGGAGGTGCAGCTGGTAGTGGGTCTTTTAGAGATGTTTGAGATGTGAGATGAGAAGGAGAGAGTGGAGTCAAAAATGACCCCCAGAATTTTTGCCTTATTCCTGGGTGAAGACACAGGGCCAAGGGAGGTCAGCCAGAGTGAGAGTGGGAAGGCGTGAGCAGGGGTCCCAATGAGGATGATCTTTGTCTTGCTGGCATTAAGGCAGAGATCATTTGCAGCACACCAAGACTGAATTGCGGACAGGCAGTCAGGAATGAGCGAGGAGGAGGAGGAGGCCAAGTGTAGCCTGAAAGGGAGCTGTGTGTCATCCACATAACACTGAAAGTTGGAGGTGAAGGAAGTGATCTTGCGGGCCAGAGGTCTTGCTATAGAATCCTAGCTATTTTATTTGCATGTATTAATATCATGATGTGGGAAACTCCCTTTCATAAAGGGTAGTCTGCTAACCAGATCCTCCTTTACCACTGCTCATCCTTGTACTCTTGCAGAGCAGAAGTGTATTTGTCACACCCACCATCCACTAGAAAACTTATTTTACTGCACACAATGTATAAAGTAAGCCTGTTGTAGGTTTGTGTGGTTCCTTCTGTCTTGATTTTCTTTTTTGGTATTGACTGTACAGTAGATATGTGTACCTCTGAAGTGATATAACATAATTGTAAAGTGAATAGATGTATGTCCTAGTAGGACCTTCTGTACCCTGTTACAGTTGCCTAGACTCTTTACCGGATCATGCCATAGGACACCCACCCTGTTAGAAGGCACACCCGTATATGCACCGAGAGAGCCTTATTTGCCCTAGTCGAGTCCTACAAAACGTGGCTGGTTCCCATATCAAGGTAAGCATATGACATGCTCTCTTACAGTTTTCAATGGCTTTTTACACCTCCTATGACCGGACACCACTCCATATGTACACGTGATATATGTGTTTAGGCATGAATCTTAGTATTACAAAAACTGACAACATACACATTCAAAGTGATGTAGTATCTATGTTATTTTTACATCTCCATTGCGTGTTCTATGCTGATGCACACGCATGCACAGAACGTTGTTAATGTATTGTTTGATTATTTCAACATTGAAAGGCAAAAGGGCACGAGACGTGATGGTGCATCCTCTCAGCAAATGAAGGCAATGCCTCCATCACTTGTTGGCTCTGCCATGCCAACAGAGTCAGCACTGTGGTAAGTGGGTCAGGCCTTATTGGAATGGTGGGCACACCACAGCAGTTTCGTTCTTATCATATGTTCGGAAGGGATGACACCTACCATGCACAGATCATTACTGTGGCCGGCAGTATCCACAGAGAATGGCATTTGGGATACTTACATTTCCTGATTCTTTATGGGGTTTTTTATTACTCAAAAGATTTTATTTTCAGACTGACAAAGGGATGTGGGACATTATGACCATTCGGTCGGTGCCCCAACCCACTCTGTGGCTAGGGCAGTGGGGGCTGCAGGCCAGTGCTCTGTGCTTGCAGGATGTGTGCTCCAATCAGATGTCCAAATAATAAAAGCAAATTCATTTCTACCGGAAATAAGAAGAATACACAAACATACCAGTCTACAAAGGAAACCGAACAAACATAGCACAGCGGTTGTAATATAGGCCTACTTGGTGTTCGCTGGGTGAATAGTTTCACATTCTGCGTGGCTTCTTATCGTAGGTGCCAATTTTGATGCTCTAATTGAATGGGTTTAATGTGTGGCAGACAGCGGAAACAGAGTTCCTTCTTTTAACTGAAGGTGGCTGGGGATTACCTTGCACGTTCTGCCTTGCCACAGTCCCCTGTGAATTCTCCATCACCTATTAAAGTTTCTTTAAACTTCGCTGTGAGAAGGAACACGGCTCTGCCTTTGAAAAATATAAGTCGCTCATTCCTGAGAACTTTAAATTGACTGCCATTTTACAGATTGGATTTCTCCCAATCCATGTCAAGTTGTTAAGAGAGAAAGTGGCTTAGGATCAGCATCACCTAAAATGCGATGTGGGTTATATGAGAGCTGCCACTGCTTGAAACGTCACTATAATATCGTGTTCACTTGTTCTTTCATGAAACACGACGAAAGTGTCTTGAGCTATTAAGTTTCTTAATTAAGGAATATGTTGACAACTCTGATAAATGCCCTTTGGTAATAATTCAATGAGGTTAATGTCTTTTAAGTTTGAAAGAAGCTTTTCATAGGAAAATACTTACTGGTTGTCAGGTTCAACAATGCCTGAAATTGGCTCCCATGTCCCACAACGATAACTAACTGTTCCTTTTGTGTTAGGTTTGCTTTCATTAAGTTCACAAAGCAGCCCAATTTCAACAATCTCCAGTTCAGAGCTCATTATAGATTTTGCACTTCTCCTTCACTTTCGATTAGCGAGTTTGAAATAACAGGATTTTTTTTATGAACAATAGTGTGAGTAAGAGCAAAATGGCTGCAGTCTAGAACGTATACATCGGTTTTGAAAAGATCATTATTAAGATCCGTGGGAGAGAGTCTGGTCAATCACATGGCCAGGAATGTGGGCATGAATCCATAGAATACACTCCTGTTTTCTTAGCCGCCTGTGACTCTATCACGGGTGTCTTCCATATTTGCTGCACACCGCTGCACCTAATCAACACTTGCAACCCTCCAGTGCCTCGAGTAACCCCCACTCTCCACCCTTGCACCCATTATTAGGTACCCCATTCTCCTTACCTTATCTCCACCAGCATCCCTCGTTCCCACCCCCTGTCTGATCTGTGTGGAAAGAGAAAAGGGATGCTATCTTTGTTTGCAGGCTGGTACGTGTTGTGGGAAACCTTTTTCCTCTGAAAATGGTGGCTGCCAAAAAGCGTAAATAGCTACTTTCACCCTGGAGAGGCCCTGCTGTGCCAATAGCTTTCAACACCAATTTGAAGAGCAAAAACATCTGACAACAGCCATGAACACTCCCTCATAATGTTGCTACTCTCCGTCAGCCCTACCTTAGTCTCAGGTTGACCAGCTTTTACTTGCACTGTTCGACTCTGAACATGGGGTGTAAAGGCATAAGTGGTTAATTAGGAGAAACTGACCACCCAGGAAAACTCAGGAGAATTCCTTCTGTTAGGTAAGATATTCACAGAACTGGTAAATCTTCCTGACCTGGGTCAACCCCAAAACATTTTGCGATTCTAGTGGGATATTTCTGCTTAAAAACTGAACCTGAACCCTTTTCCATACTCACATAATCTTTAACACTTTTTATTGATGTCATTTTATTGACTCTCCATAGTGTATTTTTAAAGTTATCCTCTTTAACAACTTATTGGCGATAAGTGCCTGGTGTTGCTGGGTTGCCCTAGAAGCTCCCCTTTTGACTCTCTTTTGCTAACCTTGAGAGAACTACAGTTCCCAAGGATCTTTGGATCCCTTTTACATTTTATTCTGCAATGCCAGCACACCCCACCTTATGTGGAGTCCTGGGAGATACAATGTATCCCCTTTCACACTACAACTGTAACAATTCTGTTACTGGGACAAGCTTACCTTCAATGGCTGGTGGAAGTGATACCTTGTATTAATTTGGTGCACCGTTACCGCCGGCTTTGTGCACAGCTTCAGTAAAGGCACCTAAGGGAGCTCATTTTAGTGTTTCTTCTAGTTTCTTGCTCCTTCCCCTGATAACCAGGGTGGAAAATTCCTTTGGGTGATTTTTGTCTTCGGCGGGAGTCCCCTGGATTCCCTGCCCAGGATCCAGTCTCTGTGTGAAGGCAGGAAGCGAGGGAGGCGTGCAGCACTCCACAGCCCTTTGTCTCATGCCTTGCCTGAATGGGGACAAATCCAAGTGGGGGGCTGCTGTCCTGATTGGACAACCAGAACGCCCCATCTTGTAAAATGCGGGGGAGAATGCAGAGGTTGTGCTGTAGTTCCTGATAAATACTGCAAACCTGGAAGCTGAAGAAATGTCGACCACTGGAACTTAAACCGAAGAGGATGATGAAGGAAAAGTGGCGGAGACGATTTCCAGCTACCAGAGAGCCTGCTGTGTAACCAGAGCCTGCTGTAGCCCTTCCTTCCAATCGACCTGGGGACTCCAAAAACGATGACACAGAGCCTGGTGATGACTACTAGACTCAAGAAGACCTGCATTTTGAGACATCCCATGCATTGCTGTGACCTTGTGTTGTTGCAATACCCTAATACCCTGGGACCTCAAGCCAGTATGCAGCGCACGGTCTTCTGAATTCCAAATCTCGCTGAAACTTCATGGGCATCCAGGTGGATCTCCAAAAACACAAATTGAGTCTGATAAGTCACCTCACCAGAGTGCTGGTCCTTTAAAATGACAAGAATGCAACCACAATGTTCTGTCTTCTTCTGTGCTCCTTGAAAAGGCACCAAATCCACAGAACCAAATTCAGCCACTAGGGACACCTTGCCTAGAGCCTTCTTCGCTGATCCCTGCTGTAAAGTTCCTTCCAAGGTCTTGTTTTCAGTCACCACAGCAAGGAATCCACTAACTGGGTATTTGGCTTCATTCTTCCTGCTGCAAAATCGTCTTCAATGCTGAGGTACTGTGTTGGCTTTGGTATGTACTTACCTTAAGCCTGTTAAGATTTCTGTGTAGCCTTGGGTGTTTTCTGTGATGGGGAGGCCTCAAATCCAGTGCATCCAGTCCCACTGCTAGAATCCAGCTGATGTGTCTTCTGTGAAGCCCCTTGACCCTCTTCTAACTCTATAGTAAAGTACTCACCTGTTTGCCTAGTTTTTCTAAGGAACTCTGACGTTTGCAACTAAAGAACCTATCCTGACACTGCCTGTTGGTCACTAGTCCTAGTGACCCCCTTTTTGCCACTGAGAACACTCATGCTCCAAGAATAAGGGAAAGACTTTCAAGGGAGTGGGACTTTAGCCTAGAAAAGATAATACATGTTTAAAAGTTACTTGCTTGTAAAGAGCTGGGGGGTAACTGTAATTCTAAGAGTGAACAGTTACAAAAGTTCTTACTTATCTTGGATGTGTGATGCATTATGCTTAAAAGTGTGGTTAACATCTTTTCTTCCTTAGCAACTGTTTTGCAAGTCTAATATAAAGTCGATGTGGAGGTATATTACTCTCCTGTGATTAGGTTGTGCCTCTTCACAAAAGTAAAGTGTTGGTTTCACCAGATTATTCCTGCAGGGTAATTGTGTGAGTGTCCTCCAACTGTTGGTATCACCAGATTAGTCCTTTGAGGATAATTGTATGAGTGTCCCCCAACTGGCTCCTGCTTCCCCTGACTTGCTGCTAGCCTCTCCAATATAAGTCTACATTGAGTTGTTGGTTACCTAGAATAACTTTGAGTAATTCAATAAAGTGTAACATTGGGTTTTACTTTCCCCTTCACTGTGAGGTTAAACATGTATGTGGGATTTACTTACCTTGTGTTAGCTGTGTGCCATCCAAAAATAAGTTACAAGAGTTACTGCTTATCTCTATCTGTGGTTCACTGATCTCAAATTCACCTGTAATTGTATATTACATCCTTAGGTTTTACTCACATAGTATAACTGTGTTTTATCACAAAAGTAGTTGTAGGTTTTTACTGCACCTGGAATAAGTGTTGCAATATTCACAAAAAGTATATTATCCAGTTTACCGATTAAGTGATTTATACTAAGAGTCAGTGTATAACTGGTAGGGTTTACTGCCCTTGCATTACTGAATGTAATTGTAAGATGTATCCATTGGTTTTTACTCCCCAAGAATAGGTGTGACCTACACTGAATGTGTATGAAAAGGTTTTGACTTCTGTAGAACTACTGTTAGGTATTTCAAATAAGGTATATACTTGGGTCTGTGTGCCTTCAAGTATAGTGTTGTGTTTTTATATTGTGATTTCATGTAATGTGTTAGCACTTACCCGCAGATTTAGCTGGCCTACTTGTATTTAAATAAATAATGTATTTTTCATACACGTGTTTCAGTGTTTCTTTGGACCATTTGTATTACAATTTCATGTGTACTGATACTACAGCCCTCTCTCCCTCCTAAGTTAAGCCTGGCTGCTCTGTCTATGCTACCATGAACTCAGGTGGTACAGCCTTAGGCTAAGAGTGGAGTCTTGTACTGCCTCAGTTGAATGGTTTTACTAAGCCCTTAGTTGGACTTCAGAAAAACTATCCTAACACCTTCTAGAATGGCAACATTGTGTATGCTTTACTTCATATACAAAGACACCATACATACAAATGAGAAGCAGGTGAGGGGAACCAAGGAACGAGCAAGATGCAACTCCTTACCCCCTTTTCACAGGGAACTAAACTACATACCTTTCAACAGTACCATATTGGCCCAAACCCAGACCTCTGATTACATTCAAAGCTCATGCATACAGATTAACCATCTGGTCTTGAATCTGCAGTGAGACCATTTGTAAAGCAAACAACCTCCTCTGCCATGCTTGGAGCATGCTCCACCACCACCCTCTGCTTGCCCCACACTTGCCCATGACTGAGCAACACAGTGAAACCTTGCACCTCACAGACTTTCAAAGAGAAAGAACAAGTTCTTCAGCTAGCCTAGACATATGGAGACCTTGATCTTAGCATGTGTCACACTGACATGTCTTGAATGGTTCTTACAGAACTGCCTGACATGCTGCCACTTACTAATAGCCTAACTGTTATGATATGATATGGCATTTATAACATGCCTATACACAAGTGATTCAAGGTGCGACAAGGCAAGGGAGGGGAAATAGAGGGAAGACAGAAACAACGATCTTACTAGGCTAGGTGACATTGAGATTGTGCAAGTGCAGGGGAGGGTTGGAGGGAAATTGCAGTGGTAAAGGGGGAGGGGACAGTGCAATACATAGGATAAACAGTACAATAAAGACAATAAAGACAATAAATAAAAAGTGTGGCCAGCTGGTGGCAAGTGCAAGGGTAAGTGCAGACATCAGGTGCCAAGTGCAGCTAGGGGGCTGTAGGGATACTGAAACAGTCCCTGGGTGCAATGGTTGTCAGGTAGGCAGTGCAGATGTGCAACTGGTGGGGAGGGGGCCTGGGCACGAGATCACAGGGTAGCTATGTAACAAGTACAGTTTCAGCCAGGAGATTAGCAGGAGAGAGGAGGAGAGAAAGCAGAAGCAAAGAGGAAGGTCTTGAGGTGCTTCTGGAACCAGAGATGGTTCTCCTCAAGTTTCAGAGAGGCAGGGAGGCTGTTCCAGAAGAAGGTCCCAGCAGAAGAAAGAGATCTACCACCAACTTGTTGCTTGGATATGCGAATGACCCTGAGAGAATTGGAGGCGGATGAGTGAAGAGCTTGAGAAGGGAGATATTTATGAAGAGAGAGTTGTAGGTATTGAGGCCCCAGGCCCCATAAGGCCTTGTGGAAAGTACAGAAGGTTTTGAACCCAATCCTCACCGCCACTGGGACCCAGTGCAGAGATTTCAGGCCTGCAGAGATACAATCCGTGGGCTTGAGGCCATGTACAAGACTCGCAGTCTGTTTTTGATGTGTTGCAGAGGGGGGAGAGTAGAGGCAGGCAGATTTAGAAAGAGGATGTTGCAGTGCTGCAGCGTAGAGAGAACCAGAGTTATAGAGACATTGAGCTTCTGGGGGACGGAGAGGAAAGGAAGAATACCTCTGAGGAGGTGCAGCTGATAGTGTAACTTCTTAGAGACATCAGAGATGTGCGGGGAGAGGAGAGTTTGGTGTTGAAGATGACCCCAAGCGAAGCCGGCCAGAGTGATAGGAAACGAGGGAGCAGGTGTTCTGATGAGGAGAATCACGGTCTTACTGGCATTAAGGCAGAGATCATTGGCGGCACACCACTCCTGGATAGCAGACAAACAGAGATGAGAGAAGGACAAGAGGTGGTGGAAGGGAGCCTGAAAATTAGTTGAGTGTTATTTGCATAGCACTGAAAGTTGAGGTACAGAGTGCAAATGCGGTGGGCAAGAAGTGTCAGGTATTGGTTGAACAGCCAGTGAGAGAGGTTAGACCCTTGGGGAACACCACAGGTAGAGAGAGGGATAGAGGAGAGGAAGGACCCGAGTTGGACCTGGTAGGGTCGATCAGAGAGGAAAGAGGTCAGCCAAGCCAGGGTCTGACCGGTGATACCCAGGTTATCACAGAGACGGTTGAGCAGGATGGCATGGTTGACTGTGTCAAAGGCAGAAGAGAGATCAAGTAAGATGAGGACACAGGGGGTGTTGGAATCAAGGATGGAAAGTAAGTCTTCACTGATGTTTAGGAGATCAGTTTCTGTGCTTCTGGCAGCTCTGAAGCCAGGCTGATGGTTATGGAGATAACAAACAGATTCAGTGTGAAGATTAAGCTGGGAGATGGCCAGCTTTTCCAGGAGTTTGCCCAGGAAAGAAGTGATGGAGATTGAGCAATAGTTAGCCGGGCAGGAAGGCTCGGCAGAGGGTTTCTTAAGAAGAGGGTGCACAAGGGACTGCTTCAGGGTGGAAGAGCAGCCTCCAATGGTGAAGGGTCCGTTACAGAAGTCAGCCAGAGCAGGAGCTAGGGTGTCAATGTGGTCCTTGATGGTTTTGGAGGAACAGGGGTGAACCTGTTTTGACAAGACTTTCATAGATCAGACTTGTCTAGAAACCTTGTCTGGGGATAACAGGGGAAAGGCAAAGAAGGAGGGAGGATATGTGGCCAAAGAAAGGCTGGAAGAAGAGCAGGGAGAAGAGGGAGAGGAAAGAGAGAGAACAGGATGTTATGAGTTTTAGAGATGAAATGAGAAGCCTGGGCTGTGCAGAGGGCCTGGGAGGGGACAGGAGAGGTAGAGACTGCAGCAGGATTGGCCAGCTCCTTGCAGATTTTAACCAGTTCGGCCGAGTTGTTAGATGCTGCAGAGACACAGGCTTGGATGTGGGCTCTCTTCTTGGTGCAGACAGAAAGCTGGTAATGTTTTTGGAGCAGGAGGCAGGTTAGTTTGTCAGAGGATGTACCGGAAGCACGCCCTTTCCTCTCAGCCGCACTGCACTTGCGTTTAAGGGTGACGAAGTCTGAGTCGTACCAAGAGTTGCACTTGGCTTTGGGCTTCAAGCGGATCGTCATGACAGGGGCAAGAGCATTGAGAGTATCAGATATAGCAGAGTGGACATGGAAAGGGCTCTGTCAGGGTGTGAGTCTGCCACGGGTGGGGGGGAGAAAGTGGCGGCGAAAGCCTCAACTCACACACGCTTCATGGTTGGGATAAACGAGAAGGTGGGTGGCAGTGCTGAAGTTCGCTTGGCCTGAGGAGTAGAGAGAGTGAGCGGGGAGGAAAGGAGAAATTGATCACTCCAGGAGAGAGGAGTGGTGAGAGGGATCGAAAGGGGAAGGTCTTAAGAGATCAGAACATTGAGATTGTGCCCTGCAGAGTGAGTCAGGGCAGGGGGGGGGGGAGAATAGAGAGTGAGACAGAGTCACAGTGGTCAAAAAATAGTCAAGAGGAAGGACAGGAAACATCCTGGTGGATGTTAAAGTCCACAAGAAGGAGGAGTTGAGTGGTCGAGACCAAGAGGGAAGAGGGATCTCTACCCTCCTCTGTATGAAGCAGCTGTGAACACTTGTTGGTTGATGAGCAACCAAAGATACAATTGTATGCCTACATCCTTCCCCTCATGGCATCACAGGGAACTATGCATGCAAAGGAGCGGGCCATGGTGTGGTAGCTCCAAACAGCTTTTAACTTCTACTCCCAAGGTTCCCCTGCATTAAGGATATAATCCATGCTATCCTTGAACACCAGTAAAAATCTCCCTGATTACTCTTTACTCTTGGGCTGGTAGGTTAAGAACTTTACAAATTTGATTTCCACATCCCTATGGGAAGTTGGTCAACTCACTCTTGCTGATTTTGATACCATTATCTAAAATTAAGATTATTTACACATCTCCTTTCTGAAAACAACTTTGCAGAAGGCAATCATTCAGAAGTTGGTTGGCGCAATCCAAGCTCTGTACATTTATTGTAATAAAGAGACAACGGGCCTCATTACGACCCTGGCGGTAAGGGGTCTGCGCCAGCGTTAACAGCGCCGACCCCTTACCGCCAATTCCGAGTTCCCTTTCCGCCATGGCGGATCTTACACCAGCTTTTAGCGGGTGTAAAAAACCATGGCGGAAAGGGACCTCAGCGTTAATTACGCCACCGTAATTTACGGTGGCGTAATTAACGCCTTCCCCACTCCCATTATGCCCTATGGGGCAAAAATGGGAATGGGGAAGGGTAAATGGGGATTGGGGATTTACCGCCCCGCCAAGGTCGGAATGGGGCGGTAAATCCCCTTACCGCCATGGCGTAAACGTAGTTTACGCCATGGCGGTAAAGTGACGGCCCTGGCGGTAACTTACCGCCAGGGTCGTAATGAGGCCCAACATAATGGTGTATTGCTTACCCAAAAATAGGCTGCTTAGATGGCCCACAATCTTGACTTGTAGAGTAAGCAACTGATTAGTTGCTAATTAATCCATGTGCTGTGAGTGAGATGCATTAGCTAGCTCATGCCTCCTGCAGGGTGGGCTACATAATTTGTCTCCCATTAGCACCAACTCACTCTCGAGGAAGATTTCCCCCATTAACTTCAGGAAGTAGTGCAACTAGGAAGAAGATACGATACATCTGGTAACCAAACTTATTAATTGTATGGAGAATTTATTACCCTTTTGTTTTTCCAACTCCACCTGTGGTTTCTGAGACGTTTTCAGAACCCCACATAGAAACTGCCTAAAAGTGTCTGTTGCCAAAATACAAACAAGAATATCCTTCTCAATGACGGTGATCTTGTGCCACAGATTTCAAAATCTGTGATACTTATGCCATGCTTACTATCAGTCTATGAGGAAATGCCATCTGTGCTAGTGTGCAAACCTGAGGTGTTTTGATATTTACTAAGTAAATTGATGCTGTTTTTTCTCAATATCAGACCACACTTTCTGAATGCCACTTGCTGAGCAAGCATAGTACAAATGTGTTCTTTTGTCTGGGGCTTGTCTACAGACATACATGCAGCTCCTATGTAGTTTGGCAACATTACCAGGAGCGAGTAATGTGTGCACTTCTGACAACGGCCTGCTCAAATCCAAGTTAATTCCAGGCAACATGGACTGCTTTTTAAAGCGAGCACCAATGATTTAAATGATGAATAACAGTGTATCCTCAAGGCCTGTTGGCAATTTGGTTAAATATACGTGTAAAGCTTCATCCAGTTTGATAGAGTGGCCTATGAGGAAGTACATGGTCAAAACCACCTGAAAACATTTTATGATCAACTGGGATCCTGTGACTCCTACAGTTGTCACAGATTTTGTGCATTACTGGTACAAGGGACTTCACCCACAAGAGTTTGCGGTTCACTTTGTTCTCTGCCTGGGATGGCTTGAGACCTTTCCCAGCAGACAGAACATGCCCCTGAATGTTGGGCAGGTAAATGTTACTTCAAATGTGATGTATGAAGCGTAATAGTAAAGTCACACCAATGGGATACAGATTGGAGTCTTTTGGATCTCAGGCAAACAGAGTCAGGGAGAAGTGCAGGGAAGCTCAGTATACTGGCTGACCCTAGGAGAGGAGCCCTGCCATATTGGAAATACCTAGGCTGGCCTTACTTCTTGTCTCGCTCCCAACTTCCTGAAGATAAGGAACTACAGGAGCTGAAATGAGAAGGCATCACCCTTATTAAAGCAGCAATGCTCTGCATCTTACAGAAGGCTAGGAATAGACCAATTAGTGGTGGCACATTGACTATATGAAAGGAGTGGAATCCCCATAATTGTATCACATCTGGACTCAAGAAGAAGAATTTCACTGGAAACCTATCAGTATATCAGTCTGACCAAAGTCCACTGCCATTACGGTGAATATAGGGATTACCAAAGTAGGAGCAAGACCTTCCACCAACCAACCTCAGAGTAACATGTGTAGGGACGTGCTACTGGAAAGCATGCTTGCTGCTGAAAAACTGGCACCCATACGTTCCACAGCTGCAATTGTTCTGTGGCATTCATCCTGGCTGTTCCTGCTGTATTCGCCAAATCACTGCAGGTTTCATAGTAATGTGGGGCTGAACAGGAGGTTAGAAATCAGTACTCATCCCTGTACTCCTCCACACCACTTTTAATTCCATCACACTGGTGGCAAGCAGTTTGTACCCACCTTGCACTGCTAAAGTCAGCAAAAAGGAAAGGACTGTTCAGTGAATGACGGAAAACCTCAGGCTCATTACGAGTTTGGTCATAGCCTGATGCGTATACCACTGAGGTACCATGAAACAATATTACTGTTACCACTGCTTGGTCTGGAGGTATTACCACTGGTGCTATTACCACAAGCTGTATTACCACCTGATTAGAAGGGTATTACCAACGAATTACAAGTGGTGGTAGGTGATGTTATTACCCATTAATTGGAGTCCATAGGACTCCATGGGGATTTTGGTGGTACTACTGCCGGCGGTATTGTCACCGGCAGTAATAATGCCAATTATGCCATTTTTTGGGTTTCCTCTGCCTCACATCCAAACCTGTAATTCAGCAGTGTGTGAATGTGGTGGGAATGCGGTGGTAACTCAGACATGCCACCAAACTCGTAATGAGGCCCACTGTCCAGCATTTTTTGAAGTATGGAACTAAACAAGGATTCCATTAACGTCTCTGTCTGCTGAGGGGACTCCCCTCTGTGGGTAAGGTTAGTAATCCAAAATGCTGTCATATAAAGAGACATGTTGCCTAAAGATCCAATGTGCAAAATACACATTTGCTTAAGGTGATTAATATGCCTAAAATGTCAAATTAAAAACACAGAACAAGTGATAGAAATGAGAGATTCTTGCAAGCTGAAAACTATGGGAAATAATTCTTGAAAGGCCCAAACTGTTGGGATGGTGATTGGGCATACCAGAAGAAGACGTCTTTGTTTCATACAAAGGCAGGAAAGCAAATGTGTTAGGAAAGTTTTTATTTTTGGGACATCAGAAAGGAAACATGGGAACAAACTTGAGGACTTTATAAAATATTTTTTTAAAGGAAGTAAGGTTTAAAATAGAACATTAGTGGAGGAGTCTAAAGAACAAACACACTATAATGTGGTGAGCACCACACACCGTGGGTAATAATAAGCAGCACTCAGATACAAGAGGGTTTGTAGCGCTATATAAGTGCCACATTATTATTATTATTATTATTATTATTATTATTATTATTATTATTATTATTATTATAACACGGAAAATGGCCTAACAAAATAATTAATGAATAATTAGTCTATTATCTCTTTTTCTGGTCGGCGTGAATGCCTGGGAATATGATGTAGTCTTTCAACAGCACTGGAATGAAGCCAAAAGGTGTTAAATAGGTGTTTGAATCACCTCTGAGGTCTTTAGTACCTCTATTCTCAATAATTGTTTTACACCAGAAAAATAATTGCTACACCATCACATTGGTGAAGTACTTATCACAACAGAACAAACTGAAGGGCCCCATTACTTATGTAACATATTGTCGCATAGCTTCAACATAAACACGTATAAAGAGAGAAATTACAAAACTGAATGGAAAACATGATACCTACAAATACCTGAAAGCAACTATATTTAAATGTGTATAGACATTGTGCAAAGAAATGCAAATAATCTCCTGCTGTAAACCTAATCATACAAACAAATAAATGCATTTGTGGTGGGTCTAAACGTTATTGAGTACTGCCCTACCAGATTTAACATTGCATGCTGTACAGGGACAAAGTACATGGGTCATCTAATGCGAATAGTGATATTTCCTACGAGAAACCCAATGTGCCCAAAACAACAAACACATAAGATTTCTAGTTCTGGGTGAAAGTTAGGTTTGCCCTTTCTCTTCAGTTATATGACAATGATGGCCCTATATTTCTGTGGTTGCCCTCTTCTACTAACCACCCATACCCATTCTTATCAAACATGGGACCTATCCCAAATTACAAAAATGAGGGATTATTGCAAGCTGAAAACTATGGGAAAGAGCTTGTGAAACACCCAAACTGTTGTGTTAAGGATTTAATTGGGCGGCACACACCGAACCAGCACTCTTGCCTTTAGCCTAGGATGTTGCGCTCAATTAGAATACTTTTTCTTTATTTCCTAGCATTCGGATTGAGCTGGCATCCAACCCATCTCACACCCCCTTTTACAAATACCCTGGGTCACAATAGACCAAGAACCAGGCTGGTGGGTGCTAATACATTATTTATTTATTTAAAATTTAAAGAAAATCACACAATTTTAATATTGGGCAGCAATCACCAATGGGGTGATAATTACAATGTAAACTGATGAAATACACTTGGTTGACATTCTACTAGAACATATGCAAATCTCAGATGAATAGGAACAATTTTACTGTTCGGGTAGATAGTACCCAAGTTAAGATTTCCCCCTGCTATGCTCCCTCAAACCTCAATTATTTGAATGGAGTGGTTGAAAACCTTTGCCATCGCATAAATAACACTCAGAATTGGTAAATTATTAATTTACATGTGCGGTTGAATAAATGAGACAAATATGAGTTCTAACAGTATCAGGGATGGAAGAACACTAGCAACTACAAGGCAAGGTATCAACAAAGGGCATATTGTTCTAAAATCAACTTGAAAGTAGGAATACAGTGCAGCCAAAATCACACGTTGGAAAGTTGCATTTTCTTCTTTTTGCAGTTTTAAATGTCAAAAACGTTTGAACAAAAATAATTGGTGAAATAGACAGAATCAGAATGCGTTTTTTTGGCTGGGTGATAGATGCACATCACAGTGATAATAGGAAAGTGAAAGAGTGACTATAGCTGAATAACTGGATGATATTCTCAATGTGAAAGGAGATTCGGTTTCAGAAAATAAAAGTAATTAACAGAGAAAATCAGTTTGGAAAGAAAAGTGACAAGCACCACTACAACTATATCTTTGTAACTAGATTATCAGGAAGATAATGCTGCCCATGAAACACGTTAAGCGTCCGTCTTAACCCCCTTCACGCTGCTTGTCTCTTTAAGTGGAAATTAATTAACTTACTCCAGATATGACTAAGGACTTAGGCAATGGACTAAAGGGATGGGAAAAAATGTTGGCAACACATGAAATTAAGAAACAGGGTACACAGAGAATTCGGACTATCTTAAACAAGTCATCAAGGTATGGATGGGATTACTTAGAGGGTGGAACCAAGGCAAGGTATCAAGATATGGTAGGCTATGTGTTGTTTTGAGATGGGGAGATACTTACAATAAGTGCTGGAGTTTTGGATGTGGGACAGCTAACAGGGTTTCTGGACTCAAGGGATATGGTCACGGCACCATGGCAAGACTCTCCTAGCAGAAAACAGCTGGGCCTGTCTGGTCATGGCCCAGCGGCATGCAGGTAGTGGGGCAAAAAGCCAGTCTGGTCACAGGATACACTCCAAATGGGTATCACAGCTTCTCCCCCTGTCTCCCTGAGTAAGTGGGATATTGGTATGGGGTTTAGTTCTTAAGGGTGGTTCTGCTTGGATAGGGTCAGCTATGCTCTGGCCTGGCAGTGGATGTGGAATCTGCAGGATGAATATGAAATTTCTGGATATGCAGCAGCTGGAAAATTCAGAAGAGTGTGTGTTCTTTGTCTCGTTGAGCTTCCCCCTTTTATAAGGCGGGTGACATCACATGATTTACTGTGGGGCAGAACTAAGCTAGACCTACCTTTAAGTATGAGATAGGCCAGCCTATGTCATGTTGTCTCCTCCCTGGAAAGTCGATTGGGCTGGAGGAGGGGACTGAGCTTTATTGGGTGTGTTTCCATGAGGTATATAGCCATCCCCCAGTCATTTTTGCCAAACATCAGTTTGGCCATGAATCACACATTTTTACAATTGTGGCACTTTTACAAATCACATGGGCAAATGACGTTTTCCACACAGAGCATGACAGTCCAATTCCCAGGTTTGTACGACATTGTTTCATCCTTCTAATAATATTTCACACTTTTTTGTGGGAAATATTTCACTTACAATTCTATAACTTTATAGATATGTACATATTGTCATAAGACATGGTAGTATTGAATTTCAAAGAGGCACCATATATACTTTCCTCAGAGTATACCATTTTCCGTCATTTCCGTCCCCAACATGCTAGTGAAGGCTAGCACATCTTAATTTAAAGCCACAAAAATTGCATTTAAACTGTAAAACTCTTGCATATCTGTGTTGTCTGACAGCAGAAATAACAGTCTTAAAGTTTATTAATAAAATAGTCTTTTGAGCCAGATGGCCACCATTGTCTCCCAAATAAGGGCATCATTTCCAAGGCTGGTCTGGAGTTGGCTTTGACGACCCCAGTTGAAGTTGAGGGGAGGTGTTATTTGCAATTTCGCACCTAAGTGTCCTGGAACTCTATTGTACCAGGCTCAAGCCCAGACACAAAGGCACTGATTCATGGATTATTTGCACCAAAAAAAAAAACGGGATTTGTGCGCCATTCTGCCCGCACATCCCAGTTTAATGCTTCTTCTTGGTCCATTCATAGTTTCAAAGGGGCTAGCCCCCTTGGGGGAAGGCAAATCCTGTTCCCGGCAAGCAAATGTCCTTTGAAGCCAAGCAGGAAAGCCTATTCTGTGGCTTCCACAGTAAATTCATTTATTTATTTACTTATTTTTTTTCTGAATCAGAAGCAAGTCTGTTGAAATAAAACATCCCATATATGTTTTCAAACAAACCCCCCCTTACATTTCTAGGCAAGGACAGGGCCTTATTCAACATTAAACTTTTAAAACAGATTTTTTTCTTGTTTGCAAAAACAACCCTTTTTACATGTGGTGAGTTTTCCTTTTTCTGTCACTTCCCAATGTGGTTTTCTCTTCCATGTATATTTTAAACATTGTTTGCAGCCCCAGTCAGTTTCTCTTCAATCTGTTCAAGGCAAAGATCCACTGATACTACATATGCACAGAGGAATAAGGCTTCTTTTGAAAGGTTCAGCTGTGATATTTTGTTGTAAAGTGAGGCCTTTTTCCCATATGGCTGGGAGTAAAGTTGTTTGTGATTTCACAGATTTAGCCTGACAGAGCCTGTCATTCAGTGAGAAATGATTTCTTTTGCTGGAGCACAACCTGAATATGGCGGGGCTTAGCTGGGTCTCACTGGATCAGGACTGTGTATTGTTGAACAGATGAAAAAAGGCATCAGGCTCCATCATTTGAATCCAAAATATTTCCTTTTTCAATTGGAAATTTTGTGCGAGCAGCCAAGCAGCGCTGCTTTTCAATTCTCTTATTTGGTGCACATAAGGAAACACACTGGCAGCCTTTCTCTGTGTGTTCCCTGTTCCATCTTGCGCAATAGATGCTTGGCAAAGACAGCGCAGCCATAATTGTTGTCGCTGCAAATGCAGTTTTGATGCAAGGGAATGGCGCTTAAAGGAGCCAGCGCCTCCATTCTGATGGTAACTGCAGAAGTGCAGATTGGTGATGGAGGGGAATTCTGCTAGGTGGGTAAATGTACCCCACAAATACCCCCCGACTCTCCTGATACTTCTTGTTGAGGGAGAGTAGGGCAAAGTGGGGTTCATCAGGTGGATTCCTTCTTCCATCAGAGAGTGGTACACCACGATCCTCCTGTTTCTTTCGTTGGAGTGTGGAGCGACACCCACAGATTTTCCTTCGGTCTTTCCATGGAGTTGTGAGCGACATCCACAGATTTTCCTTCGGTCTTTCCTCGGAATGTGGAGCGACACCCCCAGATTGTTGTTCGGTCTTTCTTTTCCGGGTCCCCGGGGAAGTCCTCCTTGGTAATCAGGAGCAGAATCAGTACTAATAATCTAATGGATGAATAAAGACAGGTTATAACATTTTCCCACCGACTGTCTCCCCGGAAGGTTGGCAGCAATGGGACACACATACATTACGGTTATTCAAGCACTTGGACAATAACAACAAATAATTGCTTACAAGACAAAGATAACTATTGATATTTTTTACTAGGGCTTTTGGTGATATCCTTTTGAACTGACAATGAAGGCAAAAAAATACTCCCTGTTAGATAGATATACCTACGAATCTACCTGTTCCCTTCTGGTTCTTCTTTTTCTTGTTCTCATTCTCCAGATGTCTCCTCTATTTGACTTTCTCTTGGCTCCTCAATCAGCTGCAAAGTGTTTCTGGGCGACAATTCTTTAACTGATTAATATGACCCATTTCTCTTCTGCCAACTCTCCTTGGGGGAAGAGGATTCTGTAGGCAACAGGTGAAATTGTATCTACATTTTCAAAAAGACCGTGCCAGCTAGGGAGAAATTTCCGCTCCTTGGTCTGGTTCCTTTGGAAATTGTTCAAGTAGGCCCTGTCTCCTACTTGGTATTGATTTTTGGTTGTTTTTAAGTCATATTGAGTCTTCATCCCCTCTGTAGATTTTTCCAGATTCCGCTGGGCGTACGCGTATGCAAAAGCATGTTGAAAGTCTTTTCTTAGATTCTCAACATACTCATGTGTTGTAGACAGTGCTCCAAATAAGATTTTGAGGTGGGAGTATTTTACGCATGATTTTTCAAATTAGAGCGTAAATGCAATTTAAAGAGAGTAAAAATTAGTTGTCTCCTCTGCAAGAGAGTAAAACTTATCCAACACATACGTTATGGGTATGAACACATTTTAAAAGGGTGCGTGCTTTATTGTGTTGCTCGCTTAGCTCTCACAGATTTGGTCTTTCAGTTGGAAATTCACCATCATGCATAAGGAGGCTATGCTGCTGACAAAAGAAATGCTACATTGCCATCTAGTGGTGGAAAGTATGTTTTTTTAATGAATAACTCAAAGCGTACACGGTACGCAGTACAAAATTAAATGGTCCGTATTTGCCATATTTACATGCATAAAACGGCAAGATACGCAGGTTAACTGGTAGGCTGGTTGTAGAGGTGTTTATCAGTATCTGCTCTTGTGTTCTATAGAGCAGGCGCTGAGGTAGCACCATCATTCGTCCAGTCATTAGCTCAAATGGAGACATCTTGGTAGCAGTAGACAGTGTAGATCTGATGTCCATCAGGACAAACGGTAATCAGATGTCCCAAATTGGCCCAGAATCTGGCACAAACTTTTTTAGAATGCTCACAATTGTTTTATTGTACCTCTCAAGTCCTGCACGAGAGGACACCGGTATGCAATGTGAAGTTTCTATTTTTTCCCCCAAGTTTCTCCCACATCTTTGTCATCATTTTGCTGGTGAAGTGACTTCCTCGGTCTGACTCAATCCTTTGGGGTAGGCCAAAACGCAAGAAGATGTGGTTGATCATCAGGGCAGCTGCTGTTTCTGCCTTGCAATTTAGGACTGGGAGACATTCCAACCATTTGGTAAACCGGCATGTTACAGTTAACATGTACTTGTTCCCCCTAGAGGAGCGATTATCGTGCTTGATGATATCTACTTGTAAATCTGACCAAGGCAGTGTCATCACCCTCTTCTGGAGGGGAGCTTGTTGTGTGAGTGAAGTTAGCTGAAATTGTGCACGCACAAGACACCCCTTCAAATATTGGTTGAGGTCCTGCCCCATGTGTGGCCAGTGTTCAACCTCTGGCAAGATTTCTAGAGTAGTGTGAAACCCACGATGGCCGGCTGTGTTTTCAGGGTCAACAGTGTGTTGATAAAATTTTCCAAAAATTGGATCCCCTTTTTGTGTTGTGATTAAATCAGCATCTGGGCTCTCCTTACTCCACTGGGCAGTTGAGAGTTCATTGTTTGTTTGTTTGCTTGTTTGTTTATTGATTTATTGTGCGCGCCGGACCCTGAGGTAGCAGGGCGCATGTGACAAGAGGGCTTACAGCTTGGTTACAGAAGTTACAAGTTTACAGTAGTTACAAGTTTACAGAGCATGGTAGAACAATTTTCTTGGCTCCACAGGATGAAGGTTAGGATATAGAGTACAAGTACAACAGTATGCTGACAACAAGTCAGAAGGCTGACGTAACATAATAGCAAATCTATATCAGGTACAATACATGCGGTAGGAGCGTGGGGAGGATGCGGGTTACATAGCATTCTCAGTGATCCATTTTATTGTGTTCTTTCTAAATTTGTTGAACGTTAGGTCAGATCTAAGTGCGTGATGTAGGGAGTTCCACAATTGAGCTGCACTAGAAGGCAGTTGGGGCTGGTTATTCTTGTAGGTCTGGTAGAGTTTTTTTCTAGTGAATCGTTCTGTTAGGTAGCTAGGGGCTTTTTCATTTAAGCATTTGTGGATGAGGGAGGCAGATTTGAGGTTGATTTTTTCTTGGGTAGAGAGCCATTTATGTTTCCGTCTTTATTTCAGAAATATGTGCTCTTCTGGGAATACTTAGGGCCGCTCTAAGTGCATTATTTTGGAGCACTTGTATTCTGTTGATGGTTTGTTCAGATGCCCCTAAGTAGAGGGAATTACAATAATCTAATTTTGAGAGGATAAGGGCTCTGGATAGAATTAGGCAACTGTCATCGGATAGGAATTGTTTCCCGGCTCGAATTAATTTACATGTATAGGCCGTGGATGAGGCCAGTGAGTTTATCTGTTTGGTAAAGGATAAGGTCGAATCGAGATAGAAACCTAGTGTTTTTACTTCTCTGGCAACCTTGATAGTGTTCCCATCGATGATGAATGCTGAGTAATTAGGGTTGAGTTTAGAGATGCGAGCTGTGGTGCCCAGGATGATGAGCTCTGCTTTTTCATCGTTCAAGCATAGACCATGGTTGGCCATCCATGCTTGAACGATGCTATAGACTCTGTTCACCAAAGCCAGATCTTCCACATAATCCCCGGTAAGTGGTAGGAGAATCTGGGTATCGTCTGCGTAATTGGTGTAGGTGATACCCAGATTGTCAAGAACGTCAAAGAGTGGCTTGGTGAAGATATTGCAGAGTGTTGGCGAGACACAAGATCCCTGGGGCACCCCACAGGTGATAGGTATCGCGTCTGCTGCCGCTGGGGGGCAGAACACCCTCATGGTCCTGTCACTGAGGAATGACTGTATCCAGACTATAGCCTCCCCTGAAAAGTGGGCCACAGAGTCCAAGTGATTACACAGGACTTTGTGGTCCACCAGGTCAAAGGCGGCTGAGAGGTCTAATAGGAGGAGGAGTGCTAAATTACCCTCGTCTCTCAGTGAGTCTATTTGGGCCTTTAAATCGATAAGGGCAGTCTCTGTGCCATGTTGAGGTCGGAAACCGGATTGGCGGGCACCAAGGAGATGGTTCACCTCAAGGAAGTTCTGAATTTGGGTATATGCTACCTTATCGAGTATTTTTAATAGGAAAGGCACTGTGGTGATGGGCCTGTAGTTTGTAGGAATGTTAGGGTCCAGTGTTTGTTTTTTCAGAAGGGGGAGTACCCAGGATTCCATCAAGTTACGCGGGATTGTGCCAGTAGTGAAGGAGGCATTGATGAGTTTGGTGATGAAGGGAGCTAGATCTCTAGCAGCATCCTTGATCAGTTGTGCTGGGCATTGCTCGCCTTTGCAATTGGATGGTTTAAGTGCAAGAATGGTTTTCTCTACCTCGAGCACTGAGATGTTAGAAAAGTTAAAATGGGTGAGTTCTTTGGGTTTAGGTGTAGGTGTTTTGTTTGGGGGAAATTGGGTTTGGGCTGATAGTGTAACTTTCTTTAGAGCAATTTTATTTTGGAGGTTGGCCACTTTGTTGGTTAGTGCCAGCTGAATGTCTGTGCACCAGGTTTTATCTTTAGTAGAGTCATCCTGTACTGCAATAGGGGTTTACAATTCTTTTAGAATAGAGAAGAGCTCCTTCATACTGGAGTTGGCTTGGGTGATCCTGTTGTTATGCGTTTCTTGTTTGGCCAGGATGATGTCCTTTTTGTATTGGGTTGAGATATTTATTAGATTGGATTTATTTTCTGCAGTAGGATGTAGGTTCCATACCGTTTTGAGTTTTCTTTTCTGTAGTATTAGGTTTTTTAGGTGGGGTGTAAACCAGGAGTTGAGACGCTTTTTTGGTTTACTGTTCCTAAGTTTAACCAGAGCAATGTTGTCGAGAGCATTGGTCATAGCATTGTTGAATTCCTCCACTAGGAGGCCTGGGTCAATACGGTCTGGTACAGCGTTGAGATTAGGTAGGATATGGGGCAAGATATTGTCCGCTGTTATGTTTTTCTTGTTTCTGGTTAATGTGGGTATGGCGAGGGGGGGTGTTGGAGCAGTGGATATTTTGGTATTGATAGTAAAGGAGATTAAGTGGTGGTCAGTCCATATTTGGGGTGTGATGGAAGTAATGGAGATGTTACAGTTGTGACTGGCAATCCAGTCGAGAGTTCTCCCTTTGGTGTGGGTGGACATATTCACTTTCTGCGTGAAACCTAGTTCTGTCAGGATGTTGGCTACAGACGTGGCCTGGTGATCATTGATATCATTGTACCCTAGGTTAAAAACTCCTAGCACTAGAGTTTGTGAGGAGTTTTTTAGCTTCTCAGAGATAACAGTGGTAATATCTTCATTGAAGGTGCTTATTGGGCCTGGAGGTCTGTAGAGGAGATGGATATTTAGTGTTTGAGAGTTGGCTGTGGGTAGTTTGATGGAAAGAGACTCGCAGGATTTAAGGTTAGGTGTAGAGGTGATTCTCATGGAGAGATTGGTTTTGGCGATGCTCGCTATTCCTCCACCTCGAGCATCTAGTCTTTCAGCTCTAAGGATAGTGTAGTTGTCTGGGACTGCTAACGTTAGTGCTGGACCTGCTGCCTCATGGAGCCATGATTCAGTAATGGCGATGAAGTCAAGGTCATTCTCCAGGATAGTGTGTGCTATGTCTGTGGCATGAGCAACTAAGGATCTGGCATTGATTAATGCGCCTTTAAGCTCAGGTTCTGGCTTTATGGTAGGACGCAGGTTAGCGGTGGTCAGTTGGTTGGTGGTGGGCTTTATTCTTTTGGGGTGGGGTTTGCGGCTAGGAAGAACGGTAGTTTCCAGAGGTGGGAATAGTCTCGGTCGAAGGTGAGACAGGTTAATGTTATATTTTTTGACCGGTTTGAAAATTTTGGGTAGGCGTGCCCTGAGTCTGTGGTTTCTCTGTGCTATTTTGCACGGGGATTTGGAGATAGGTTGCATATGAGAGGCTCCTAGGCCCTCTGGGGGCTGTAAGGAGGGCATGGAGATGTAGATAGTAGTAATAAATAGAGCTATCAGATTAAAGAATGATAATGGAGAGACTAGGGTTGGCAGGTGAGAGTACATAGTGTTGTGGCTAGTCGAACTGGGGCCTGCTATTACATGCATCGATCAAGTATTAGATAGCATAGGGCTAGATATTCGGCAAAGTAGTCTAGCTATAGGTGAAATAGGCTAAGTGCAAAAATCAAGTATTAGGCAAAATAGGCTGAATGCAGCAGTCAAATATTGGGCGAAGTAGGCTAAAAGCAACAATCAAGTATTAGGCAACATAAGCTGAATGCAGCAGTCAAATATTGGGCGAAGTAGGCTAAAAGCAACAATCAAGTATTAGGCAACATAGGCTGAATGCAGCAGTCAAATATTGGGCGAAGTAGGCTAAAAGCAACAATCAAGTATTAGGCAACATAGGCTGAATGCAGCAGTCAAATATTGGGCGAAGTAGGCTAAAAGCAACAATCAAGTATTAGGCAACATAGGCTGAATGCAGCAGTCAAATATTGGGCGAAGTAGGCTAAAAGCAACAATCAAGTATTAGGCAACATAGGCTGAATGCAGCAGTCAAATATTGGGCGAAGTAGGCTAAAAGCAACAATCAAGTATTAGGCAACATAGGCTGATTGCAGCAGTCAAATATTGGGCAAAATAGGCTAAATGCAACAATCAAGTATTGGGCCGCATAGGCTAAGTGCAGCAATCAGTGTGCTGATCTGGAGACACTTAGACCTTTCAACGCCATGGGCTATCAGCGTTGGCCGTTAGGGGAGAGTTATATAAAAATGGGCCTGTTTATGCCGCCTGGTTCAGGTTATAGTATGGAGCTGCGCACAGTGGTGGAGTTTAGAGAGGCAATAGGCTGGCATGCAGGCATGAGCATAGGTGGGACACTGTTTGGCACTGTTTGACAGGATGGAGTCTGTCTAGCTACTATAGAGTAGGAGCATACATTAGGTTTTACGATGGGGCAACAATGTCATGCAAGCTGCATATACATAACGCTATTTTGGAAGAAGTAGCGAGAAACTGACTGCAGATAGGTACTTACAATAGATGAATTATCATGTGTACAAAGTCCAGGTGGGTAAATCGCCACGCACCGCCCAACGGTGAACAGGGGCAAACAGGGCCTTAGATGGCCTTCGATGGGCCGGCTCTTCCGCCTGCCGGAGGATGCGGCACTAATTTAAACACACGGTTGCTTAGCAACCATCACGACGCACAGCCTCGTTATGGCGCCGCATCGCGCCCGAAATTTTGTTTTTGGAACGAATGTCGGCGCTGATGCAGGCGCGTCCTGGGGTCCTGGGCTGCAACTGGGAGAAAGTAAGGAGTGCTGGGGGGCCACCAGTGCACCAATGGGATCTGCCTTACTGTGCTTTCATTATTGGAGATCCGGGGCATCAAGCAGCATGTGTGCCCTTAGGGAGGCGCTTTGTTCCTTGATGCAGGGTCGGATCCCTGGTTCCTGGGCAGGGGTGGGTTGGTGGGGGCTCCTGCCCTCGCCACCTGGCTCCGGATGCAATGCCACTGCAGGGGAAAACAGGGCCTTAGATGGCCTTCGTTGGGCCAGCTCTTCCGCCTGCCGGCGGATGCGGCACTAATTTAAACACACGGTTGCTTGGCAACCATCACGACGGACAGCCTCGTTATGGCGCTGCATTGCGCCCAACATTTTGTTTTTGGAACGAATGTCGGCCCTGATGCAGGCGCGTCCTGGGGGGCCTGGGCTGCAACTGGGAGAAAGTGAGCATTTGTCTGGGACGTAGTGACAGCAGTGATCTGGATTTCCCCCAACAGGGATTCAATCTCAAGGAGATCCTCCTGGATGGCTCTGTTTTTGCCAGCTGGTCAGCTGGTTCAATTCCATTTTTGTCTGCCCCCTCCATTCTGGAATGACCCTTAATCTTCCTCCAATAGATGGTCATCCCACTAGAGGTGACCAGATCATCAATATTTTGAATTAGCTTGCCATGTTTAAGTGGGTTGTTATTAGCACACAGCATGTCTCTGGTTTTCCAATTAACCAGGTGCTCCGCGAACCCGTTCCACACATAATCTGAATTAGTGATTATGACCAGTTTGTGGAGTTGGTGATGGTAGGCAGTGAGGATGGCCCGATGAACTGCCATCAACTCTGCCACCTGAATACTGCGGGGACCGATTTTGTACCCAGTGGAGGGTTCAGGGGCATCATTCACCAAGGAATTCCCAACGCCAGCCACCAGTCCCTTTTCCCTGTTGTCAACATGGTAGGAGCACCCGTCCACATAAACTGTGGGCATTCTCTCGCACTTGTCTTCTTCATAGACTTTGTGCAGGGAATTCAGGTACGCCTCCATGTTGTCCTGGGTTTTGAGACTTTCGTCCTTGTTAGGCAGAATCCTGGGCAGTGCCCTTAGGGACCACTACACACAAATAAGACTACAGGTGGTAATACAAGTTTTACCTTTGGTACAAGCCTGTACTACTATTTTAAAGTGGTAGCAGTAGCGGAGCAGCCAGGCTTATCTCAAGAGTATATGAGCAGTAGCAGAGAATACAAAAAGGGACCACAATTACTGTGACTCAAGCAAACACTGACTCAAGGTTTCAGGTAGAAAAATATAAGTACATTTATTTTTAAACCATTTGTTATTAACACAACACTTCTATTAAATTCAAAACCACACGTAAAATATACTACAACTAACCAATTCACTTTGTACGGTATGACTCAAGGTAAGTACCCTGTGTTTGAATGGAGCCTGTGTTTGAAACAAGACACGTTACCGTGAATATGATTGCAATAACTTTTGACAGTTCGGTCTACTAAATAAACACGTATCCATGACAAGAAATGCTACCGGGGCAAAAACACACTTAGCACCTGAGATACCCAGAGGGAGTTGGATGCAAAAATCATAGGCAATATTATAGTTAGGCAGACAGAATCGAAGAACACTCATAGACAGGAATTCAAGAGTCAAAGGGCCGTAGCCAGGGTCAAGTGACACCGGGTGCCTGTTGTCGAGGATCACACAGTCAGACAGTTCACGATTCAACGTAGCCAAGAGTACTTTGATATTGTCAATGTTCGGAAGCAAAAGTTATAAGAAGGAGGAAAGACAAGGGCAAGCCTTGGAGATGAAGAAAAGGGATTCATCCCAATTCCTCAAGCAGGACACAGTACCTTATTAAATGGAGAAGCTGGTGCCCTGCCAGTTGTTCCTGTTGGTTTCCCGGAGGCCCACGGTTCCTGGAGCATCGATGTGAAGGAGGACGTCTGGAGGGGTCTGCACCACACAGGGATGAAGCCGGCAGCAGCGACGGTGAATGAAAGGTGCGTTCCTTAAAAACAGGAGAGGCTCATCAGATGGCTATCCGGACCACTACAGCAGTGTGCAGTGATTTTGACCAAGAAGAGGATCCTCTGGCTGTGGAAGATGAGCTGGTTATCCCCACCAAGCTCAAGGGAAGAAGACTCCGGACTGGATCTTCTCTGGTCGTCGAAGGGTAGATAGCTCAGGACTGCAGCAGGGCTTCACTGGGATGGGGTAGTTGCAGCAGCCTTTCTTCTCCACTTCTCTTCGGTTCCTTGTAGTCCCAGTGGCGACTCTCTGACTTCTAGCCCAAGAGACCTGCCTTTTATGTGAAAATGCCCCATTCACACAGCCTGGCTGTCAATCACACAGCAGTGGGGTTGTCCGGCCCGGACAACCACCTCAGCCAATCATGGCACAGTGCGACTTGGGTTTCCTAGGATACCCTGTGCAGGGGGTGACTTCACCCCTCCCTCACATTCAGCCCACCTAGACACCCAGGCGCCTGGAGGAGGGCTTCGGAGCAGAAGCCCGCCAAAAGACGGTGAACAAAGGAGGCAAAACTGGTTTGTCACGCAAAGTAAGACACAAGAAGGACTTTAACAAAAAGAAATGGCGAATAAACCTGATCGGAGCCAAAAGAAAAAGTAATTGGTCAAGCGGGTTTAAGTTTGAGGCTAATATAATAGCCTAAAACAATGCCACGTTTATCTAATATCATCGCGGTAGAAATGTTAGGGTAGATACCACTGCCACCAGCCAAGTCTAAATGTTAAAAGAGCGAAAAAATGCTCTAGGAGGTACAGATACAAAGGGATATGAAGTAACCCTATCCAATACTCCATGGACGATGGGGTGTACTGGATCTGTGGTAAATTGACTAAGTAAAGTTAATGGCAACTTTACCCTTTTCTGAGGACTGTAGTCAGCCCCAGAAATGGAGTCGGTGGGAAGTCTAAAAGACAACCCTGTGTCACTGCACTGAAGGTGCTGTGTAACACACAAAAGAAGGGGGCCACTGAAGTGG
Source organism: Ambystoma mexicanum (assembly GCF_040938575.1). Classification (NCBI taxonomy): domain Eukaryota; kingdom Metazoa; phylum Chordata; class Amphibia; order Caudata; family Ambystomatidae; genus Ambystoma; species Ambystoma mexicanum. Next base: position 1,360,030,924 of record NC_090931.1, on the reverse strand, counting down.
TGTACTCCAGAGTCCACAATCATAAAAACAGGTAAAAGATGGTACACGGTACGCAGTACAAAATTAAATGGTCCGTATTTGCCATATTTACATGCATAAAAGGGCAAGATACGCAGGTTAACTGGTAGGCTGGTTGTAGAGGTGTTTATCAGTATCTGCTCTTGTGTTCTATAGAGCAGGCGCTGAGGTAGCACCATCATTCGTCCAGTCATTAGCTCAAATGGAGACATCTTGGTAGCAGTAGATAGACAGTGTAGATCTGATGTCCATCAGGACAAACGGTAATCAGATGTCCCAAATTGGCCCAGAATCTGGCACAAACTTTTTTAGAATGCTCACAATTGTTTTATTGTACCTCTCAAGTCCTGCACTAGAGGACACGGTATGCAATGTGAAGTTTCTATTTTTTCCCCCAAGTTTCTCCCACATCTTTGTCATCATTTTGCTGGTGAAGTGACTTCCTCGGTCTGACTCAATCCTTTGGGGTAGGCCAAAACGCAAGAAGATGTGGTTGATCATCAGGGCAGCTGCTGTTTCTGCCTTGCAATTTAGGACTGGGAGACATTCCAACCATTTGGTAAACCGGCATGTTACAGTTAACATGTACTTGTTCCCCCTAGAGGAGCGATTATCGTGCTTGATGATATCTACTTGTAAATCTGACCAAGGCAGTGTCATCACCCTCTTCTGGAGGGGAGCTTGTTGTGTGAGTGAAGTTAGCTGAAATTGTGCACGCACAAGACACCCCTTCAAATATTGGTTGAGGTCCTGCCCCATGTGTGGCCAGTGTTCAACCTCTGGCAAGATTTCTAGAGTAGTGTGAAACCCACGATGGCCGGCTGTGTTTTCAGGGTCAACAGTGTGTTGATAACATTTTCCAAAAATTGGATCCCCTTTTTGTGTTGTGATTAAATCAGCATCTGGGCTCTCCTTACTCCACTGGGCAGTTGAGAGTTCATTGTTTGTTTGTTTGCTTGTTTGTTTATTGATTTATTGTGCGCGCCGGACCCTGAGGTAGCAGGGCGCATGTGACAAGAGGGCTTACAGCTTGGTTACAGAAGTTACAAGTTTACAGTAGTTACAAGTTTACAGAGCATGGTAGAACAATTTTCTTGGCTCCACAGGATGAAGGTTAGGATATAGAGTACAAGTACAACAGTATGCTGACAACAAGTCAGAAGGCTGACGTAACATAATAGCAAATCTATATCAGGTACAATACATGCGGTAGGAGCGTGGGGAGGATGCGGGTTACATAGCATTCTCAGTGATCCATTTTATTGTGTTCTTTCTAAATTTGTTGAACGTTAGGTCAGATCTAAGTGCGTGATGTAGGGAGTTCCACAATTGAGCTGCACTAGAAGGCAGTTGGGGCTGGTTATTCTTGTAGGTCTGGTAGAGTTTTTTTCTAGTGAATCGTTCTGTTAGGTAGCTAGGGGCTTTTTCATTTAAGCATTTGTGGATGAGGGAGGCAGATTTGAGGTTGATTTTTTCTTGGGTAGAGAGCCATTTATGTTTCCGTCTTTATTTCAGAAATATGTGCTCTTCTGGGAATACTTAGGGCCGCTCTAAGTGCATTATTTTGGAGCACTTGTATTCTGTTGATGGTTTGTTCAGATGCCCCTAAGTAGAGGGAATTACAATAATCTAATTTTGAGAGGATAAGGGCTCTGGATAGAATTAGGCAACTGTCATCGGATAGGAATTGTTTCCCGGCTCGAATTAATTTACATGTATAGGCCGTGGATGAGGCCAGTGAGTTTATCTGTTTGGTAAAGGATAAGCTCGAATCGAGATAGAAACCTAGTGTTTTTACTTCTCTGGCAACCTTGATAGTGTTCCCATCGATGATGAATGCTGAGTAATTAGGGTTGAGTTTAGAGATGCGAGCTGTGGTGCCCAGGATGATGAGCTCTGTTTTTTCATCGTTCAAGCATAGACCATGGTTGGCCATCCATGCTTGAACGATGCTATAGACTCTGTTCACCAAAGCCAGATCTTCCACATAATCCCCGGTAAGTGGTAGGAGAATCTGGGTATCGTCTGCGTAATTGGTGTAGGTGATACCCAGATTGTCAAGAACGTCAAAGAGTGGCTTGGTGAAGATATTGTAGAGTGTTGGCGAGACACAAGATATCTGGGGCACCCCACAGGTGATAGGTATCGCGTCTGCTGCCGCTGGGGGGCAGAACACCCTCATGGTCCTGTCACTGAGGAATGACTGTATCCAGACTATAGCCTCCCCTGAAAAGTGGGCCACATAGTCCAAGTGATTACACAGGACTTTGTGGTCCACCAGGTCAAAGGCGGCTGAGAGGTCTAATAGGAGGAGGAGTGCTAAATTACCCTCGTCTCTGAGTGAGTCTATTTGGGCCTTTAAATCGATAAGGGCAGTCTCTGTGCCATGTTGAGGTCGAAAACCGGATTGGCGGGCACCAAGGAGATGGTTCACCTCAAGGAAGTTCTGAATTTGGGTATATGCTACCTTATCGAGTATTTTTAATAGGAAAGGCACTGTGGTGATGGGCCTGTAGTTTGTAGGAATGTTAGGGTCCAGTGTTTGTTTTTTCAGAAGGGGGAGTACCCAGGATTCCATCAAGTTACGCGGGATTGTGCCAGTAGTGAAGGAGGCATTGATGAGTTTGGTGATGAAGGGAGCTAGATCTCTAGCAGCATCCTTGATCAGTTGTGCTGGGCATTGCTCGCCTTTGCAATTGGATGGTTTAAGTGCAAGAATGGTTTTCTCTACCTCGAGCACTGAGACGTTAGAAAAGTTAAAATGGGTGAGTTCTTTGGGTTTAGGTGTAGGTGTTTTGTTTGGGGGAAATTGGGTTTGGGCTGATAGTGTAACTTTCTTTAGAGCAATTTTATTTTGGAGGTTGGCCACTTTGTTGGTTAGTGCCAGCTGAATGTCTGTGCACCAGGTTTTATCTTTAGTAGAGTCATCCTGTACTGCAATAGGGGTTTCCAATTCTTTTAGAATAGAGAAGAGCTCCTTCATACTGGAGTTGGCTTGGGTGATCCTGTTGTTATGCGTTTCTTGTTTGGCCAGGATGATGTCCTTTTTGTATTGGGTTGAGATATTTATTAGATTGGATTTATTTTCTGCAGTAGGATGTAGGTTCCATACCGTTTTGAGTTTTCTTTTCTGTAGTATTAGGTTTTTTAGGTGGGGTGTAAACCAGGAGTTGAGACGCTTTTTTGGTTTACTGTTCCTAAGTTTAACCAGAGCAATGTTGTCGAGAGCATTGGTCATAGCATTGTTGAATTCCTCCACTAGGAGGCCTGGGTCAATACGGTCTGGTACAGCGTTGAGATTAGGTAGGATATGGGGCAAGATATTGTCCGCTGTTATGTTTTTCTTGTTTCTGGTTAATGTGGGTATGGCGAGGGGGGGTGTTGGAGCAGTGGATATTTTGGTATTGATAGTAAAGGAGATTAAGTGGTGGTCAGTCCATATTTGGGGTGTGATGGAAGTAATGGAGATGTTACAGTTGTGACTGGCAATCCAGTCGAGAGTTCTCCCTTTGGTGTGGGTGGACATATTCACTTTCTGCGTGAAACCTAGTTCTGTAAGGATGTTGGCTACAGACGTGGCCTGGTGATCATTGATATCATTGTACCCTAGGTTAAAATCTCCTAGCACTAGAGTTTGTGAGGAGTTTTTTAGCTTCTCAGAGATAACAGTGGTAATATCTTCATTGAAGATGCTTATTGGGCCTGGAGGTCTGTAGAGGAGATGGATATTTAGTGTTTGAGAGTTGGCTGTGGGTAGTTTGATGGAAAGAGACTCGCAGGATTTAAGGTTAGGTGTAGAGGTAATTCTCATGGAGAGATTGGTTTTGGCGAGGCTCGCTATTCCTCCACCTCGAGCATCTAGTCTTTCAGCTCTAAGGATAGTGTAGTTGTCTGGGACTGCTAACGTTAGTGCTGGACCTGCTGCCTCATGGAGCCATGATTCAGTAATGGCGATGAAGTCAAGGTCATTCTCCAGGATAGTGTGTGCTATGTCTGTGGCATGAGCAACTAAGGATCTGGCATTGATTAATGCGCCTTTAAGCTCAGGTTCTGGCTTTATGGTAGGACGCAGGTTAGCGGTGGTCAGTTGGTTGGTGGTGGGCCTTATTCTTTTGGGGTGGGGTTTGCGGCTAGGAAGAACGGTAGTTTCCAGAGGTGGGAGAAGTCTCGGTCGAAGGTGATCCAGGTTAATGTTATATTTTTTGACCGGTTTGAAAATTTTGGGTAGGCGTGCCCTGAGTCTGTGGTTTCTCTGTGCTATTTTGCACGGGGATTTGGAGATAGGTTGCATATGAGAGGCTCCTAGGCCCTCTGGGGGCTGTAAGGAGGGCATGGAGATGTAGATAGTAGTAATAAATAGAGCTATCAGATTAAAGAATGATAATGGAGAGACTAGGGTTGGCAGGTGAGAGTACATAGTGTTGTGGCTAGTCGAACTGGGGCCTGCTATTACATGCATCGATCAAGTATTAGATAGCATAGGGCTAGATATTCGGCAAAGTAGGCTAGCTATAGGTGAAATAGGCTAAGTGCAAAAATCAAGTATTAGGCAAAATAGGCTGAATGCAGCAGTCAAATATTGGGCAAAATAGGCTAAATGCGGCAATCAAATATTGGGCAAAATAGGCTAAAAGCAACAATCAAGTATTAGGCAACATAGGCTGAATGCAGCAGTCAAATATTGGGCGAAGTAGGCTAAAAGCAACAATCAAGTATTAGGCAACATAAGCTGAATGCAGCAGTCAAATATTGGGCGAAGTAGGCTAAAAGCAACAATCAAGTATTAGGCAACATAGGCTGAATGCAGCAGTCAAATATTGGGCGAAGTAGGCTAAAAGCAACAATCAAGTATTAGGCAACATAGGCTGAATGCAGCAGTCAAATATTGGGCGAAGTAGGCTAAAAGCAACAATCAAGTATTAGGCAACATAGGCTGAATGCAGCAGTCAAATATTGGGCGAAGTAGGCTAAAAGCAACAATCAAGTATTAGGCAACATAGGCTGATTGCAGCAGTCAAATATTGGGCGAAGTAGGCTAAAAGCAACAATCAAGTATTTGGCAACATAGGCTGAATGCAGCAGTCAAATATTGGGCAAAATAGGCTGAATGCAACAATCAAGTATTGGGCCGCATAGGCTAAGTGCAGCAATCAGTGTGCTGATCTGGAGACACTTAGACCTTTCAACGCCATGGGCTATCAGCGTGGGCCGTTAGGGGAGAGTTATATAAAAATGGGCCTGTTTATGCCGCCTGGTTCAGGTTATAGTATGGAGCTGCGCACAGTGGTGGAGTTTAGGGAGGCAATAGGCTGGCATGCAGGCATGAGCATAGGTGGGACACTGTTTGGCACTGTTTGACAGGATGGAGTCTGTCTAGCTACTATAGAGTAGGAGCATACATTAGGTTTTACGATGGGGCAACAATGTCATGCAAGCTGCATATACATAACGCTATTTTGGAAGAAGTAGCGAGAAACTGACTGCAGATAGGTACTTACAATAGATGAATTATCATGTGTACAAAGTCCAGGTGGGTAAATCGCCACGCACCACCCAACGGTGAACAGGGGCAAACAGGGCCTTAGATGGCCTTCGATGGGCCGGCTCTTCCGCCTGCCGGAGGATGCGGCACTAATTTAAACACACGGTTGCTTAGCAACCATCACGACGCACAGCCTCGTTATGGCGCCGCATCGCGCCTGAAATTTTGTTTTTGGAACGAATGTCGGCGCTGATGCAGGCGCGTCCTGGGGTCCTGGGCTGCAACTGGGAGAAAGTAAGGAGTGCTGGGGGGCCACCAGTGCACCAATGGGATCTGCCTTACTGTGCTTTCATTATTGGAGATCCGGGGCATCAAGCAGCATGTGTGCCCTTAGGGAGGCGCTTTGTTCCTTGATGCAGGGTCGGATCCCTGGTTCCTGGGCAGGGGTGGGTTGGTGGGGGCTCCTGCCCTCGCCACCTGGCTCCGGATGCAATGCCACTGCAGGGGAAAACAGGGCCTTAGATGGCCTTCGTTGGGCCAGCTCTTCCGCCTGCCGGCGGATGCGGCACTAATTTAAACACACGGTTGCTTGGCAACCATCACGACGGACAGCCTCGTTATGGCGCTGCATCGCGCCCAACATTTTGTTTTTGGAACGAATGTCGGCCCTGATGCAGGCACGTCCTGGGGGGCCTGGGCTGCAACTGGGAGAAAGTGAGCATTTGTCCGGGACGTAGTGACAGCAGTGATCTGGATTTCCCCCAACAGGGATTCAATCTCAAGGAGATCCTCCTGGATGGCTCTGTTTTTGCCAGCTGGTCAGCTAGTTCAATTCCATTTTTGTCTGCCCCCTCCATTCTGGAATGACCCTTAATCTTCCTCCAATAGATGGTCATCCCACTAGAGGTGACCAGATCATCAATATTTTGAATTAGCTTGCCATGTTTAAGTGGGTTGTTATTAGCACACAGCATGTCTCTGGTTTTCCAATTAACCAGGTGCTCCGCGAACCCGTTCCACACATAATCTGAATTAGTGATTATGACCAGTTTGTGGAGTTGGTGATGGTAGGCAGTGAGGACGGCCCGATGAACTGCCATCAACTCTGCCACCTGACTACTGCGGGGACCGATTTTGTACCCAGTGGAGGGTTCAGGGGCATCATTCACCAAGGAATTCCCAACGCCAGCCACCAGTCCCTTTTCCCTGTTGTCAACATGGTAGGAGCACCCGTCCACATAAACTGTGGGCATTCTCTCGCACTTGTCTTCTTCATAGACTTTGTGCAGGGAATTCAGGTACGCCTCCATGTTGTCCTGGGTTTTGAGACTTTCGTCCTTGTTAGGCAGAATCCTGGGCAGTGCCCTTAGGGACCACTACACACAAATAAGACTACAGGTGGTAATACAAGTTTTACCTTTGGTACAAGCCTGTACTACTATTTTAAAGTGGTAGCAGTAGCGGAGCAGCCAGGCTTATCTCAAGAGTATATGAGCAGTAGCAGAGATTACAAAAAGGGACCACAATTACTGTGACTCAAGCAAACACTGACTCAAGGTTTCAGGTAGAAAAATATAAGTACATTTATTTTTAAACCATTTGTTATTAACACAACACTTCTATTAAATTCAAAACCACACGTAAAATATACTACAACTAACCAATTCACTTTGTACGGTATGACTCAAGGTAAGTACCCTGTGTTTGAATGGAGCCTGTGTTTGAAACAAGACACGTTACCGTGAATATGATTGCAATAACTTTTGACAGTTCGGTCTACTAAATAAACACGTATCCATGACAAGAAATGCTACCGGGGCAAAAACACACTTAGCACCTGAGATACCCAGAGGGAGTTGGATGCAAAAATCATAGGCAATATTATAGTTAGGCAGACAGAATCGAAGAACACTCATAGACAGGAATTCAAGAGTCAAAGGGCCGTAGCCAGGGTCAAGTGACACCGGGTGCCTGTTGTCGAGGATCACACAGTCAGACAGTTCACGATTCAACGTAGCCAAGAGTACTTTGATATTGTCAATGTTCGGAAGCAAAAGTTATAAGAAGGAGGAAAGACAAGGGCAAGCCTTGGAGATGAAGAAAAGGGATTCATCCTAATTCCTCAAGCAGGACACAGTACCTTATTAAATGGAGAAGCTGGTGCCCTGCCAGTTGTTCGTGTTGGTTTCCCGGAGGCCCACGGTTCCTGGAGCATCGATGTGAAGGAGGACGTCTGGAGGGGTCTGCACCACACAGGGATGAAGCCGGCAGCAGCGACGGTGAATGAAAGGTGCGTTCCTTAAAAACAGGAGAGGCTCATCAGATGGCTATCCGGACCACTACAGCAGTGTGCAGTGATTTCGACCAAGAAGAGGATCCTCTGGCTGTGGAAGATGAGCTGGTTATCCCCACCAAGCTCAAGGGAAGAAGACTCCGGACTGGATCTTCTCTGGTCGTCGAAGGGTAGATAGCTCAGGACTGCAGCAGGGCTTCACTGGGATGGGGTAGTTGCAGCAGCCTTTCTTCTCCACTTCTCTTTGGTTCCTTGTAGTCCCAGTGGCGACACTCTGACTTCTAGCCCAAGAGACCTGCCTTTTATGTGAAAATGCCCCATTCACACAGCCTGGCTGTCAATCACACAGCAGTGGGGTTGTCCGGCCCGACAACCACCTCAGCCAATCATGGCAAAGTGCGACTTGGGTTTCCTAGGATACCCTGTGCAGGGGGTGACTACACCCCTCCCTCACATTCAGCCCACCTAGACACCCAGGTGCCTGGAGGAGGGCTTCTGAGCAGAAGCCCGCCAAAAGACGGTGAACAAAGGAGGCAAACCTGGTTTGTCACGCAAAGTAAGACACAAGAAGGACTTTAACAAAAAGAAATGGCGAATAAACCTGATCGGAGCCAAAAGAAAAAGTAATTGGTCAAGCGGGTTTAAGTTTGAGGCTAATATAATAGCCTAAAACAATGCCACGTTTATCTAATATCATCGCGGTAGAAATGTTAGGGTAGATACCACTGCCACCAGCCAAGTCTAAATGTTAAAAGAGCGAAAAAATGCTCTAGGAGGTACAGATACAAAGGGATATGAAGTAACCCTATCCAATACTCCATGGACGATGGGGTGTACTGGATCTGTGGTAAATTGACTAAGTAAAGTTAATGGCAACTTTACCCTTTTCTGGGGACTGTAGTCAGCCCCAGAAATGGAGTCGGTGGGAAGTCTAAAAGACAACCCTGTGTCACTGCACTGAAGGTGCTGTGTAACACACAAAAGAAGGGGGCCACTGAAGTGGTGTACTCCAGAGTCCACAATCATAAAAACAGGTAAAAGACACATGGCAAAACATGGGTAAGAGTGGGGGAAAAGCTCACACTCTTACCAAGTGAAAGAAATAAACTCCAGAAGTGCAGCAAAGCTGCAGGGGGACTCACTAGGTGAGGGAAAATAGCCATAAATGAGAGTTTTCCCTAACAGTCCTCGAGACAGTTTTCTCTAGCACAATCATGCATGTCAGCCAGACCTTGTGCGAGGGGACTCTTATTGTTTTGGCCTTATCTGACCTCCACAGTAAAGCCTTGCATTGACAGAATCCAGAAATTAATTCTGGAATTACTCACATTTCCGGCCCGGATCCAGTCACTTTGGAGGTATTGCAAAGGCTGGTGTGGAGTCTCCACTATGATGTGTTCCCCCTGGATGAACGGGCGGTAATTCTTCAATGCCCACACCATTGCCAGGAGTGCCTTCTCACAATCATTGAATTTTTCCTCCACAAAGGATAATGACTTGCTTGCACAGGAGATGCCTTTATTAACCATGTCATGCTTTTGATATAATACTGTTGTCAAGCATGTATTCGAGAGCCCTCACTCCAAGAAGAACTCCTTGCTTTTGACGAAGTAAGCTAGACAAGGTGCTTGTGAGAGTTTTCTTTTGAGTTGCTTTACTGCCTCAGCGTTTTCTGGATCTCACTCCCACTTAACGCCCCCCTTCAACAGATGGATCAGGGGTCTTGTGACCTCTATGTAATCCTCAATGAACTTCCTACTGTAATTAGTCAGTCCAATGAGGCTTCTTAGCTCACACAGAGTTGTGGGGTCTTTCTGTTTGAATAGTGCTTCCACTTTCTTCTCCTCTGGACAGAGACACTCATGAGTTATTTCATGTCCTGAGAAGTTGACACGGGTCCTGCACCACTGTGCCTTTTGGAAGGACAGTTTTTCTCCAGCAACCCTCAACTGGGTCAGAAAATAACAGATTTCCGCTATGTGTTCCTCCACAGTTGAGCTTTTTTATCTAGACATCATCCACATAGGCCAGGATGCCCCTTTCACCCAATTCGGGCATGGCCTTATGTAAGAAGATATTGAATTTGTTGCCAGAGTTTACATATCCAAAGGGAGTCTAGGTCCATGTGTTCTGCTGCCTCCCGAAGGTAAAGGTCAGCTTGTATTGGTCCTCCCTACTGACGTTCATGGTCCAGTACCCATTTTTCAGGTCAATGGCAGTGTACACCTTTGACCCCTGGATCTGGGCCAGCCCTTGGTCAATGTGGCGTAGAGGCCATCAGGACCCGTTTATTTCACTACGCACTGCGCAAAGTCTCCATTGGCTATTTGGTTTTAAAATCCCCAGCACCGGATTATTAAAGGTGCTCTGGACAGGACGAATTATCCCACAGGACTCTAGATTTTTGATTATTTCTGTCAGGGACTCCCATGGATGCGAGAGGCAAGCGATTTTGCTTGACAAACACAGGATTCATTCCAGGGTCTGTAGGAATTGCTGTAGTATGGATCTCGGTGTGATCACCTTAGTACGAGTCCACAGCAAAGAGATCTTGAAAATCAAAGAGCACATGTTTCAACTTTTGCCTTTGCTCCCCAGTTTCACAGGCATCAGCGAGGTTGACCCGCTCTTCAACCATTTGCCTGAAGCCTGGAAAGACTTCTGGGTTTGCTATCTCAGCGGCCTCATCCAGCTCGGTGGATAGGTCTCTGGTTAGAGTATCGACCTGGACAGATTGTTTCAGGTAGGAGAGGCAGTCATTGTGGACCCAGAATATCACCTCCTCCTGACTGATATCACAGGTCACCTCTTCCTCCCTGTAAGGGCAGGAAGAGTACACCAGGAAATGTGCCTCTTGTCGGGTCAAGATCCTGTCTGGTGGTATACTGAAGAACGAAACCGTGTGTTGCCACACGGTAGCCCCATATGCACTCCTATAGGGACAGAATCCCAGGTAAAGCTTAATAGGTCTATGGCCCTAACACCCTAAAGTGAGGGGGATGTACATGATTATCAACTGTGTCATGAATTCAATCAAATTCAGTACACTAAAATCGAACCATTAGTGACCCACCAAAGGTGAGTGAACAGTTTTCAATAATGTGTGGTAGAACAGTTCGTACCTATCAAATTTCCAAAAGCTTTCAAAAAACTAATATTCAGGTTAAATATTATTAATTGAAAGGAAAACATAAAGTAAACCACATTTTACGGCAAAATGCATTCGATTCTAACATAAACAATACTTGCCAGATATTTAAAGCACACATCAATACATATATCCAAATTACTTAAATGCATTCTAGTCAAGCAGAAGAGAAGAAATCAGTTTAACATGATTTTCAAAAATAGATGCATTAGAACACCATCCAGTATGTAATTCCAAAACATAAACAGATAGGATGACTAGTGTTTACAACATCCACACTAAGTCATATATGTAAAGCCTTATCAGTCCATTTAAACGATCCCAAATAGTATTAGTGGGTCTAATCGGTCGCCATCGCATTTCGGATTTGCAGAAAATCCATCCTCAGTGCTAGGATCGGTATTGGTTCCAATTGAACACATTTTATTTTCAGAGTATGGATTCCTAAAGAATTAATAAGAAATAATTACTGTTTGCTCAGACTAATCTCAACTAAATATCTTGAAGAATAGGGTAACGCCACCAACCTTATGATCCACAAAGATAACTTATCGGGGAGTCCAACCACGCTGGGCTGCAGTCACTCATTACTGCAGGGTACACCTATGAACCAGATAGGAAAAGACTGTGGTCCCTAAAGGGGGAAAGGCCTACAAGCATATGTAGGGTCAGGAGAGATGCTTAACATCACGTAGGGAATTTTCAAAGCGCGTACGGAGCAATGCAGAGTTGCACTGGTCCTAATGGAAAACAAGGGCCCGGCTGCACGTGTGACACACATACTGTAGCACATTTACAAAATATTAAATACGCCTGTACGATCCGATGACAGTTACCTCAGCCCCTCTTTTTATACATCAAACAGAGAACAATTTCTCACTCACCCAAAGGAAAAGGTACAGGGAGCAACCACCCAACGTCAACGCGCAGTGCTGGTTCTCAAAGTTTATGTTGGTTCCTATGGCAATGCCGCGCATGCGCACTGGTGCCACGGACCACCATCTTAGTGTGGGACTGCAGGGAGACAGTAGCGGGCCTGTGCATCGGTGGAGATGCAAAGGAGCGTTAGCGCCTGGACCTGCTCGGAAAGTAAAGAGGATCAGATAGCTCTAATTAAGTTGCATATCGGTAAGCCATAATCTGGCATGATGCATGCTCATATATTACAAAACAAATCCCATTGGGGCCCGAGCGTTGTCAGGGAGAGCCGAATCAGCTGCTCTGACCCTCCATTCGAATCGTATGTGTAGAATGCTGGTAGCCGGCAAATTGTAAGTGTAACGAAAGTGAAGAACCTAAATCTATTCATCAAAGTGTTATATAAGAGTGAGCATGGGGCAAGTGCAGATGGGAATCTGCTCTGGCCGCCATGCCCACCAAGTCAAAGAAAGTTAGGGTCACTAAGGGAGATAACGTGACACTATGTGGAGGTTGCTAGTGTATCACACAAAAGGACACATAAAACTAGTCCTCTGACGCTAAATAGTGGTGGGCATGGGGGAAGAGCAGATAAAATCTGCTCCAGCCCCCTTGACCGCCCAATTGATGTTACCAGAGCCGGTCATGGTGAATAAAAAAGATTGACAGTGAAGGAATATAAACCCTCAAGGGCTAGATAGCGGCGAGCATGGGGAAAGTGCAGAGTAAAACCTGCTCTGGCCCCCATGGCCACCTGGTTAATGTTGGCAAAGCCAGTCATGGTCTGTGAAACTATCACTACTCAGCCGCATAGTGTGAGGTGTTGGGAGCCCTGCTCACTTGTAAGACATGGTAGTGCATATTCCTCACAGCTCATCAGACACTCTTGCATCAAGGCGGTCCCCTGGTATTCAGTAACCAATAACATCAGTCAGCATTTCAGACACATAAGTGTCTTATCCACTGCATGATCCGTACCCCTGATGCAGGGGTAATCCAGTGGATCAGCCTAGGGCACATCAATGATTATGTCAGAAAATCTGGTGGTATGTCATTGTCACTGTCATTCTCAAAGCAATCATTGGGGATTGGTCCTATTAGTTTGTTTCCTAGATCCATGGTTAAATGTCGGTCATAAACCATCATTCCAATAATGGTGCCTGCGCCCAGAGTGATACTCCTAGGGTCACTGTTATCCATCAAGATTGGAATGGTGTTGTGTTCTATATTGACTAATGGTGTTGGGTTTAACCCAAAACCTGTTGTTGGAGATGGGCATTGAGATGTACATCGACATCAGGATTTTGCAGTTTCTGTACTCTTTTAATTTTTAATTCAAGTGGGAATTGTCGGGTCTGTCTTGGGATGGTGATCTCCTCTCCAGTTTGAACTTCAACGGCAAATGGCAGCAATTGGGCTGACCGAAATGCTTTCTCAAAATCATCAAAGCCCATTGGATTGTCCACAATTTATTGCAAACCGATTGAGAATGTCACTGCCTAAATAGAATGCAGCAGGGACATCTCGTACGACCCAAAAATTAAGTTCTATGCTTTTGTCACCTATAGAAATTCTGAGCATACACCTGCTAGGCAGGAGATGTTTGGAACTGGGAGATTCCAGGCCCATTTCCCACTTATCAATCAATTTAAATGTGGGATTGGCTGGATCTTTTGGGAGCTTTCTGAGCATGGCTTCGCTGATGAAGCTGTTTCCGTTGTTCACACACACTCTGGCGAGAACAGACTCCTTCCCCTCAGTTAGCTGAATAGGGAGGAACAGCTGTTCTCTATTTTTCTGAATGTCAGCTAAACCTTGAGCTTGTTTTTTATCACTTTTGACTATATAACTGGGATTTTCAGATTGTGAATTGGTATAACATTTCAAAGTATTTCCTTCCAGTGTGAAATACCACTTAAAACTAGAAGAAAGGTTGCTTTTCAGGAATGGAGAGGTGCTCCCACCACCAGTTTGTTGTCCTACAGCAATTACTGTAACGTCAGTTATTTGATTATTTTGGAAATTAAATTCAATATGATCAGACTTTTGTTCAACCATGTGGCATGTGCCATTTAAACTAACATGGTTGAAACTTTGTTTTAATTTTATTGGCCAGTTAGTTTGAGTCCTGAGGAGCCTGTTCACACAGTCTATTATGGGAGACAGCCTGCGAAGCATGTTATTCCCTAATAGACAGAGGGTTCCTTCTGGAGTCAAGACTATAACCGGGTGTTTCACCTTATGTCACCCAATTTTTATTTCCAAATCTGCAGACCCCTCAACAGGAATTTAATTCCCATCCAAGTTCTGGAGTTTCCCAGGAAGAGGGGTGAGTGGGATATAGTGTCTCTCCTCCCTTCCTGAATTTAGCTGTACAAAGGCCCTTTTTGACAGAAGAGTGGCGTGGGATCCAGTGTCCACCAGTTATGAAAATGCACATTGCCATTGCACTCGATCAGGGGCATAGAATCTCCCCTCCTTCTCCTCGGTGGGCACAGGTAATAGGTATTTTGCACAAGCTGGGTGGTCGAATTCTTTATTTTGGACTCCGACACAGTGGAGTTTTGGACAATTTTCTGTGCCGGAGTACGGGAATCTGTAATAAAAATTTGACATCCCGAAATGGATGGGATTTCGGAATCCCCTTTTTCCCATAGCTCTGTGCTGCCCCCTCTTACCTGGAGACAGTCACTGGAACCAGCTTGTGGGGAGCATCCTTCCATTCATATTTTTATCTCAAGTTGACAATTCTGGGGTTCAGGGATCGGTGACTCTGAATGAGTCCCCACACCCACCGAGTCTTCATTCAGATCTCTGGGGACCCATTCTTCTTTGGGAGGAATTCCCCCATCCCTGAAGGAAAATATTCTCTTCCCAGAATCCTCTAAGGATACTTCCCCTTCAAACTGGAGGGCACTAACTTCCTCCACAAAATGGGCCTTCTTGATGTCTTTATTTCTTGTACCCACCCTCTGTTCCCTGATTTGCAGATTTTCGGGGGCAAGAAATTTTAGTTCCAGTTCCGGGGTGTCTAGGGGCTTTTCGCAGGTGAGGAAGGAAGCTTCCTCTAGAGCTTTACAGCCCCCTTCCCCGTGCCTCCTCCTCTGTAATCGGTGAGTTGTCGGGATTCTCTCCCCGTCATTGTTTTGGGGTGCCAGACCATTGGTTTGAGGGGTTCTGAGCCGCATGTTCATCTGAGGGTTCTGCTGAGCCCTCAACATGTGACTCAGATCCTGCATGAGGTTCTGGACCTTGCGCTCCAATTGGGACACCCGTTCCGGCTGGTACGGGGGTCTTTGTTCATACCTAGGTGGTTCACGGGAAGCGTAACTATCCCTTCTCCCGGAGTACTCTGGGTATTGGGGATTTTGGTAACCCTTCACCCTTGGCCTCCCCTCTTCCTGATTGGGTAGTCTGGGCTCCTGAAAGCAGGGAAAGAAAGGAGGGTTGTCCTGCAGGTTAGGGTCTTGTGGATACCAGGGAAAGAAACTTAACCCAGGATTTGGGGGATTATTGCCCTCCTGTGGGAAGTTAAGAGGGATGTTTCCTGGGGAAATACTTACCCGGTTGGACCCCCACCCCTTCGGCTGGGGGAGTCCATACATACCCCAAGAGAGGCCAGTTGCACTTGTATCTGGGACTTATATAATCAGAAGAGTTAGGGGTTCCATTGGTGGGATTACCTCCCTGACTGCCACCTGTTGCTGGTCAGAAGGCTGGTCAGAAGGCCTTCTTTGCCTCTGATTTTTCTTGTTTTGGGTAGCTGCATTTTTAGGTCCCACCCATTTCTAGGTCCAAAATGGGGGCAACCTTCACCTTTGCCACCTTAGCAGCAGCAGGGGTGTTGGTTGGTTTGGGAATGTACCTGATTTTTAATTTCTGCAGGTTTTTGGACCTCATGGATGTGGGTAGCCTGCTCTATTAGCCTGCTCTATTACACAGTCCAGGGTCCATTTTATCATGAAAATCCCTCACCAGCTGGGTCATGATGCATTTTGGAAGCGCATGAAAGTAGGTAGTTATAAACTCTCTACTATCCATGCGCACCCTCCTGGTAGTTTGTGCAAAAGGCACATTTTAGTTCCTGCACAAATTCTCGTGGAGCCTGGTGGAGCCTGATCTTCTCCGCATTGCAAAATGTAGGATGCTTTGCAGCCTCTTGGGGATTTCTGTGGGTGGAAAGGTGCTTCAAGATGGCCGCCTTGTAGGTGTACCATCTTGAATGGTTTTGGTCTTCCAGTCCAGCAAAAAAGCTGGAGTACTCCGGAGAAAACGTCCATTTGGCATAATCTATGCAATTCTGGCTATCATTTGTTCATAGAGTTCCAAATGCCCCCAGACAGAATATTTGGGGTTTTTGTGGTACAGTGTTATGATATTCCTAATGGCCTTGATCTGCCTAATGGGGTCTTTCACCCGTGCTGTCTTTTGCCTATTTGTCTTATTTTTGCACGTCACCTATTTCCACTTGCCCTCAGACTCAGAGGCGCTACTGTTTGAGGTCCCCTCTTGATCTTCTAGGCACTTCCTGATTCTTTGAGCTTGTGAGGGGCTCGCAGAATGGTGGGGCATAGTTTCTTCTCCCCCATGGCGCACAAGAGAGAAGTCCCCCAATGCCCTGATTGGGTGGAGGTCTTCAGAATGCTCTTTTGGGGCCTCATTTCATGCTGTTTTTGTGCAAATCGTACCAAATGGTCCCTTTGGAGATAGTCCTTTTGCAGATCCAATTCCCTGACTTTCTCCTTATAGGAGGCTCCCTGGTCAGAGGCATCAGCCCTAATATTTTTGTAACTATACAGGTATGCCTGTCCATCAATTTCTGAGGGGCGCTGACCTGTCAGCTCCCTCATGCTAGGCCTATTTAATTCGGAAGGCCTCATGGCTTCTAGCTCATGTGAACCAGTAGACATGAAGTCAGCAGTGCACAAAGTATTAAATATGTTTGAGTCCCTTAGTACAGAGGGCATCCCACTGGGATCAGGGATAGCCCTGTCCCTCTCTACCTTTTCAGGGTCCCTCAAGTTTGTCTTTAGCTTGGAATACTCTTTCCCCAACCTCCCTAGTTTCTCCTTCTCAGCCCGTAGCTCTTGATAATAGGCAAAGGTCTGAGCTTTTTGCTCCGCTAACAAGGCTTGACTAGCCTCTATGACCCGCTCTTGAGCTGCCACCTGCTTGTGGAGTCAATTTTTCTCCAACAGAGGGCCTCATTGTCTCTTTGCGCTAACTGTATGGTCTGGGAACACTGAGACAATTTCTGTTGCAGGAGGTGAACATCTGTTTTCTGTACATCTAGAGCCTCTTTGGCCTGCTCTAACTCGATTTCCATTTGTCTCCTATGTCCCATTAATTTATCACATTCTTCTTTTATGCCAGTCAGTCCCTGGAGGTCTGACTCCCTTCTCTCCAGATTGGTTTTTAAATTACACATTTCCTGGTATAGGGCCTCTTTGTCCTGATACAGAGCGCCCCTCTGTTCAGCCAGGTCACCCCTTTGGTGTATTATGGCGCCTAATTTCTGGCACTCTTCATAAAATTCTGATTGAGAGTGGAGTTCTTTCATAATTAATTTATTATTTTCCTCTTCCAATTTTTGTATATGATTCTGTAAAGTGACCCTTTGCTCTACGTTGGCGTTATTGTATCTCACTTGTTGTTTTAATTTCAGTTGACCCTCTTCCAAAGAGTTGACCTTTTCTTGACACTCCACTCATAAGACATTTAATTGGGCCTCTTGGTCTGCATTATTTTGCTGTTGTAGAGCCAAGTCCACTTTTAACTGTTTGATGTAGTTCTCAACTTGGACCTCAGAATCTTGTCTCTTTTGCAATTTTTGTTGCGCTAATTTTATCTCAGTCTGGATTTGAGTTGAGAGTTCAGATTGGTTTTGCGCAAGAGTTCTATTTTCTTCATGTTTTGCCTGCATCACTCCCATATGGAGATACACGTAGGCTGTGATTTGGACCATTTTCATATGCTCTTCTTTAAAATGTTGAGTCATGTTGAACTCACTTAAGGCTTGAAGTAACAGGCTACTGTCTTGCCACACATCCATGTTCATGGCGGTGACCTGTTGCATCATCTGTCCTAGCCAGACGTATTCCTCTTAGTGTGCCCATTCTCCTCTGACAAATAATTTGTGCAGAAGTTGCTCCCTGGCCATATTTATCTCTACTGATGTCATTTTGGAGAGTGTTGTTTCTTTATTAATTTATTTATATACGGGTAACTACTATGTTCTGTTGCTTTTTGTCTATTTTGGGGTTCGATTTAGCTTTAATTTTATACACAGGTCTGGTACTTAGGGTATATGTTTGGGGAGGCACTTTTTACAGCATAACACAGCTTTCTAGCCACACAATGTATCACTACCTTGAAGGTTAGTCTGCTGTGTTAAGCTGCCACGGTTGGCAACAGTTAGCCAATCCCCAGCAGGAGCCCCCAAGCTGTTAAGGACTCTAATGGGGTGTCACACACCAGACCAGGACTCTTGCCCTTAGCCTAGGATGTAGCGCTCAATTAGAATACTTTTACTTTATTTCCTAGAATTCAAATTGAGCTGGCACCCAACCAGTCTCACACCCCTTTTACAAATATCCCAGGTCACAATGGACCATGAACCAGGCCGGTGGGTGGTAATAAAATATTTATTTATTTTAAATTAAAAGAAAATCACAACATTTTTATTTTGGGCAGCAATCACCAATGGGGTGATAAATAGAATGTAAACTGATGAAATACACTTGGTTGACCTTCTACTAGAACATATCCAAATCACAGATGAATAGAAACAATTTTACTGTTTGGGTAGGTAGCACCTAAGTTAAGATTTCCCCTGCAATGCTCACTCAATTAATCAAATTGTGAGTGGATAGCTAGGAGCAGCAAGGAGTCAGGGATACCAGGCAGCAAACAGAATGAATGACCTTCCCTCAGAAAATGGGAGGCAAAAACCTTTGCCATTACATAAATAACACTCAGAATTGGTAAATAATTAATTTACATGTGTGCTTGAATACATTAGATAAATATGAGTTCTAACAGTATCAGGGATCGAAGAACATTAGCAACTACAAGGCAGGGTATCAACAAAGGGCATACAGTTTAAAAAATCAACTTGAAAGTAAGAACACAGTGCAGCCACACTTTGGAAAGCAGTATTTTCTTCTTTTTGCAGTTTTGAATGTCATAACGGTTTGAAAAAACAAATGGGTGAAATGGACAGAATCGGAATGCGGCTTTTAGGCTGGGTGATAGATGCACATCACAGGGATAATAGAAAAGTGGAAGAGTGACTATAGCTGAATAACTGGGTGAGATTTTCAATGTGAAAGGAGATTCGGTTTCAGAAAATAAAAGTAGTTAACAGAGAAAATCTGTTTGGAAAGAGAAGTGACAAGTACTACTACAACTATATCTTTTTAACTAGATTATCAAGAAGATAACGCTGCCCATGAAACAGGTTAAGCGTCCGTCTTAACCCCCTTTACGCTGCATGTCTCTTTATGTGGAAATTAATTAATTTACTCCAAATATGACTAAGGACTAAATGGATGCGAATGAATGGCTCCGACACATGACATTAAGAAACAGGATACACAGAAGATTCAGATCTTAAACAAGTTATCATGGCATGGATGAGATTACTTAGAGGGTGGAACCAAGACAAGGTATCAAGATAGGGTAGGCTATGTGTTGTTATGAGATTGGGAGATACTCACAATCAGTGCTGGAGTTTAGGATGTGGGGCAGCCAACTGTTTTTCTAAACTCACAGGATACTCTCGAAAAGGGTACCACAGCTTTTCTCCCTTTCTCACTGAGTTAGGGGGATTTTGGTATGGGGTTTAGTTTGGAAGGGTGGTTCTGCCTGGATAGGGTCAGCTATGCTCTGGCCTGGCAGTGGATCTGGAATCTGCAGGATGATTATAAAATGTCTGGATACGCAGCACCTGGAAAATTCAGAAGAGTGTGTGTCCTTTGTCTCTGTGAGCTTCCCCCTTTTATAAGGCGGGTGACATCACAATATTTACTGTGGGGCAGAACTAAGCAAGACCTACCCCTAAGAATCGGATAGGTCAACCCAGGCCATTTTGCCTCCTCCCTGGAAGCAGATTCGGCTGGAGTTTTATGGGGTGTGTTTTTATGAGTTACAGAGCCATCCCCCAGTCATGTTTGCCAAAAATCAGTTATGCCATGAATCACACATTTTTACAGTTGTGTACATCACATAGGCAAACAACCTATCCACACAGAGCATGGCAGTCCAACTCCCAGGTTTGTATGATATTGTTTCATCCTTCTAATAATCTTTCGCACTTTTTGGTGGGAAATATTTCACTTACAATTCTTTGACTTCATAGATGTGTACATATTGTCATAAGGCATGTTAGTATTGAATTTCAAAGTGGCACCATATACACTTTCCTCAGAATATACAATTTTCTGTCATTTCCGTCCCCAACATGCTAGCGAAGGCTACCATGTCTTAATTTAAAGCCACAAAAAATGCATTTAAACTGTAAAACTCTTGCATATCTGTGTTGTCCGACAGCAGAAATAACAGTCTTAAAGTGTATTAATAAAAATAGTCTTTTGAGCCAGATGGCCACCATTGTCTCCCAAATAAGGGCATAATTTTCAAGGCTGGTCTGGAGTTGGCTTTGACGACCCCAGTTGAAGTTGAGGGGAGGAGTTATTTGCAATTTCGCACCTAAGTGTCCTGGAACTCTATTGTACCAGGCTCAAGCCCAGACACAAAGTCTGACAAGCATGTGAGATGCTTCCTCTTGGTCCATTCATAGTTTCAAAGGGGCTGTCCCCTTTGGGTGAAGGCAAATCATGTTCCCAGCAAACAAATGTCTTTTGAAGCCAAGCAGGAACACCTGTTCTGTGGCTTCCACAGCAAATGCAATTATTTATTTACTTATTAATTTGTGTCTGAATCAGAAGCAAGTCTGTTGAAATAAAACATACCATATATGTTGTTTTCAAACAAAGCCCCCCCCCTTACATTTCTAGGCCAGGACAGAGCCTTATTCAACATTACACTTTTAAAAAAGACATTGTTCTTGTTTGCAAAAACAACCCTTTTTAAATGTGATGATTTTTCCTTTTGCTGTCACATCCCAATGCGGTTTTCTCTTCCATCTAGATTGTAAACATTGTTTGCAGCCCTAGTCAGTTTCTCTTACACAAAAATCTGTTCAAGTCAAAGGTCCACTGATACTACATAGGCACAGAGGAACAGGGCTTCTTTCGAAAAGTTCAGCTATGATATTTTGGTGGAAAGTGAGGCCTTTTTCCTGTACGGCTGGAGGTAAAGTTGTTTGTGATTTCACAGATTTTGCCTGACACAGCCTGGCATTCACTGAGAAATGCATTTGTTTACTGGAGCACAACCTGAATATAGCTGGGCATAGCTGGGTCTCACTAGATCAGGACAGTGTGTTGTTGAATAGATGAAAAAGGGCATCAGGCTCCATCATTTCAATGCAAAATATTTCCATTTTCATTTGGAAATTTTGTGTGAGCAGCCAAGCAATGCTGCATTTCAATTATCTTCTTTGGTGTGCATAAGGAAACACACTGCCGCCTTTCTATGTGTGTTCCCTGTTACATCTTGCCCAATAAGTGATTGGCAAAGACAGCGCAGCCCACATTTTTGTCACTGCAAACGCAGTTTTGATGCAAAGGAATGGTGCTTAAAGGTTCCAGCGCCTCCATTCTACTGGTAACTTCTGAAGTGCAGATTCCTGATGGAGGGGAACTCTGCTGGGTGGGTAAATGTACCCCACAGTTGGGATGGTGATTGAGTACACCAGAAGAAGACTTATTTGTTTAATACAAAGGTAGGTAAGCAAATAGGTTAGGAACTAAGGGTTAAAATAGAACATTAGTGGAGGAGTGTAAAGAACAAGCACAAACAGACAAAAGAGGAAAACACATGGACGAAGAACATCACAGACAACTAACAAATTACAAAATGTTCAACCATTCCAAAACATCTCCCAAATCAACAAAGTGTGAGCCTGTTCAATACTCAGCCAAATTGGCAGCCAAACAAAACCCACAAATGGAAGGAGGGGGCAAGCAGGAATTTTTAAAGACCCTGAAACATGTGTTTAACAGGAACAGGCTCTCTGATTGGCTCAGTGAACTCCCCTGTCGATTCTCAGACCTTGTCATCGGACAGCTGGCTATTGTTAGGATGCACATACAGCTTTGCAGCCGGGCAAAGAGGTTCAGGTTGAGGAAAACCTACTACAGAACAACATTACAGAAGCAGAGTGCCGCAGACAGCACATACATTGTATAAGTTAGGTGTGACACATATTAGATACCCACATATAGGGATGTACATCAGTATCACGAAAACTAAAATCTCGAACTACAAAATCACACACACAATGGGCCTCATTACGACCCAGGCGGTAAGTTACCGCCTGGGTCGTACCCTTACCACCATGGTGTAAACTACGTTCACACCATGGTGGATGGCGGATTTACCGCCCCATTCCAAGGTGAGTGGGGAGGTAAATCCCCATTTCCCATTTACCCTTCCCCATTCCCATTTTTGCCCCATAGGGCATAATGGGGATGGGGAAGGCGCTAATTACGCCACCGTAAATTACGGTGGCGTAATTAGCACCATGGTCCATTAGCGCCATGGATTTTAACGCCTGCAAAAAGCAGGCGTTAAACTCACCATGGCGCAAAGGGACCTCGGAATCAGGCGTTAAGGGTCGGCGCCGTTTACGGTGCCGTTAACCCCTTAACGCCTGACTCGTAATGAGGCCCAATAGGTTCACATTTGTAATTCGAGATTTGTTTTGCGTCTAACGCAACACATGTGTATGCGGGGACACCCCCGGCACCCCAGCAGACTAAAATACTGAATTAGGGGAGTGATGGACACCCCTGCTCCCCTAATTCGGAATTTTGGAATACAAGATTTTTGTAGTCCCAAAATGTGGGACTTTGGGTTATGCAGGATTTTAAATACGGTATTTTTGTTCAACATACACATATAGCAAACACAGAAACAGCAACAGATGTATTAATGTTGCAGAGCAGAGGTAAAAGATAGGGTATTTTTACAGGCCCGGTGTTTAGTTGATGTTTATAGTGATGTCGGATGGCGTGATGTGCAAAAACAATGGAAATGAGCATAAGATGGAGTCAGGAAGGTAGTATGGTACAGCAAGGTCGGTGTGTTAAATAGACAGAAATAACGCCATTTTAGATGTTAAGGCCTAGTACATGATGAACAAACGAGAATATCAGTTCAGATTCAAGAGCGTTGCATCTGTCACGTCATCCCTGGCCACCTGGGGTAGGTAGGTGATAAGAGGGAAGCCGTGTCTGGAACATCTTGTGGTTTTGGACAGTAGGAGCCGAGGTGATGCCAATACATATAGTACAAGGTTGTGGGTGCAGCTTGTGTTCCCCATGACATCTGGGATAATGTGGAACTCTATTGTCTAATCAAAAGCAGGGTTGGCCTGTTTCTTTGACCGTGTCTGGAACAGATGGGTGCACATAATGTGACATCCCAAATTTAGAAGCTTATTGATAATAGCCCACCAATCACCCATTTGGATTTGGCAGTGGTGATGTGGGTGACCACGTGTCTAGGGGAATGGGGGTAGTGGAGAGGTGGCCAATCTGTCAAGGGACTATACAGGGAATTAGCATGTTCTATGGGTGGTAGCTAATGACGCTGGGATAATGTTGTACACATTATTAAGTGTAGCATTATTTAAAAACCTTTTGGATTCTCCGCTATAAAAGACGTGATGTGTTGGGATAAAAAAGCTCTATGTCAGTTTGGTTGTACAGAACCATCTGAAACCCGTTGTGCATGCAATAAACTTTGCTTTCCTTGCAAAGAGGTGCAGTGATTATTCTGGTCATTTGGATTGTTTTTATTCTCCAGTTTTTAACTGTCATCCTTTCACCTTGAACCCTACCGTGAGACCTGATGTAGGCTTCCACCCCTGAGAAATTCAATGAGAATCCTAGGGAAGTAGTTGAGCCTTCCTGGATAAGCGTAATATTTCATCAGGGCACGTATTGAACAGTTCATGCTCCCCTATTCTCTAGGAGAGCTGATGGACTTCAGGATCTTCTTCGAATTGATAGCATATCATTGTGGTAGAGATGCTGGTTCTTTTTTAGAGATATTTGGTGAAAATGTCTTTGTATTTGTGCCAGGATGAATACAGTTTGTAACACAATGGGCCTAATTAAGTGTTTGGCGGTGTGGCCAAAAACGGTGGTGATGTAGAGTTACCACTGCATTATCCCACCACCAAACTGTGGGTTTGGAGACAAGGTGAAGTAAAACCTCCAGCAAAATGCTTCTGCAACCTTATCGCCCAAAAAAAGGCCACTTTGGCAAATAATTCCACTAAAATACCCATGGAATCCTATGGACTCCAAAATGGGGACTAATACCACTATACTTCCACTTGTAAACCAGCAGTAATTCCACTGGATCAAGTAGTGGTAGCGGTAACTCACTTTGGTGGTATCTCTGTGGATTTACCGCCAAGATACCATCAACCTCATAATGAGGCCCAAAGTCTCTTAGTGGTTATAGGTTATTGCTGTTGGAAGGTGTGTTGTAGCGTTCGGCCTGGATCTTAATGCTACAGATAGGGTGACCATGTAGGGCCGATTACCGGCATCTACTAATTGACAATGGACCCAGCAGCAGTGCAGAGAAGATTCCCTGGTCGCCCTCCCCTCTCTACTTTGATGGGAGTTGTCACAGGTTGCAACCCAAAGCCACTGATCGTTTAACAGAATGTAGTTCCCTGAAACCAGCCATTAATATTTGGCTGTTGACACCATCTGAGGATCCCAAACTCAAGCCAAACTCTTGGGGAACCAAGCTGGTTATGAGGATCTACTCTGAAGGAAATTGGCATAATCAGGCCTGAATCACTAAAGTGTAGGCAACCTTGAGAGACAGCAGAAGCAAGTAAAACAAAGTCACTGCACACTTTCACAGGTTGAACTTCTTACACATTTACCATATTGTAAATACAACAGGAATGTGTAGCAGCACACTTGCAGTCACAGTGCCCACCCTCCGTCATGCACAGATTCTATTCAGAAATAAGATGGCAGGCATTCTTCATAAAGACTTGAACCATGCATACAGGAATGACACATTATTTGCAGCTAGAGTGGCAATGAAATTGTGCATTCACAAGCCAGTTGTTAGAGGGCACAATAAAGGACACTCATATGTGCAACGTGAATTGAGGGTGGTCCTGAGGAAGGCTCCCTATTTAGAGGGTGGGACAGTTAAGAGTGTAGTGAGAATCTGGAGAATACAGAAGTGCAGGGGTGTGTTGGAGGCAATGGTAGTGTTGAGGAAGAAGCTGATTTGGAAGAATATGGTGATTGGAAGTTAGGATGAAAAGTTTGCTTGGAGGAGAGGTCAGAAGGAAAATAGGTGTTCAAGATGATGACATTGTGAATAGCAGAGGAAGATGCAGGTGAAAACAAAAGGATAGCAGAGTAAACATATTATTAGGAGGGGAAATAAATGATACACAGTAGGAGGTGTTGGGAGAACATGATGAGGTGGAAATAAAACAAGGGCTAATCTAGAGAGAACAAAGTGAAAACCAAGTAGTTACTGAACAAGAGAGACATCAGCAGGTTGGGTGAGATTCACCTGGAGAAGGTGACAGACCAGGATGTGGCTAAACCAGTGAAATATTTGAAAGAGAAAGTGAGGTGCTTGGGAAGGTTAACACAACAAGAGAAGCAACTAAAGTTACATAAGACAGAATAGTGTATGAGCATGTGCTAAAGTGACAATAGGAGTTCAAGGTAAAGGACAGTATAATTAACGTGGGCATAGGAAAATAGATTACAACCCAAGAGAAAATAGATTAGGTGAAAGGTGAGTAAACAGAGTGGCGAGTAGAGTGTCAGTGAGATGTTTCCCTGATCATGGCTGTAAGACTATCTTGCAAGAGCCAGACAATCAGCCACAGACTATCACGAGGTATGGGGCATATATTGTTTACTTCAAGCCTCATTTCCATGGTGCCTATATCTTGCTGTTGAGAGCAGGCTATTCCAGGATAGTTAATAAATAACATATGACAACAATTGTACATTTCTCACAGATGTGTAGGCACCCCAGCTAGTAAGGAAACCTCCCAATGATTGGTGGGAGGTCACCCAGACTGAAAACCAGGATCTGCCTTTTGACTTGTCATTGTAGAGATCAAGAATAAGCCTTCATGCAATGGGGTTCTAAGTTGATTGACCTTTTGTGTGTTATTCAAAATAAACCCAGTTTAAAACTTAGGTTTGGGTCCATGATTGTTTCATTGAACCCTACTTGTGTGTGTGACATATTGGGATCCATAGAAACTGATGCAATGGTCCCAACATGTCCTACTTTGAGGTTGTTGGGGTCACGGAATGCCCCAATAACTCCTTGAAGACTATCCTGAGGTCTCTGGTTTTGGTGTATACAACTGAATGTAAAGCCCTTTTATAAACAGCTTCAACAAAGGACATATAGAAGGTTTGCTGTAAATTCTGATCTGGTTGTTAAGTGTGGTCTGTGGATGTAGGAGTTGGGGTAATAGATACATATTGATAGGACATTGCTAAGGTATTTCTCTTTAGTCATGGGAAGAACATATATGCAACCAAGGTAGGGGAACCCATAGTATAGTGTATTATATACATTTTAAGCTTGAAGCACAAGAGGTGACATGCATGGAAGACATTGTGCAGGGGATGGGGTTAAGATCCCACAGCCACAGTCAGTACCTAGTTATTAGCAAGAGCCCACCAATGCCCTCTCCATGTGATAGTAGTTTGTCTTGCCTGAGTGCAGATAATCTCCTTCCACTTTGACTTCAACGAGAGAATCTCAAGTAAGGAAGTCAAAAGTGAGACAAGCCCATGTCTCACAGACAATCAACATTTTCTCTACCAAAATGAAAACATGAAGATGGTGTGGAAACTCATTACCAACTGTTGGTTTACCCTTCCTTTTAGGAATTTGTTGTTAGAACTCACCCTTTCCTGTAAAACAACAGGGGCTCAACCCATGAACAAAACTCAAAATAATGTGCTTAGCAGAATTGTTTGGTTTATAAACATGTGTTAGCCAGAATTATATGCTGTACCTTTTGGGAACACCACACACAATTAAGACTACAAGCGACAGTACAAATTCACCTTTGGTACAAGCCCGTACTACACAGTAAACGTGGTAGCGATGGCTGAGCAGCCAGACTTATCTCAAGAGGAAGTGAGCAGTATCAATAGTTACACAAGGACAGCAATTACTATGATTCAAACAAACACTGACTCAAGGTTTCTGAGTAAAAGAATATACATTTATTCACACATCAGTTGTAAAACATTTCACACAAGTAAAGCAGTTTAAAAATCACACTCTTAATACACCACACCACTCCCAATAGGTTCCAGACAAGTTAAGCTCACAAATGAAGTGGGAGCAAAATGGCGCTCCAGAAATTTAAAAGGGAGGGAAAGACAAAGTTAGGCAGTAATTGAACAGCACCAACAGGTAAGTAAGCAGGGCAATCTAGAAAAAGGAACTAGGTGATGGAATCAATTAAAAAAGGCTTATGGCCAAAGTCAATAGAACAACGTTCTTTTGCTCAAGATCACACAGCTCAGGGTAGTTCGCAGTTAAGTCTTTGCCAAGAGTTGCGGACGAAGTTGGTCGGCAGAAAAGTTAGTTTAAAGAGTAGAGACGGACAAGCCCTCGGATTGGAGAAAGATTTCACACACTTTCACCGTGGCTGAACGAAACAAACAACCGGATTTGCACAGTTCCTTTAAATGGAGAAGAAGCTGTAGCTGCGGCGGACGTTCCTGGTAGTTCCTGCAGGCTCATGGTTCCTGAAGTGACTGTCGGACTGACACAAAGTAGGAAGACTGGAGGGTCCTGCACTACTCAGGGAAGGAACCAGCAGCAGAGCAAAACAACAAATAAAAGGTGCGCGCCTTAAAACCCAAGCAGGGTCCGACCTTCCTGGCTATCCGGCCCACTGTAGCTCTGTACATCGAATTCGACCAGAGGAGCGAGTCCTGGCTTGCAGTTTAGGCGAACTGGTTGGTCCCACCAGCTAGATTCCTGTCGTTGGAGTTCGAGGATTCAGACCTGCAGCAGGGCTTCACCGGGTGGTTCAGTCGTCACAGGGTTCCTCTTCCATCAGCTCCTTGTCGGTTCTTTCGGTCCAGTGGCGACTCTGCCTTTCAAGACCCTGAGACCTGCTTTTTATGCAGTTTTCCCCCATTCACACAGCCTGGCTGTCAATCACACAGCAGGGTGGCTGTCCCGCTGCGACAGTCCCCACAGCCAGTCAGTTCAGAGTGTGACATGGGTCTCCTGAGAGACCCTTTACAGAGAATCCTAAACCCCTCCCTCACATCCTGTCCCCCCTGACAAACAGGCACCTAAGCAGGGCTTCGGCGTAGAAGCCTGTGAAAAGACAGTGAACAAAGGAACCAAACCTGGTTTGGCGCGCAGAGTAAAACATGAGAAAGGCTTTTACAAAAAGAAATGGCAAATAAACCCAACCGGAACTGCAATAAAACATATATGGTCTAGCGTGCTTAGTGGGTTCTACCAAGATAGCCTAAAACAATACCAAGGTTATTTAAGATAACCGCGGTAGAAAAAATTAGGTAGTTACCACTGCCTCCAGCCAAGTCTTGATGAAAAGGGAGCGAAACAATGCTCCAAGAGAAACAGTCAAAAAGGGATAAGTATTAACCCTTTCCAGTACTCCATGCAAGATGGTATGTACTGGATCTGTGTTTTTACAGAGGCTAAAACATTTAATGACAACTTTATGGGTGCTGGGAGACAGTAGCCAGTCCCAGAAAATGGAGTCTGAGTTGGGAAGTCTGAAAGCCAACCCTGTGTTACTGCACTGAAGGTGCTGTGTAACACACAGTAAAAAGATGATGCCTGTGGAGTAGGTGAGGCTCTGCAGTCTATGAACACAAAAATGTTAAACACGCACTCACACTCTTGCCAGGTGAAAACATTAAATACTAGAAATCCAGCAAAGCTGCTGTGGGACTCATTAGGTAAGGGAAATTACCCATTCACGAGAATTCACCCTAACACACCCCAGACTAAGGGACAGGAGCATTCATTCCACTCCTGGATGAATCTCTACCTCTAGTCGGTTAATAACATCCTAGAGAGACCATCAGCATTTTGGTGGTGACATCCTGCTCTGTGCTCAACGGTGAAATCAAACCCTTGCAGGCAGATTGACCATCTCAGAAGTTTTGGGTTTTCCCCTTTCATTTCCATTAACCATCTCAAGGGTTGGTGGTCTGTCTGAATCACAGAAGTAGATCCATACAAGTATGGTCTAAACTTCTTCAGAGAAGAACACAATGACAAAACATTCACGCTCTATGGTTGCCCATCTTGTTTCTGGTTCCTTCAGTTTCCTACTGATGAAGCAAATGGGGTGCTTCCTGCCTTTCTTATCCAGTTGACTAAGGACTGCACCTATACCTGTATTGGAGGCATCTGTCTGCACAATGAAGGGTTTGTGAAAATCAGGAGCTCTTAGGGCTGGAGCTTTACAAAGGGCTTTCTTCGGGTTTTCAAAGGCTTGAGTGCACTCCTCATGCCATCTAACCTTTTTAGGTAATTTTGGAGAGGAGATCACATTCAAGGGAGAAGCTATGGTCCGATAGTTATCTATGAAATTCCTGTAGCACCCAGTGAGACCTAGGAAAGCTCTCACTTGAGTTTAAGTAGTAGGGGTGGCCCAGTTTTGTACAGCTTGTACTTTGCTAGGCAATGGCCTTATTTCACCTCCTCCTACTTCATGACTAAGGTAGACCACGTTGCTCTTACCAATTTGACATTTACTTGCCTTTATGGTCAGATAGGCCTGCTCAAGAGCCTGCAAAACATACCCTAAGTGATCAATATGTTCTTTCCATGTTGGGCTGAACACTGCAATGTCATCGAAGTATGCCATGCAGAAGTCCTCCATCCCATTCAGAACTTGATTGATCATCCTTTGGAAGGTAGCAGGTGCTTTCTTTAGTCCAAAAGGCATAACCCTAAACTGGTAGAGGCCTGCTGGGGCTGAGAAGGAAGTTTTCCCCTTGGCATGGTCTATCAGGGCTTTTTGCCAATAGCCTGACGTCAGGTCAAATGTACTGAGGTACCTGGCTGAACCAAGTCTATCCACCAGTTCATCTGTCCTTGGCAAAGGATGGGCATCCATCTTAGTGACTGCATTTAGAGCTCTATAGTCCACACAGAATCTCAACTCCTTGGATCCTGCCTTTAGTACCAGAACAACTGAACTAGACCATGGACTTGTAGAGTGCTCTATAACCCCGAGATCAAGCATCTAGTTGACTTCTCCTTTGATGTGGGATCTCACATGTTCTGACATTCTGTAACCTCTGCTTTTCACAGGTAAACAGTCACCAGTGAGAATATCATGCTGGCCCCAAGGGGTCAACTCTGGTGATAGTGAAAACAGGGAGGCAAACTGATTTAACAGAACTTTGCACTCCTCTTCTTGTTCAGAAGTCAGTTGAGAAGAGAGATTGACTCCTTCTATTTTCTCATCCAAAGGTTGGCCTCTGAGGAGGTCAGGTAGAGTTTCACTTTCCTCTTCCTCTTGAGTTGAAGCTAGAAGAAAAATCCAGTGGTTTTGACACTGCAATCCATGTAAACATCCCGCAACCCCTGGACCCATTATACCATTTAAGGGGAGCGGGGGACACCCCCGCAACTCCTGCTCCCCTTAAATGGTCTAATGGGGTACACCCCTAATGGGTCAAACCACAGCATTTGTGCCGCAATTATTTTTACAGGCGATATTTTTGCCGCAATTTTATCACTGCAAACTGATTAGTAGCCATACGTGGTAAACATGATTGTGCACACTAGAAACAACACAAACATGGTCAATATATATATCTGCTGCCACCAGTTTGCCTTCAGGCACATATATGTAACCACAGATCTCAAGTGTAGAAGACTAGGGTGATCCAAAAGTATCCCCACTGCACTGCGTTGTAGGATGCTGTGTGCACTTTAAAAAAGTAACTATAAAGGTAAAAGGTCAAAAGACAAAAGGGAAACAGTTTCCCAGTACTGACAGTCTGAAGGATTGATATGTTGCCCCATAACAAAATGTGTAAAACGCAAGAGGAGTGAAACTGAAGGCTTCATTTCTCTGTAAGAAGTCAGGACAGGATCCAACAAAAAAGCCAAAGGTTTGGGGGTCCATAGAATATGGAGGGAAATATGTCAAAAGAGAAATATTTCCTCACAGGCATGACAACCTTCCATCCATTCCCCATCACAGAGGTTCAATTTTCTCAGATGGGGATGAAGAAGATTTTGGACCCGCACAAGCCCCAAAGACCACAAGGAGTTACTACATCCATGTAATTGTGGATTAGGCTACCCTGTACCCAAACATCTTTTCTTCATGCCATTGCAACACACAGCCCATAATAAGACATCTTGTTCTGTGCTTTTCCAGGTTAGTTTTCCCTGATGGGAACCTGAGCAATCAAGAATCTACTTTTATTTCCAAACGCATAGCTGAAAACACTTTTATATGCATGCATCCTCTGCACATCCACATCCCTTCGCCAGTTGAAATTCTCGATTGAACATTTTCATCAGTCATTGAAGAATCTTCTTTGAAACTGCTCAATAAAGATGCCAAAAGGTTTGGTGGCCCACTGCCCTGGTACTTGTTCTTGTTCACAGTAATGAAATAGAAGCAGGCTTTATTTATAAGGACTCAAAGGATTGATTTTCAGCACTGTACATATTGGCCTTAAGAAACAAACAATCACAATTAATGATATAATTACCCTGATCCTTAAAGGAGGTTTCTATGATGGATACCAGGTCCTAGTGTTGATACCTCCCTTGGAAAACAAAACAACGCAAAATATTGAGTGATTTAAACTACCAGATACAACAAAGGGGCCATTAGAAGACGAAGGCACAAAGTGTACCTTGTTAACTGGTTAACTAGCTCACACAGTAGAAAGCCCCAATCAAGCAACCTAATGGCCAATGCCAATATTTATCGACTGAGTTGACCACTTATTCCAGACACATTGAAGCTAACCCCATCCATTGATCTTTAGGATTAGTTGACCTACTTCACCTAGGTATTTGTCTACATACCGGGAAGGAGAAAGGCATTTGTTTAACCACACCACCCATAAAATCTGTATGAATTTGAACTTATCACCTAAAAATCTAGACAAATCCTGCAGCCCCACCAGGAATATGATGGGGCTTACCTGGATAACAATGGGGTATATGGAAAGACATGGTTGAAGCATATGTGTCACCCATCTGTTCAAAGTTTGTGGAAGTTGGGAAAATTGACAAATGCCTCTCATCAGATTGCCATATTTCAGTCAACCCTCCAATTTTACAGACTGATGCCTTAGTTGTTGGACTAGTCTCTCCAGAGAGGTAATAGTTGGGTGCAGCACATCTTCTGTATCAGCTGGAATATCTTTTATAGGGGGAGTTAGTACATTGTTTTAGAATTAGAATGTGTGTCTATAATGAAGGACATTGAAGTCCAATCATATTACCTGAGAGGGTTTACATTTGTTCTTATTACAGAGCATGCCCCTTTCAATGTGTTGGCTTGGAAGAAAGGCACTTATGCATGAGTTCTTTGGTGGTTCTTTAGTGAGCCTGCAGCCTTACAATTACAATGTAGTAGCCAAAAGGGACACTTAGAGACAAGTGTGGACTTCTTAAGCTGGCGCCACATGTATAGTGCACACGTGAGCTTTTAAGAAAGGGGTGATATGAAACAAAGTTCCCAACCCGACTATTATGGTTTATGGATGGGATAGACATTGGGCCTGGTACCACCACACTATGAGTAATATGCTAAATGGAAGTGTGCATAGAGTGGATCCACTGGTCTACCCTATTGTTCCCTCCCTGCATAGCAGGGACTTGTCACAGATTGCAACCCAGAGTCACAATGGGCCTCATTACACGGATGGCGGAGAACCATGGCGCTATTAGCGCCATGGTTCATGCCGGTAAAATACCGGCACCGCCTTGGCGGAAAGGGGAATTACCGCCCCATTCCAAGGTTGGCGGGGTGGTAATTCCCCCTTCCACCATTGCCCTTCCCCATTCCCATTTTTTCCCCATAGGGCATAATGGGAATGGGGAAGGCGCTAATTACGGTACTGCAAATTGCGGTACCGTAATTAGCTTCTTGGGTCCCTTTGCGGGTTGGTTTTTAACGCCTGCAAAAAGCAGGCGTTAAATCTCCCAACCCGCAAAGGGACTTCGTAGTAAGGCGGTAAGGATTTACCGGTACCGGTATTTTACCGGTACCGGTTAATCCTTACGGCCATCCGTGTAATGAGGCCGTGTGATTTTCCTATGTTCAAATTCAATTTCAGCGTGTTGCATTTTGCCACAAAGATTGCCAATAAATGTTCTATCCCTTTTGGCGTAGTTGACATTAAAACAGCATCATCTGCATAAATTAGCACATGATACTTATCCACGGCCATCTTTGAGCAATCCTTGCAACCTGCTAGCAGCACACTGATAATCTTTTGTATATACAGATTAAATAGGAGGGCGTCCAGGGCCTTCGTGACTACAAATGGGTTTGTGTCTTCGCTTCCCAGTCCATTTCGTACAGCGGCGGTGTTGCCAGTGTAAAGGAGCTTAATTATCCTGGTGAAATAGGCAAGGGCGTTATATGAAATTAATACATTCCATAAGGTCTCCCTTGACACTGCATCCAACCCCATTCTTATGTCGAGGAATACAGCGGTTAGTTTCTTGTGTTTCAGGACTGTGTATGTTTCTATAAGCGTGAAAAGCATGAAACAATGCTCTACGGTGCGTCTTTTCTTACGGAATCCAGCCTGGAGATCGCTATGAAATCCAGCCTGGAGATCGCTATGAAATCCAGCCTGGAGATCGCTATGAGGTTTTTACTATCTGCTCAATTTTGTAGGAATTTTAAGATGTTTCCCAACAATTTGCACTGCATAATCAAGCAGGGATATCCGGTGATAATTTGCAAGAAGATTCCTCCCCCTTTTTTGTACAGGGAGAATATCATGGCCTTATGCCATGAGTCTGGGATTGTGCATTACATTACACACTTTACAGAAAACAATCACCTGAATGTGTACCTCATCCTTGAACAGATCATCTGGGATGAGTTCAGGTCCCACTGTCTTTCCACCTCTCTTTGTTTTAATAGCTTTGACTACATCAACTAATATAATAGACGGATAGTCAACACTCAATAGCTCATCCCTCGTGCTACTTAATGGCTGAGCTACTTTATCCCCAATCATTTATACAGACTTTCGAATTGCTGTTGCCACTCTTCAGCACCTATCGAGCAATTAATTATCTAATTATCTGATCGCCCTTCACTGCTCTATCTGTTACCATTTGCCAGAATCATATGTTATTTTTACTTTGGAGGGCTTCAAACATGGATCTCCACTTTACTTGCACAAATTCATTCTTTTTAATATGTGCTATTGTTTTACAGTGTGCACTTGCCCGTCGCCACTTATTTTTATTTACTCCCTCCTTTGTGCTTACAGGAGCCATAACATAATGTTTTTGCTTCCCGACACTCCCCATCATACCACTCATTTTTATGAAGGGTTTTCTTTTTCATCTTTCTCTTGGTGGTTGAGATGAATGGTAATACATTCTCGTTAAGATTGTCATAAGATTTCAATATTGACAATTCAGTACACTCTGGGTCCCAAATTTGTTATCTCGTTTGATTACTTTCACCCATTTAACCGATTTACATGCATGACCTTCAAATGCCAACATTTGACCTTGTGATGGGCATTGATGTTCTATTTTCACAAGCCCAGAGACATTGATGTGCACTGTTAAAGGATAATGGTCGGTCTTGGGTCTTACCTTAATCTTAAAATCATCCACCTTAGCCCAATCAACTCCTATGACAACGATGTAGTCTATGAGGGACGACCCATTGTGACCACGGAACGACATTTTAGCAGGCTGATCTTTAGGAACAGGTCTATTGTAGGCTCATGCATATAAGTTAAACAACAAACAGGCTGTTTCTATCGCAAGTGGATGTGTTTTCACTGGAGGGCCTAAAGTCAGATCTGGGATATCCCAGGTATAGTCCGGTTCCTCACAAAGGCCATCCAATATTTCTAGTGGTTCTATCCGAAGATTGAGATCCCTTACAATCATTGTTAACTCATTTGCTTTTCCTTCCCTAGGAGCCAAGTTCATACTTTAAAACGGACAGGCTATTATGCATACTATGCGTTTCTTGTAGTGCAATTACATTAACGTCCCTTACAAAGGCGCACCAATTCACATTGCCCATTAATCTATTAAATCCAGCCATGTTCGAGGATATAATAGTGTATCCCCCCTTCCGCATGACATTCATCCCTGTCTTCCAGTCAATCTACATCTTCTGTGTCAACATATTGTTCATGCCGCTGCAGGGTTGCTGCTTTTTTCTCTCGATTTTATACCCTCGGTAGGTAATTTACTCACCCTGTCCATGATTGTAAGAACACCTCAATATAATCATATTGGGAGTTGGGGATATATCCCCTGTGGCAGGATATTACGTCACTTTGTATTATCCTTTGGTGTGCCATATCCAGTGTGCACATTGATTTATGAGGCTCTCTTGGTCCTCAAACATTAATTATTCAAATGTGGAATGTTAATCATGACTGTGTATGGCTGCAGATCTCTTATTGACTTATTTATAACATCCCCTATGGGGGCATAATCAGGGCATTTATGCACTGCTATACTATTCAGGCCTGTTAGGGGAGGTCCTTTGTTAATTTTTGTTTGCATATTGTTGTACAGGGTCTATATCCCATTGGCCTCTTCTACCAGGAGAATCCTGTCCCTGCAGAATTGTATCTGCAGGACGCATAGTCTTGCCCCACCTCATGATTATGGGGTGCCACCCCTTCCATTGTCCACACTCAACCCTACTCTCGTTTGGCTGATTGCTTGGTAATCATGTCTGCTGTACGTTCAGTTGTGCTCAGGGGACATCTTTATGACTTGCTGTATTACACATATTTGCTGGGCTGTTCTCCTTTTGTGGACTTCATATCTCCCACTTTGATTTTGATTCCCTTAATTTCCCCCATACCCTCATTCAGCCACGTGTCTATCTCTGCTATGATTTCTTTAGCCATTGATCTGAAATTATAGGGTTCTGTTGTTCCTGTGGCCCACTAGATTTATTTGTGCTTACTGTCTGAGTTCCTACTGTTTGTATCCCTGTGTGGCCTAGATTTGTTAGATTACCATGCAGGACTTGTTTGCCTTTCACCTTTGTTGCGATTTTCCTTTCACTGGGGGTTCTACCACTCCCTCATCTAATTGGTTGGGATAGGCAGTTCTATCAGAGCATCGAGTCCAGTGGACTCCCATAGCGATCAGACAATGCTATTGCTGGCGCTACTCCGGAGCCACGGGGTCCTCCACCTGGCTCTCCTAATTCTCCCCTGGGTTCACTCACAAAGCCTCAAATTGGCCACTATCCAATTAACCGGGATTGCTTGTATTCTGTTTATGGGTTGTCTTGGCTAAGCCATTAACTT